>NC_041381.1:639973980-640008681 GCF_002162155.2 Triticum dicoccoides
GATGTTTCACGCGACATACTAGTAGTATTATATGCTAGATACATATGCTAATTGGCGGGAGTTTTTTTTTTTTTTGAGACAAACTAATTGGCGGGAGCTAATGGCAACTTTAATTAGTATAAATCAGCCCATAATTGATACTAATCCGTCTAGTACACAAACCGAAGCCCAGCCCACTTTTACCATCGGTTGTAAAAGGCTGGAAGCCTACATGCACGTTTGCTCTTTCAGTAATTTGGGAGGACCATGGTTGTCATCTAGGGTTCCTACCGCCGCTCGTGGCTTGCTGCTCCCACAGCCTCGCTCCCAACTGCAGAGCGCTGCTCCAGTTTGCCGGCCGCCGGCAGCGAGCAAACTACTCAGATCACTATATGGCGCAGGTTGCTTCGACGGTGTTAGTCACTTCGTTGATTCAGATACGGAGCCTCGTACTCAAAGCATTTGCGCGTGGTCTAGGGTTTGGTTTCAAAGGTACACCAACATACACTCTCCTTACTCCTAGTACTTCCTAGGGATTACGGCATAGCAGGCTAACTATTCTAGCAAATAAGATAACAGATCAATTTACTAATTAGACGTTTCTTTGAACTTTTGAGAAAATATTGCTACTAATTGTCATCATTCTGTTCATAATTAAATTTCCTAGTTGTATGGTCAATATATCTTCTGGGCAATATTGTACAAGCTAAGTACTCCCTCCGTCTCAAAATTCTTGTCTTAGATTTGTCCAAATTCGGATGTATTTAGTTATGTTTTAGTGTTAGATACACCCGTATATAGACAAACTAAAACAAGAATTTTAGGACGGAGGGAGTATTAGATTATGTACATATAGATAATTGTTACATATGGCTATTTATAATGGTTTAAAAAAAGGTGTATTTACAACGTGTTGTGGAGTGCAAAAGATTTAGTTTTCGACTCGCCCCCTATGTCCAATTCCTGACTCCGCCCTTGGGTTTAAGAGGTCTGGTTATAGATGCTCTAAGGCTCCGTCCGATGCACAGTTTTGTAAAACACCGGAAAGCAAAATCCTCAGGAATAGAAAAACCAGCTAGCTACGAAACAGAGTAACTGAAACATACGAAGGCCTACGTTCGGCTATGCCTGTGAAGTAGAGGAAGCTTTTCTAGCGGGAGGTAGTCTATCAAATATTTTAACTGGTTGATGCCCATAATCTGGCACAAATACGGTATGCTTTATTTACTGTAGTCATTAGACACGTATATAATTATTATTTTATTTAGACTAACAGCTTAGGCTGGATGTTTCTCTTCCCGTGAAGAGTGAAGGAAAGAGGATCTTTCCAGAGCGGATGCATGTATGATGCATTCCCCTGATTACTTTCGATACATGGAAATACATAAGCTGGTGCCTTGAATGACCGGCCGCTGATTGTTATGCAGCACCTTTTATTTGACGATTCGGTCTGATTAATTGCCATCGTTTTTTGTTTGCTTAATAGTAGCAAAGGAGAGAATTAGCATTTGGCGGGCAAACATTCTGGCGCCACCATGTTTTTGTTTCCCGCCACTGTGTGTTGTATATATATATGTGCGCGCGCACGTCCGATTGACACACAACCACCATCAGCCTGACATAACAAAGCAATTCCATGGCTCCCCGTCTATCTCTTTTTGTCTCCTCCCCTGATCTTATAGAAATCTCTGATGATGAGAGCGCCCCCAAGGTCCAAGGAGATTGTAGTCACTGATTCCAAATATGAGGACGACCAAGGCAATGGCGCCTCCTATGCCAAGGCCGTGTCCACGGCCGCTTCGTTCGTTGCTGCTAGCACCAACGATGGCAACTCCCGCGGCAACGGTGGCGACTCCCTCGGCAACAGCGGATGGGGAGGCGACTCCCACGGCAACGACGGCTGCGGCGGCAACTCCCACGACAACGGCAACAGCAGCGACTCCGACAACGCCTCATCGGCCGCACCAACTCGGCCGAAGCAGAGGCCACCGTACAATTACTTGCGTAGCCAGGATATTGTTCAGCTTTTGAAAACCGCTACAAAGCTGCGCGAGGATTACGGCGAAGCGCGCGTACCTGCATCCACACTTCTAGAGGAGTTCCTGAAGGGTGGGAAGCCGATCCGCCGTGGCAAGCTCATATCGTGAAACATCACGACAAGATGAGGTATTCGCGGAAGATATTTTTTGATATGTGCATGGAAGATCTCAAACGTAAGTTTCGGAAAGTGCGCACAAGGTCTGAAAAAGAACTCTTTGACTGTTGCAAAGAGTTGTGGCCCTAGCTAAATGTTGCGAAGAGTAGTGGCCCCAGCTGAATTCAGCTGGGGCCACAACTCTTTGGAACATTCAAAGAATTCTTTTTCAGACCGTGTGCGCACTTTTCGAAACTTACGTTTGTAATCTTCCATGCACATATCAAAAAATATCTTCCGCGAATACCTCATCTTGTCGGTGATGTTGCATGATATGAGCTTGCCACGGCGGATCAGCTTCCCACCCTTCAGGAACCCCTCTAGAAGTGTGGATGCAGGTACGCGCGCTTTGCCGTAATCCTCGTGCAGCTTTGTGACGGTTTTCAGAAGCTGAACAATATCCTGGCTACGCCAGTAATTGTACGGTAGCCTCTGCTTCTGCCGAGTTGGTGCGGCCGATGAGGCATTGTCGGAGTTGGAGTCGTCGTTGTCGGAGTCGCTACCATTGCCGTTGCCGTGGGAGTCATCGCTGTAGCCGTCGTTGCCGTGGGAGTCGCCACCCCAGCCGCCGTTGCCATGGGAGTCGCCGCCGTTGCCGCGGGAGTCGCCACCGTTGGTTTTAGCAGCAACGAACGAAGCGGCCTTGGCATAGGAGGCGCCATTTCCTTGGTCGTCCTCATATTCGGATCAATGACTACAATCTTCTTGGGGGCGCTCTCATCATAAGAGATTTCTATACGATCAGGGGAGGAGACAAAAAGAGATAGACGGGGAACCATGGAATTGCTTTGTTATGTTAGGCTGATGGTGGCGGTGTGTCGATCAGACGTGCGCGCGCGCATATATATACAACACACAGTAGCGGGAAACAAAAACGTGGTGGCGCGAGAATGTCTGCCCGCCAAATGCTAATTCCCTCCTTTGCTACTATTAAGTAAACAAGGAAGGGTGGCAATTAATTAGTCCGAATCGTCAAATAAAAGGTGCTGTATAACAATCAGCGGCCGGTCATTCAAGGCACCAGATTATTTATTTCCATGTATCGAAAGTAATCAGGGAAATGCATCATACATGCATGAATCGTGCCTCGGCATCCGCCCAAACAAGAGCTTAGGCTGGATGTTTCTCTTCCCATGAGAAGTGAAGGAAAGAGGATCTTTCCAGAGGAATGGTTGTAGTCATTCCTTTGGATCGAACAGCTTCATAGCGACTTTTTTCTGAAGGAATCCGAATCTATACAATTCCTCCAAATTTCCTTCAAACCGAACGCTGCCTAAAGGTGCAGGCCATCGAATCGCTATTTTGAATCACTATATCTTCATCATGCTGTCGATAAAAGATTTCACCTTCGTAAAGAATCAAGGCAGCAAAAAAAGCTTGAGACATCAACATAAACTCATCAGATCCGAATAATCGGATCTGCGAAGATAGAAAACTCTCTAACCCCATGGCATTGCCAAAAGGACGAGAGAAAATTTATTCTCACAAAATTATGATGATCACTAGACATTGAGCAAGAACTTAAAGGTCTGAAGATCCAAAGTCCCTCCACCTCTCATTGTTAAGATGGCAGCCGCAACTGAGGGGATCTCAATTTCTCAGATGGTGGCGGCAACAACGGGCATGAGAGAATTCTTTGTTATTGATTAGTAAGAGCATCTCCGATGCTGACCCGCAAATTATCTGGCAACCATCCGTAGACACGGATTTGGAAGCCGACCATCCTACGTATCTGGTATATGTCTGTCAGTAACTAAAAGATAATTTAAATGCAAATAAAAAATCCGATCCACAACGCCGGATCACACTAGCGCCCGATGACGGTGTCCTGGACTAGGGGGTAGTCACCATGTCGTCTCCCGATCAGTTATATTGGGCCGAGGAACCCCATGGCCGCATACTCATGGGCCAGTTCGGACAACCCCTGCCGCATACAAGGAAGACTCCACAAGACTTGGCGCCCAAGACAAGGACTCTCCTAAATCCTAGGCCCCCGGTGTCTTATATAAACCGAGGCCAGGCTAGTCATGGACAATCTCATATCCATTACTACGATCTCGTGGTAGATACATGTACTCTGTACCACACCCCATACAAATACAATCAAAAGCAGCATGTAGGGTATTATCTCTTCAAGAGAGCCCGAAGCTGGGTAAAACCCCGTGTCCATGTTACCATCGCTCCAAGACGCCTAACTTAGGACCCCTACTACGAGATATGCCGGTTTTGACACCGACATTGGTGCTTTCATTGAGAGCCTGCTGGGCGATCGTCGCGGATTGATGGGATAAACTTTTTTTTTCGCGAATACGCAAAGATTGCGTATCATTGCATTGATAGGAGGGGTGAAAAAAATACAGGAGGAGTATGCTACAATGGCCACGCGTACACAAGTTGGCGCGGGCACAAGTAGCAGGAGCAGTTGGAGTAGGGGCTGCTCATCCCCGATACATGAAACTAGAGCCTATCTCTCAGAGATCATTGTCGCCAAACCGTTGGCACCGGCGCTAGCCCATAGGCGAGCGTCTTCCTGAATAGACCGAAGCAAACTAGCGATGGAGGGCTGCAGCTGGTCGAAGACACACCCGTTCCGGTGCCTCCAGAGAGCCCAGGCGGTGAGGGCAATGATGGAGTTTAGGCCCTTGCGCAGGGTAGCGGGCGATGTGGAGCACGCTTCGATCCACCAATCCACAAAAGGCGTGTCCGGGTCTAGGATCGTAGCGGTTGATCTGCACCAAGAAAGAACCTCGTGCCAAATTTGGCGGGAGAAGGGGCAGGCAGCGAGAAGGTGGTGCATGTCTTCTGTGGCCTGGTCGCATAGCACGCATCGGTCGTTGTGAGGTAGGCCACGGCGGGCAAGGCGATCAGCCGTCCAGCACCGGTCCTGTAGGGCAAGCCAGAGGAAGGCTTTGATGCGGAGGGGGCCCAAGTCTTCCAGGTAAGCTTCCAAGAAGCATCTGAGATAGAGCCGTGGAAGAGCGTGAGGTAGCAGGTTTTGGCCGAGTAGGCACCGGAGTCTGTCCACCTCCATCGCAGCTCGTCATGCCCGACCGTGAGGACCCTGGACTGAAGAGCGCGCCAGAGGTCAATGTACTGGACAAGGGCGGCGGGGCCGAGTGCGCCGGCGATGTCAAAGAACCCACGCACGTCCAGGGAGGCCCTCAGCCACCGTCCGTTTGCGGCGATGCCGTCGAGAGACCAAGGAGAAGATCATGGGCGCGATCTCAGAGATGGACTTGCCTTCGATCCAAGGATCTGTCCAGAACTTGCATGATCGCCCATCTCGCACCTCCCAGGTGGTCGAGGCTCTGAAAATCTGTGCAGCCATCGGATCTTGGGGGAGGTGAAGCTGACTCCAGGGGCGCGAAGTGTCAGTGCGCTGGAGCCAAAGCCATCTGGCGCGTAGGGCAACCCCAGTACGCTGCAGGTCGCGGATCCCCATGCCGCCGAGGGAAGTGGGGCGGCACACTCGGTCCCAATTGACACGGCACTGGCCGCCGCGCGCATCCTTGCGGCCGATCCACAGAAAGCCTCGGATGATCCGGTTTGCCCGCGCTAGAATAGTCTTGTTGACGGCGATGGCGACGAGGATGTGAATGGGCATGACACAGAGGACGTGTCTACAGAGTGCAAGACGATCGCCAAGGGAGACCATGGACCCGAGCCAGGTGGAGAGCTTCTTCTCAAGCTTGTCGACAAGCGGCATGAGGTCAGTCGTGGAGAGCTTGCGGATGGAGAGCGGGAGGCCGAGGTACTTCACCGGGATAATCAAGTTATATTTTTTCAGTTGGATCTGTTTTGTAGATATCTATTTCTTGCAAATTATTGTGAAATTTTCTTCGCAGACGTATTCTAGACCGAAACCTACAGGAATAACCGATCTACTCTATGGTTCTGATTTGTTATGCGGCGGCCGCCATCTGATACTTTGATGCTTCTGCGGCTGCTAGCCGAACGGACGCGCAACACACGCCGATCGAATCACGCATCGGCGTGCACCAGCCGTGCGCCTGCTGGTTCCTTGGGAGCTGAGTACTACTGAGGATAGTCCATCTTTATCTAATCGTTTAATAGTCCACCTCGATTCTGTTGATTCCTCCTCACGTGGGAGCCTAGTACTCAATACTAGGAAAAGTAGTACACATGACGTGACCCATACATGCTTGACAACGTCGGTTGTCGTTTTCTTCGGATCATTGCATCCGCCATTGAGCAAATCAGGTGCTATTCTTCCTCATAATTTCATATAGCATAAATTATCCGTGCCTCATATTTTTGCCGGTCTTCACTATTTTGTGTATACAGATCGCAGTACAACCGGTTTCCTGTCCACGGTCCGTCGAACAGCGCGTCTGGAACTCAGACCACCCTGCGAAATCGGATTTTATCGTGTCTTCACCGCATCACGCGTACGCCCTGCATCAACACGAACTTGGACCCCAGGCCTACTAATACTATTACTAGTACTCACGCACCACATATGGGATCGACCAGGTTACACATCCAGATATATAGAAGTTTTGGACAGTTTTTCCACCGCTAAGGCTATAGATCAGGTGCAGTTATTCCACTTTTACTACTCTGTATAATTTAGTGTATCCAAAAAACTCTTTGCTTTTGATGTGCATTCTTGGGTACGCAGGTTCATCTGTTCGGACATAGGTGCCATACAGACACCGGGTTGGTCCGCCGCCCTGTCATTATGACAGGCCGACAACCACTGCACCTGACATCTCCGCACAACAAGCTTGGATCATGCCGACGGTGTCACCTTGGCGCACGATCCTGTGCCGACATCTCCACGCCGCCACTCTTTTGGGACGACCTTGGTGTTCAGGCCATATTTCTTTAATTATCTATTTTACTTAAGTTAATTAAGTAGAGGATATTTTTTATATAAAAAACATATATATTATCATCTCTGGCCTTGCACTATTTTGTCTGTGCAGGCAATTGACTTACACCGCGCATTACCTGGCGCAACGACGCCCATTGGGTCCGAAGAGAGTTCGGCTCAGCGCAACCACAGGGAGATTTGACCTCCTTTTTTCCTTTCTCCCTTTATATTATTTAATTAAGCAGGTAATGGACTTCGACCGCGTCACGTGGTCTCTTCGGCAAGCCGACGCCGTCGTCCCAATCGGCGTAAATCGGCTCGCACGATCAACTTGTTGGTCGCGTTGCCATACCGACGTGTTCGGTTGCCTCGGGGACTTCAGCATCGCCGAGAAAGCTCTACCTTATCGAGTGTTCGGCGCACAGGCCATACTTCTTTTATTACTCACTTTGCATAAATTATTTATTATGCAACATTTTTTTAATTTACTGTTATTATTATTATCTCCGGTTTGCACTATTTCCTGTGCACAGGAGAATGATCCGGACGTGGCAGCGCTGTCACCTTGGCGTACCACATACTACGTCATCTCGGCTGGACGGGGGGCATCATCAACACTTCGTTACCCCACGCCGGGGACTTTGACGTCACTCTGTCGGCCTGCATTGGCCGTACTATGTCACCACTTCGGATTGCCCAGCTCTTCGCTCCGCCACCCCGGGACCGGCTTGGGGGCTGGGACCTTGTCCCGCCATAAGCTCGGACCGCGTCATCAATGCCGAACATATTAACCAGCTAAGTCGCTTTCATGCTCAAAGTTTTAAAATTTTAAATTTTGTTCGGTCTGACCAAGCGTTATACTTTTTTTAGCAAAAAGTGGTTTGTGAAAGACTTCCTTGTCCAAACTTTGTTTGTGACACACAAATTCAAATACCCCGTTTACTCAGGGGCTTCCTTTATGAAGCATTTCCTCTTGCATATGATTATACTTGTACGGCTTCGTTCCTTGTTCGTGTATTACGCCACAATATGCACCATATTGACTTAAGTTCTTCCGCAAGCTTGGTTGCCTGGCTCCTGTGCTTACCCCATACATTCCCGATTGTTCGGCTAGGGAGTAAAGGGAGCACCTCTGCGATTGTCATGACCGGGTCATCCGAGCTCTGACCTCAGACTGGGTGAAGCCGAAAGCTAGCGCTCTTATTATTTTCAATCATGGTCGGCACACAACGGAACTCATGAGTACAAAAAAATCTATTGCACAAGTCTCATAACAGCAATGAGCAACCGAAGAAAGGTATCGGTGGGGGTACTATTTTCTTCGAAGATGCTTCTTACACTTCGTTAGTAATATAGCATAAGTTCCCTAAGCACGCTTTGTCTGTTACATCGTTATGGCCTGATTGCCTGGTTATTGGAAACACTGCCAATATTCTCGACATGTGGAGTACATAACACTTTTCGGCCCTTGGCCGAAGAGGGAGAAGCTGACGGTCGGTTAAGACGCGTTTAAAGTTCGGGTGAACACATATATGATATAAATACTTCGGTACATACAATCATTATGTCCTTTTTTCGATCGCGAGTGTGTGGTCAATAGCCGGGGGCCTAATTTCCCTCTCACAGCCGCTAAAGTTTGCTAAACTGGCCTAACGAAAGTACTCCGCCTTCGGGATAGGAGGTTGAAGCCGTAGGCTGACCCGCTTGAAGTCTTGAGATAGGATGTGTCATGTTAAAGCACGACAGAAGCACAATTTTTTTTCTAAGACCAATTTTCTAATTGGCACCGAACAATTGATCTAGTTCGGACATTGAGTTTTTTCCTGACGTTTTTTGGTTTTCCAATCCCATGAAACTTTTCAACTATTTGTGTGTTTTCCGCGTAAGTCTCGCAGTGCAACGCCGGACACCTTAGAGATTCAGCAAAAATTCTCGGATATTGCTATATATGCATCAGTTTTGAATTGTGTCTTCGGTCAATAGTTGGGTTGCCCGGCTCCTGTGCTTGCCTCCTATGTTCTGCTTTTTTCGGCTAGGTGTGCAAAGGGAGAACCACTGCGATTGTGCTTCTAGCTCGCATGGTTAAGACCGTAGTGGAGAAATCCGAAAACTGACTATCACAATAAGCGTAAACTGGTCAGCAGTCCGATGACTGTATTAAAAGACGGGCCATTCATAACATTGGCCGAGCGTTTACGGCTTGACCTCGGCTGTCGCCGAACACTAAGCGGGGGACTACTTGCTGACCTCCCAACTTTAAGATCCTATGACTAAGTGAAAGTTATAAAGCCCGCATATCTGATTGCCTCGTTTCCGCCAACACAACCGCCTTCGGGCACCGAGACGCGGCTAAGGGTTGTTTTGTTATTTCGGAAACACCATGCATAGCATCTACAAGGGGGTAGAAGCCGACGATGGGCCACTTTCAGATTATAAACGGTCGCAACGGAAGTGAAAATTTGGGTTCATCTAGACCACAGAGTTTGGAAGCTTTTCCCGAACTAAATCCTCAGTATTTCCCTCCCACATTGATCGGAGCTGAGGTTTCATGATCATGCTTAGCATAACAACCCAAAGAAAGGAACCGATAGCGGGACTATTTTCTTTGGATGTTGTTTCTTATGTTAAAACAATAATATAACATGTCTCTCTGCGTACCTTTGTTTATAAAACCGTATGGCCGGATTGCCTTGTTTGCCGTAAATCTTTGCCCTCATAAAGGCTTTATAAAGTGGGATAAACACTCCCCGGCTACTGGCCAAGGAGATTGAAGCCGATGGCCGGTCAACAAAGTTTTGTACAATGCGGATCCGAGCATTGATGATGTAAAGTACTTAGATACATAGAATCATTACACATAATTTGTGATTTTACTTTGGATATCGATCCTTAATTCGACCACCCGTGCCCATATTAAGGCTCGGGGGGCTACTAGGCTTCGTGCTTATTATTTACAAAGATTAAAGGGGTACATCGATCCCCTGATCTGGTGTCGCCACCCGACCAGTGTCTCGGGGGATACTACATTGCCTGTCCAATGCAAAAAATTTAAAGTGCAATATAGTTTTTGAGGAGATTATTATCCTCAGGTTGGTCGTCCGCACCCAACCTGAGTCTCGAGGACTTTGCACATCGCGTTTCTATTCCTATGTATGCTGCCGAGCTAGGAGTTGATCCTCAGGCCGATTTCGCGCATCGACCTGAGTCTTAGGGGAAACTAGGATCAGCGGTTTCATGTTTTCCTTCAGGTGCATCTCAGGTTTTAGACCGACGCACACACCTTGAGGGTTACTGGCTATATATCTCGGTAGAGAATAAATTGCACCAATCAAAAAATCAGCCTGCAGTTAGGGGTGGTGCACCACCTCGGAAGTAGTCCGGCATTAAGCTCGGGCGCCAGTGGCTGGCTCCATAGAGGGCATTTCCGGCATTAAGCTCGGCTAAACTCCTTCAACTTTTTGAACCCTGATGATCTATGACATCTCAGATATAGTCCGGCATTGGAACTCGGATACAGTTCGGCGTTGGATCTTGGACACAGTCCGACGTTAGAGCTTGGATACATTCCGGCGTTGGAGCTCGGAAGCAGTCCGACGTTGGTGCTTGACTGCAAAACATACCTCGGATGCAATCCAGCATTGGTGCTCGGACACAAGAGGACACTGCCGCCCGGGAATAACTTCAAACCTGAGGTGTGGCATAATAATAACAAGGCATTGATAAAGGCTGGAAACTTAAAGGGGCTCCTCGGATACCCGACATATAAACTCTTCGAATTTACTTCGTGATCTTCAAGATCGAAGATGAGAAGATTTGTTGAACCAGTTTTCAAGACCGACGACCGAAGATGAAGAACAGTTCGGAAGAATCGAGGAGCGTCCCCAACTTGAAGACCGGTTCAGGGGGCTACTAACGGTGTCCTGGACTAGGGGGTAGTCACCATGTCGTCTCCCGATCAGCTAGATTGGGCCGAGGACCCCCATGGCCGCATACTCATGGGCCAGTTCGGACAACCCCTGCCGCATACAAGGAAGACTCCACAAGACTTGGTGCCCAAGACAAGGACTATCCTAAACCCTAGGCCTCCAGTGTCTTATATAAACCGAGGCCAGGCTAGTCAATGGACAATCTCATATTCATTACTACGATCTCGTGGTAGATACATGTACTCTGTACCACACCCCATACAAATACAATCAAAAGCAGCATGTAGGGTATTATCTCTTCAAGAGAGCCCGAAGCTGGGTAAAACCCCGTGTCCATGTTACCATCACTCCAAGACGCCTAGCTTAGGATCCCTACTACGAGATACGCCGGTTTTGACACCGACACCCGATGATATGCTCGATCGCAACAAAAGGAGGTAAGTATGCTTAAGTTTTTTACATGCCTGATCACAACAGAAATATTAGTCCGGCAGTCAAAATTGACATTTTTGCCCCGCCGGATCGGCAATCCGTGCCTCCTCCACGCTCAAGGTGTCATCGCCGCCATGTATGCAGCCTTCCGCCTCCGCCTCCTCCCCATCCGCCACCTCCAACTCATTTTTCTCCCGCCGCAACATCTTCTAGCGGACGACTAACACAATCATTCTTACGGCGGCATCCAAAGACTCCACCTTCAAGTACAACACCTTGGCGTCCTCCGCGCTAGCTATGATCTTCATCTTCTTTTCCTTGGACATCACCTTCTTCTCCTCGAGCATGGCTTTTTTCTCTTCGATGAAAGCCCTCTTTGTTGGGGAACGTTGCATGGAAAACAAAAAATGTTCTACGCACACACAAGATCTATCCATGGAGATGCATAGCTACGAGAGGGGAGAGCATCTTCATACCCTTGAAGATCGCTAAGCGGAAGCATTTATCAACGCGGTTGATGTAGTTGTACACCTTTACGATTCGTCTCGATCAAGTACCGAACGTACGACACCTCCGCATTCAGCACACATTCAGCATGATGATGTCCTCGCCTTCTTGATCCAGCAAGAGGGGCAAAGTAGTAGATGAGTTCCGGCAGCACGACGGTGTGGTGACGGTGGTGGTGAAGAACAATCTCCTCAGGGCTTCACTAAGCACAACGGAAACTATGACAGAGGATAAACTAGATGGAGCGGGGTTGCTGGCACACGGCTTGGTGATTCTTGATGTGTTCCGGGTGCTAGCCCCGCCCCTCTATTTAAATGTTGAGCCCTGGGGTCGTAACTTGGATAAAGGGCCTCCTCGAAGTTGGTTTGGCACGCAAGGCAAGAGTCCTTCTTGGAATCCAGGACCAGACGCCAGGGTCCTCGGCGTCTTGCCCCTGGCCTTCGCAAAACTGCCTTTTGCACTTTCCAAAAGCCTCGTGGGCTTTACCCTTGGCCCAAATAAAGTGTTCTTGTACCTGAACATTTCGAGAAACATCCGAAACCCCTTCCGGTGAGTTCCGGAAACCTTCCGGAGACTAAACACTATTATCCCATATATCAATCTTTGCCTTTGCATTATTCCGGAACTCCTCGTCATGTCCGTGATCTCATCCGGGACTTCGAACAACATTCGGTCACCAACATACATAACTCATATAATACTATATCGTCAACAAACGTTAAGCGCGTGGACCCTATGGGTTCGAGAATGATGTAGACATGGCCGAGTCGCTTCTCAAGTCAATAACCAATAGCAGGACCTGGATGCCCATATTGGTTCTTACATTTGTAGTTCCCTTTGTCTATCGGAGATTCGATCATCAGTATCTCCATACCTAGTTCAATCTTGTTACCGGCAAGTCTCTTTACTCGTTCTGTAATACATCATCATGTAACTAACTCCTTAGTCACTTTTATTGCAAGCTTCTTGTGATGTTGTATTACCGAGATGGCCCAGAAATATCTCTCTATCATACGGAGTGACAATCCCAGTTTTGGTCCATGCCAATCCAACAAACACCTTCAGAGATACTTGTAGAGCACCTTTATGATTACCCAATTACGTTGTGACGTTTGATGGCACACAAGGCATTCCTCTGGATTCCGGGAGTTGCATGATCTCATCGTCGAAGAAACATGTATTTGACATTAAGAAAGCAATAGCAATAAATCGAACGATCATATGCTATGCTAACGGTTGGGTCTTATCCATCACATCATTTTCCTAATGATGTGATCCTGTTATCAAATGACAACTCATTCTATGGTTAGGAAACCTTAGCCATTTTTGATGAACGAGCTAGTCTAGTAGAGGCTCACTAGGGACACGGTGTTGTCTATGTATCCACACATGTATCTGAGTTTCCAATCAATACAATTCTCGCATGGATAATAGACGTTTATCATGAACAAGGAAATATGATAATAACCAATTTATTATTGCCTGTAGGGCATATTTCCAACAATCTCCCACTTGCACTAGAGTCAATAATCTAGTTCACATCGCCATGTGATTAACAGCCAAAGAGTTCACTAGAGTCAATAATCTAGTTCACACCGCCATGTGATTAACTCCCAAAGAGTTCACCAGAGTCAATAATCTAGTTCACATCGCCATGTAATTAACACCAGAGAGTTCTAAGGTGTAATCATGTTTTGCTTGTGAGAGAGGTTTTTAGTTAACGGGTCTGCAACATTTAGATCGTGTGTACTTTACAAATCTTTATGTCATACTATAGATGTTGCTATCACGCTTTACTTGGAGCTATTCCAAATGACTGCTCCATTATACGTATCCGTTTGCTATTCAGAGTTATCCATATAGGTGTGAAAGCTTGCATCGACTTAGCCCTTTACGGCGAACTCTTTATCACTTCCATAATCGAGAAAACATTTTCTTAGTCCTCTAGTTACTAAGGATAATTTTTACTGCTGTCCAATGATCCACTCCTGGATCACTCTTGTACCTCCTTTGCCAGACACATGGCAAGGAACACATCAGGTGTGGTACACAACATGGCATATCATATAGAGCCTATGGCTAAGGCAAAGGGGACGACCTTCCTCCTTTCTCTTTCTTCTGCGGTGGTCGAGCTTTGAGTCTTACTCAACTTCACACATTACAATACATGCAAGAACTCCTTCTTTGACTGATCCATTTTGAACTCCTTCAAACTCTTGTCAAGGTATGTACTCATTGAAAGTCTTATAATGGGTCTTGATCTATCTCTTTAAATCTTGATGCCCAATATGTAAGCAACTTCACTGAGGTCTTTCATTGAAAAATTCTTAGTCAAGTATCCTTTTATGCCTTCCAGAAGTTCTATATCATTTCCAATCAGTAATATGTCATCCACATATAACATTAAAAATACTATAGAGCTCCCACTCACTTTCTTGTAAATACAGGCTTCACCATAAGTCTGTATAAAACCAAATGCTTTGATCACCTCATCGAAGCATTTATTCCAACTCCGAGATGCTTGCACCATTCCATAGATGGATCGCTGGAGCTTGCACACTTTGTTAGCACCTTTAGGATCAACAAAACCTTCCGGTTGCATCATATACAATGCTTTCTTAAGAAACCTATTAAGGAATGTAGTTTTGACGTCTATTTGCCAGATTTCATAAAATGCGGCAATTGCTAACATGATTTGTACAAACTTAAGTATCGCTATGAGTGAGAAAGTCTCATCGTAATCAATCCCTTGAACCTTGTTACGAAAAGTCGAGCTTTATAGATAGTGATATTACCCTCAGCATCTGTCTTCCTCTTGAAGATC
The DNA here is from genome assembly GCF_002162155.2 of Triticum dicoccoides. Classification (NCBI taxonomy): domain Eukaryota; kingdom Viridiplantae; phylum Streptophyta; class Magnoliopsida; order Poales; family Poaceae; genus Triticum; species Triticum dicoccoides. The sequence goes on from NC_041381.1 coordinate 639,988,680, forward strand.
CATTTATTCTCAATGGCTTGCCGATCATCGGCAAATCCACCAAAGTCTACACTTTGTTCTCATACATGGATCCTATATCAGATTTCATGGCCTCAAGCCATTTTTCGGAATCTGGGATCATCATAGCTTCTTCATAGTTCGTAGGTCCACCGTTGTCCAACAACATGACTTCCAGGACAAGATTGTCGTACCACTTTGGTGCGGAATGTGCTCTGGTCGACCTACGAGGTTTAGTAGTAACTAGATCTTATGTTTCATGATCATCATCATTTGCTTCTTCTCTGGCTTGTGTAGGCATCACGGGAACGACTTTCTCTGATGTGTTACTTTCCAATTCGATAGAAGGTACAACTACCTCATCAAGTTCTACTTTTCTCCCACTCACTTCTTTCGAGAGAAACTCCTTCTCTAGAAAGGACCCATTCTTAGCAACAAAGATTTTTCCTTAGGACCTGTGGTAGAAGGTATACCCAATAGTTTATTTCGGGTATTCTATGAAGACGCACTTCTCTGCTTTGGGTTGGAGCTTATCAGGCTGAAGCTTTTTGACATAAGCGTCGCGTCCCCAAACTTTAAGAAACGACAACTTAGGTTTCTTGCCAAACCACAGTTCATATGGTGTCGTCTCAACAGATTTAGATGGTGCCCTATTTAATGTGGAGGCGATTGTATCTAATGCATGACGCCAAAACGATATTGGTAAATCAGTAAGAGACTTCATAGAACGCACCATATCTAATAAAGTATGGTTACGATGTTCGGACACACCATTACGCTGTGGTGTTCCAGGTGGCGTGATTTGTGAAACTATTCCACATTGTTTTAAGTGAAGGCCAAACTCGTAACTCAAATATTTGCCTCCGCGATCTGATCGTAGAAACTTTATTTTCTTGGTACAATGATTCTCCACTTCATTCTGAAATTCTTTGAACTTTTCAAATGTTTCATACTTATGTTTCATCAAGTAGATATACCCATACCTACTAAAATTATCTATGAAGGTTAGAAAATAATGATACCCGCCGCTTGCTTCAACACTCATCGGACCGCATACATCGGTATGTATTATTTCCAATAAGCCATTAGCTCACTCCATTGTTCTAGAGAACAGAGTTTTAGTCATATTGCCCGTGAGGCATGGTTCGAAAGTATCATATGATTCATAATCAAGTGATTCCAAAAGTCCATCCGCATGGAGTTTCTTCATGCGCTTTACACCAATATGACCTAAATGGCAGTGCCACAAGTTTGTTGCGCTATCATTATCAACTTTGCATCTTTTGGCATCAATATTATGAATATGTGTATCACTACGATCGAGATTCGATAAAGCATTCTCATTGGGTGTATGACCATAGAAGGTTTTATTCATGTAAACAGAACAACAATTGTTCTCTTACTTAAATGAATAACCGTATTGCAATAAACCTTATCCAATCATGTTCATGCTGAACGCAAATAACAAATAATGTTTATTTAGGCTCAACAATAATCCGGAAGGTAGAGGGAGTATGCGATGGTGATCATATCAATATTGGAATCACTTCCAACACACATCGCAACCTCGCCCTTAACTCGTCTCTGTTTAGTCTGGAACTCCTGTTTTGACTCACTAATCTTAGCAACTGAACTGTTATCAAATACCCAGGGGCTGCTACGAGCACCATTAAGGTGCACATCAATAACATGTATATCAAATATACCTTTGTTTACTTTGCCATCCTTCTTATTTGCCAAGTATTTGGGGTAGTTCCGCTTCCAGTGACCATTTCCTTTGCAGTAAAATCACTCAGTTTTAGGCTTGGGTCCAGCTTTGGGTTTTTCATGGGAGCGACAACTTGCCTGCCGTTCTTATTGAAGTCCCCTTTATTCCCCTTGCCCTTTTTCTTAAAATGGGTGGTCTTTCTAACCATCAGCACATAACTCATATATTTGACACGAAGAAAGCAACAGCAAGAAAACTAAAGGATCATTATGCTAAGCTATCGGATGTGTGTTGTCCATCACATCATTCTACTAATGATGTGATCCCGTTATCAAATGACAACTCATGTGCATGTCTAGGAAACTTAACGATCTTTGATCAACGAGCTAGTCTTGTACAGGCATACTAGGGACATGTAGTTTTGTCTATGTATTCACACATGTATCAAGTTTCCGGTTAATACAATTCTAGCATGAATAATAAACATTTATCATGAATAAAGAAATATAAAATAACAACTTCATTATTGCCTCTACGGCATATTTCCTTCAGTGCTCCCCTCTCATGGCCCATATGGCCCATATATTCTCCTCGGGGGTTTCGGTAACCCCTCCGGTACTCTGATATGTACCTGGTACCCTCCGGAACACTTCCGGTGTCCGAATACTATCGTCCTATATATCAATCTTTACCTCTCGACCATTTCGGGACTCTTCGTCATGTCTGTGATCTCATTCGGGACTCCAAACAACATTCAGTCACCAAATCACATAACACATATAACACAATATCATCATCGAACGTTAAGCGTGCTGACCCTATGGTTCGGGAACTATGTAGAGATGACCGAGACACCTCTCCGGTCAATAACCAATAGTGGAACCTGGATGCTCATATTGGCTCCCACATACTCTACGAAGATCGTTATCGGTCGAACCGTTATGACAACATACATTATTTCCTTTGTCATCGGTATGTTATTTGCCCGAGATTCAATCGTCGGTATCTTCATACCTAGTCCAATCTCGTTACCGGCAAGTCTCTTTACTCATTACATAATATATCATCCTGCAACTAACTCATTAGTTACTTTGCTTGCAAGGCTTCTTATGATGTGTATTACCGAGAGGGCCCAGAGATACCTCTCCGATACTCGGAGTGACAAATCCTAATCTCAATCTGTGCCAACCCAACAAACACCTTCGGAGATACCTATATAGCATCTTTATATTCACCTAATTACGTTATGACATTTGATAGCACATAAGGCATTCCTCCGGTATCCGGGAGTTGCATAATTTCATAGTCGAAGGAATATGTATTTGACATGAAGAAAGCAATAGCAATAAAACTGAACGATCATAATGCTAAGCTAACAAATGGGTCTTGTCCATCACAGCATTCTCCTAATGATGTGATCCTGTTCATCAAATGACAACACATGTCTATGGTTAGGAAACTTAACCATCTTTGATTAATGAGCTAGTCTAGTAGAGGCTTACTAGGAACACATTGTTTTATCTGTGTATCCACACATGTATCAAGTTTCCGATTAATACAATTCTAGCATGAATAATAAAAATTTATCATTAAATAAGGAAGTATTAAATAACAACTTTATTATTGCCTCTAGTGCATATTTCCTTCAGTCTCTCACTTGCACTAGAGTCAATAATCTAGTTCACATTGCCATGTGATTTAACACCAATAGTTCACATCTTTATGTGATTAACACCCATAGTTCACATCGCCATGTGATCAACATGCAAAGGGTTTACTATAGAGTCAACAATCTTGTTCACATTGGTATGTGATTAACACCCAAAGAGTACTTAGGTGTGATCATGTTTTGCTTGTGAGAGAAGTTTAGTCAACGGGTCTGCCACATTCAGATCCGTATGTATTTTGAAAATTTCTATGTCTACAATGCTCTGCATGGAGCTACTCTAGCTAATTACTCCCACATTCAATATGTATCTAGATTGAGACTTAGAGTCATCTAGATCAGTCTCAAAGCTTGCATCGATGTAACTCTTTATGACGAACTCTTTATCACCTCCATAATCGAGAAACATCTCCTTAGTCCTCTTTAAGGTAACTAAGGATAATTTTGACCACTGTCCAGTGATCTATTCCTGGATCACTATTGTACCCCCTTGCCAAACTCATGGCAAGGTACATAACATGTTTGGTACACAACATGGCATACTTTATAGAACATATGGCTGAGGCATAGGGAATGACTTTCATTCTCTCCTTATCTTTTGTCGTGGTCGGGTTTTGAGTCTTTACTCAACTTCACACCTTACAATACAGGCAAGAACTCCTTTTTTGACTGATCCATTTTGAACTCCTTCAAAATATTGTCAAGGTATGTGCTCATTGAAAGTCTTATCAAGCATTCTGATCTATCTCTATAGATCTTGATGCCCAATATGTAAGCAGCTTCACAGAGGTCTTTCATTGAAAAATTCTTATTCAAGTATCCTTTTATGCTATTTAGAAATTCTATATCATTTCCAATCAACAATATGCCATCCACATATAATATCAGAAATGGTACATAGCTCCCACTCACTTTCTTGTAAATGCAGGCTTTACCGTAAGTCTGTATAAAACCTTATGCTTCGATGACCTCATCAAAGCGTATATTCCAACTCTGAGATGCTTGCACCAGTCCATAGATGGATCGCTGGAGCTTGCACACTTCGTTAGCACCTTTAGGATCGACAAAACCTTTTGGTTGCATCATATACAACTCTTATTTAAGAAATCCATTAAGGAATGCAGTTTTGACGTCCATTTGCCATATTTCATAATCATAAAATGCGGCAATTGCCAACATGATTCGGCCAGACTTGAGCATCGCTACGGGTGAGAAAGTCTCATCATAGTTAACTCCTTGAACTTGTCGAAAACCTTTTGCGACAAGTCGAGCTTTGTAGACAGTAACATTACCATCATCGTCAGTCTTCTTCTTGAAGATCCATTTATTCTCTATGGCTCGCCGATCATTGGGCAAATCCATGAAAGTCTAGACTTTGTTCTCATACATGGATCTTATCTCAAATTTTATGGCCTCAAGCCATTTATCAGAATCTGGGCTCATCATAGCTTCTTCATAGTTCGTAGATTTGCGTTGGTCTAGTAACATGACTTCCAAGACAGGATTACCATACCTCTCTAGTGCGGACCGTGCTCTGGTCGACCCATGAAATTCAGTAGCAACTTGATCTGAAGTTTCATGATAATTATCATTAGCTTCCTCTCTAGTTGGTGTAGGCATCACAGGAATGGCTTTCTCTGATGTGTTACTTTCCAATTCGAGAGGAGGTACAATTACCTCATGATAACCCACAAGTATAGGGGATCGTTTGTAGCCTTCTTCGATAAATAAGAGTGTCGAACCCAAGGAGGAGCTATAGGCAGAACAAATATCCCCTCAAGTTCTATCGACCACCGATACAACTCTACACACACTTGACGTTTGCTTTTACCGAAAACAAGTATGAAACTATTTTGTAGGTGTGATGCTAGAACTACTTTGCAAGAATAAAACTAGAAGTACTTTGCAAGATAATAAAAGTTAGGTGTTTAGTAAAAGGGTTTGTGTCAACAAGAAAGTTATTCGTCCCTAGGCAATCGATAACAAGTACCGGTAATCATTCTTGTAATTTTATATGAGGGAGAAGCATGAAGTAACATACTTTCTCTACTTGGATCATATGCACTTATGATTTGAACTCTAGCAAGAATCCACAACTACTAAAGATCATTAAGGTCGTGAAACCCAACCATAACATTAAGTATCAAGTCCTCTTTACTCCCATACACAATACCCCACTTACTCGGGTTTAAGCTTCTGTCACTCTCGCAACCCACCATAAGTGAACCATGAACATATTGCAACACCCTACAGCGGGGGGCCCCTCCCGTTTGCGCGAGAACGGAGGGCATCGTAGGAAAACACCATAAATAAAATATACGATCATACCAACCAAGATCACGATTAACCCATATGACAAAACAGATCTACTCAAACATCATAGGATAACCAAATATCATTGGGAAATAATATATGGAGTTGAGCACCATGTTTAAGTAGAGATTACAGCAAGGAGAAGAGGTGTTACACCGCTGCATAAATGGGGAGAAAGTTGGTGTTGACGGTAGCAAGATTGTTGATGTAGATCGCTGTCCCGATTGTTGCCCCGGCGGCACTCTGGCGCCACCGGAAGCGAGGGGGAGAGAGCCCCCCTCCTTCTTCTTATTCCTTGGCCTGCCCCTAGATTGGAGGAGAGTTCCCCCTCTGGTCCTTGGTCTCCATGGCATCGGAGGGGCGGGAGCCCCTTCGGTATTGGATCTCCCTCTCTGTTCTCTTCTGTTTCGCTCTCCCCAGATCTGGCCGAAAACCGTTTCTTATATTCCCGGAGATCCGTAACTCCAATTGCGCTGATCGTTTTACACGATTTTTTTCCTGATATAAGCTTCCTTCGCCCGAAGTAGAGCTCCAACCAACGTACGAGGTGAGCACAACCCACCATCGCGCGCCAGGGGCCTGGGGCGTGCCCTGGTGTATCGTGGTCCGTGTGGGCCTTCGTTTGCGGTGATTCCAACTCCCAAAAATCACAAATATTCCAAAATAATTCTCCGTGGAGTTGCATCACGTTTGGACTTCGTTTGATATGGATTTTATGTGATACAAAAACAGGCAAAAAACATGAACTGGCACTAGGCACTAGATAAGTAAGTTAGTCCAAATAAATCATATAAAAATTTGCCAAAAGTATGTAAAAGTTGAAAAATATTGGCATGAAACAATCAAAAATTATAGATACGCTGGAGATGTGTCAACATCCCCAAGCTTAATTCCTACTTGTCCTCGAGTAGGTAAATGATAAAAAAGATAATTTTTGATGTGGAATGCTACCTAACATAAACTTGATCATATGTCTAGTCATGTCATGGATATTAAGACACAAGTGATTCAAAGCAATAGTCTATAATTTGACGTAAAGACATCAATACTTAGGCATCCCAATAAACAATCATGTCTTTCAAAATATCAATGCTAAAGAAAACTATCCCTACAAAATCATATAGTCTTGTCATGCTCTGTCTTCTTAACACAAAGTATAAATCATGCACAACCCAGATGACAAGCCGAGCAATTGGTTCATACTTTTTAACGCGCTTCAACCTTTTCAACCCTTACGCAATACATGAGCGCAAGCCATGGATATAGCACTATGGGTGGAATAGAATATGATGATAGGGGTAAACATAAAGAAGACAAAAAAGTAAGAAAGTCTCACATCAACGCGGCTAACCAATGGGCTATGGAGATGCCCATCAATTGATATCAATGCGAGGAGTAGGGATTGCCATGCAATGAATGCACTAAGAGCTATAAGTGTACGAAAGCTCCATATGAAAACTAAGTGGGTGTGCATCTAATCCTATAATGAAAAATTCCCACTAGTATATGAAAGTGACAACATAGGAGACTCTCCATATGAAAAACATGGTGCTACTTTGAAGCACAAGTGTGGTAAATGATACTAACAATGCCCCTTCTCTCTTTATTTATATTTTTTCTTTTCTTTTTTCTTTTTTCTTTTTATTTTTTATTTTTCTTTTTTCTTTTCCTTTTTTTCCTTTTTCCTTTTTTTCCTTTTTCCTTTTTTCTCTCTCATTGTCCGGAGTCTCATCCCGACTTGTGGGGGAATCATAGTCTCCATCATCCTTTCCTCACTAGGGCACTGCTCTAAAAATGATGGTCATCACACTTCTATTTACTTATAACTAGAAAGGAATAAAAATTACAACTCGATACCTATAAAAAAATATGACTCTATATGAATGCCTCTAACAGATGATCTAGCGTAACATGTATGAAAAACGATGCACGATGGCTAAGCCACAACTATTATGTCAGCTATATGATCATGCAAAGCAATATGACAATGAATGCTCAAGTCATCAAACCGAAGCGGTGGAAGTTGCATGGCAATATATCTTGGAATGTCCATGGAAAAGCCATAATAGGTAGGTATGGTGGCTATTTTGAGGAAGATATAATAAGGCTTATGTGTGATAGAGCATATCATATCACGGGTTTTGGATGCACCTGCGAAGATTGCACCATGTCTCGAGGTGAGAAAGGGCAATGCACTGTACCGTAGAGGCTAGCAAATTGCGGAAAGGTAAGAGTGCGTATAATCCATGGACTCGCATTAGTCATAAAGAACTCATATACTTATTGCAAAATTTTATTAGCCCTTGAAGCAAACTACTACTACCCATGCCCCTAGGGGGATAGAGTGGTAGGGAAAGACCATCGCTTATCCCAGACCGCCACTCATAAGGAAGACAATCAAGGATAAATTGTGCTCCAACTTTCATAGCATAACAGAGACTACGTGCATGCTTCGGGAATCACAAACCTTAACACCATTATTATTACTTAACCACAACCGTTTACTACTACTTCCCACATATTCCATCTCTATATCGCAAAATTATTGCAAGGAATCAAACATATCATATTCAGTGATCCATAAATTTTATGTAGGATTTTATGACTAACCATGAAATTGACCAATTCCTGTTGACTCTCTAAATAGGTATAAGTGAAGCATGAGAGTTTAATTCTTTCTACAAAAGACCATGCTCTAACAAATATAAGTGAAGCAAAAGAGCATTCTACGAACATCGGTTTTCTATGTGAAGAGAAACAGGCAATCCAAACTTCAAATGATATAAGTGAAGCACATGAAGCATTCTATAAAGCCATAATCAAAAGATATAAGTGAAGTGCAATGAGCACTCTATAAATCAACCATGGATATCTCATACCAGCATGGTGCATAAAAGAAAAGTGAAAACTAAATGCAAAAGATGCTCCAAGATTTGCACATATCATATGAACGAAACGAATCCGAAAACATACCGATACTTGTTGAAGAAAGATGTGATGCCTTCCAAGGCATCCCCAAGCTTAGACGCTTGAGTCTCCTTGAATATTTACTTGGAGTGACTTGGGCATCCCCAAGCTTGAGCTCTTGCCTCTCCTCCTTCTTCTCATATCGAGACCTCCTCGATCTTCGAACACTTCATCCACACAAAACTTAAACAAACTTTACTGGCGGGGTTAGTGAAAATGGCAATGAAATCCCATCATGTACTGCTGCAACATTATTGTATAATTATAAACAGACATTACCCACCGTGTGCTATCACAATTCTATGGCCCCAAGTCAAGGAGGCTTCAACAAGAATTCAAACATACGCAAATAATGAAGCTATAACAGCAATGTGTGAAAACATGATAGTCTGTAAAGATTTTAACATCCACCATAATTCTGTAATTCTAAAAATTCTGAAAAAATTAGGAAAAAAATAAAAATTTTGTATATAAAGACAGTGCAAAAAGTTTCAGAACTGTTTGAGGTTCCAGTAAAAAAATGCAAAATCGTGTACTACAGCCAAAGTTCCTGTTTTGCACCGCACAAACCAACAAGCAATCTACTCATCCTAAAGGAAAATCTTGGCACATTACTTTTATAATAGAATGGAATCGTACAAGGGGATACTTACTTTTGTTGAAAAGTTTCTGCAATTACGATTCACAAAGTTTCTGTGAGCATGAACAAAGTTCAAGGAGCTCCCCCACTTCAACAATGCCTGTCTCTCTCACTTTCACTTTCCTTTTTTGAAAAGTTTTGGGTTCCCCTCTATTTTGTTTTTGTTTTTAAACTATATAAAAACACTCAACATAAATAAATGACTCTCTAAAACTTCGGGGTTGTCTCCCTGGCAGCGCTTTCTTTAAATCCATTAAGCTAGGCATAAAGTGCTCAAGTAATGGATCCACCCGGATCCCAAGGTATATCAAATCCAATTTGAATTAGAAATGATTTGGCATTTAGTAGTGAGAACAAAGCAACATATATCAAGCAATGACGAAGTCTAACTCTCTTCCTATGCATCGGCATGTCATACAAGAACAATTCATGCACATCAAGCAAAGGCCAATACATAGCATAAGCAGTTTGTTGCAATTTTTTCGTGTTGGAAACATAGAGAGGTGGAGATGTAGTTCCTATCTCATAATAATTGCAAGTAGGAGCAGCAAGCATATGCATATTACATTCATCAAAATCATCATGTGCAATGGTAGAAAGCAACCCATCAGTATAATCCTTAATAAGAGCAAACTTCTCCGATATAGTGTAGGTTGGAGAATTCAAAAAGATAGTAGGACTATCATGTGTGGGGGTAATAGCAACAATTTCATTCTTAACATAAGGAACAATAGCAAGTTCATCTCCATAAGCATAATTCATATTGGCATCTTGACCACAAGCATAGCAAGTATCATCAAGAAGAGATATTTCAAACGAATCAACGGGATCATAGCAATTATCATAGCATTCATCCTTCGGTAAGGACGAAGGGACATTAAACAATGTATGAGTTAAAGAGTTACTCTCATTAGAAGGTGAGCACAGGTAGCTAATCTGCTCTTCCTCCTTTTGTTCTTAGCTTTATCCTCGTCATCTTTTTCATCCAATGAGCTCACAGTTTCATCAATTCCTTCTTCCATAGACTCCTGCAAACCATTAGTCTCCTCTTGGACACTGGAGATTTTCTCAATAAATGCATCAATATCAGAATTGTATTTGTAATTATCATATCAATATTTAAGGATGGCAAAAAAATTTAGCTCTATAAATTGGATCATCAAAATCTCATACTTTTCAAACAAAGATTCAATTTCATGAGCACCCTTAAATGCAACAAATTCTTCTACTCGTTCCACATCATAATAATCATATATACCACTAGCATAAGAAGACAAGGTTTCATTATCATTAAATTCGCATGAAAAAGGTGTGGAGCATTCATCCTAGAGCAACAAGTATAATCATATCTCAAGCATAACTGCCTAGCATACCAATGCAACATATGAATTTGATCCCATAAAAGTTAACCTTTTTGTGTCAAGCGAGAATCCCTAAAGTATTCACGTTGATCCAATGTTACTCCCATTATCAAGTTGAATGGGGTTTTCTCATGATTATCAAAGTAGTGCACAATATCTTTTGCATAACAGTCATTGAGGGTTTTAGGAGGTTCCCCATTGTCGGTGTCAAAACTGGAAGATCTCGGGTAGGGGGTCCCGAACTGTGCGTCTGACGATCGAAGATAATCGGAGGCAGGGGGCACGATGTTTACCCAGGTTCGGGCCCTCTTGATGGAGGTAATACCCTACTTCCTGCTTGATTGACTTTGATGAGTATAGGGGTTACAAGAGTTGATCTACCTCGAGATCGTAATGGCTAAACACTAGATTTCTAACCTGTACGATTATGATTGCCTCTACGGACTAAACCCTTTGGTTTATATAGACACCAGAGGGACCTAGGGTTGTACAAAGTCGGTTTATAGACAAAGTAAGATGCATGATCCGAACGCCAAGCTTGCCATCCACGCAAAGGAGAGTCCCATCCAGACACGAGGGAAGACCATCTGTCTTGTATCTTCACGACCCATCAGTCCGGCCCATGTCACATATCCCGGACGCCCGAGGACCCCCTAGTCCAGGACTCCCTTAGTAGCCCCTAAACCAGGCTTCAACGACGATGTATCCGCGCGCAGATTGTCTTCGGCATTGCAAGGCGGGTTCCTTCTTCGAATACTCCAAAGTAGTCTTCCACACATAAGAGCCGTATCCGGCCCTGCTTAACACTTACAACCCTAAGTTGTAATGGCAATAATACTTAAAGCAAAATAAGTCATGTCCACGGGAAACTTTTTTGGCGAGACGTTATTTTCTGTCCGTGTTATTATTCTGAACCGTTTTACAGCCCCCGCTTCGCGTTTTGAGGCACGACCATTGACATGTCATGTCAAAGTAGAGATCGTGTCCCCTTATCACGGGATTCTCATCAATGCAGGTTTGGGTAATCCAACCGTGCCGTTCGCACGCCCCCTTGGGAATAGGCAAGGTTTAAGGCTCATGAGGGGAGCACTTGATATTCACTGCCTTTATAAGAGGAAAGGACCCATCTATTCACCTCATGCCTTCTTCTTCCTCTGCCCTTCCGTCCCCGAGCTCCAGCACCCAAGCTCTAGTATTTCCTTTTGCCCTAACTTCTCCGGCGATGGTCGGATCTGGTTTCCAGGGCAAGTGGATGGCCTCCTCCGTAACGGAGAAGGACATCAAGGATCTACGTGAGGCGAGGTACCTAACAACGTAGATTACCCATAGGCTTCCTTCCCCGGGGCAGGTCATCCCCACCCCAGAGCCCGGTGAGAGGGTCGTATTTATCGCCCACTTCCTCCGAGGACTTGTGTTCGCCCTCCACCCCTTCGTCCGAGGTCTCATATTTTACTATGGGCTAGGTTTCCATGATCCGGCCCCAAATTCCTTCCTCCACATCTCGGTGTTTATCGTCGTGTGTGAGGCATTTCTCCGCGTCCCCCCACACATCGGCTTGTGGCTCAAGGTTTTTAATGTGAAGCCAAAGGTGGTCGAGGGCCAACACGCCGAATGCGGCAGCGACATGGTGAGCAAGCTCAACCATGTTACCTGGCCCAAAGGGAGATTCATGGATATTGTCAAGGTATGGAAGCAGGAGTGGTTCTACATCACCGAACCCCACGACACCAAGTGGCGGCCTCTCCTGCTTTCAGATTTGGACCTCCGCTGCGGCTCGCGTGCTGGACCAACAAGGGTCTAGACTGGGGATCCCCTGACGAAGTATCGATGCTGCAAATGCGTATCAAGAGTATGATAGAAAAGGACATCGCCCTTGCTGATGTGATTCAGGTGATGCTCATCCGCCGAGCTCTTCTCTGCCAAAAACGGCCTCTCGAAATCTGGGAGTTTAACCCAGAGGGGCCACGGACCCTTCAAGGATTCTTTGGCCCGACGCACAAAGGGAGCTGGAAGCTGCTCTTCAAGAAGTAGAAGACGTGGCCAAGGACGTCCGACGACACCGGCACTGCAACAATTCAGCATCCCCAGTAAGTATCATATTTCCGAACATTACTTATCTCATCAATCTTAGAGTGGGATACTGAAAATTCCATCCCCTGAATAGGGATGGATAAAGAAGGCAAAGCGGATCAAATGTCCGGTCCCGCTCCCCGAAAACCCAGCTGATCCTCTATTGATGAGGATGCTGGTCCCGGCGCCCTATCAGGCGCTGATGAAGAAGGACAAAAAGAAGAAGAGCAAGGAGGCTGAAGGTGGCCTCCATCACGAAGATACTTCAGGCGCTATGTCCGGAGGGAACGAGGCCCCTTCCTCTCACGAGGGAGACAAAGACGAGGACTAAGAGGAGGAGGAGGACGCAGAAAATCCTCCTCTCAAAGGGAAAAAGAGGGCAGCCTCGAAAGATCCAGAGGAGGGGGCGTCCAAGTGGGGAAAGACATCCCACTCGGACGATTTGGATTCGGACACCGAAGCTGTCCCCAAGCACCGCCCCCGAGCCAAGCCCCTTGCCGAACCGTAAGTACCTTAGGATGCCTTACGTACATCCAATATTTTACAACTTGTAAGAATAACATCAAATCATGTGTTTTCAGTCTGGCCCGCGATATACCTCAAGAATCATCGTCATCGAGGGATCTTCCACCGGAGGTGATGGAGAGAGAAACACCTCCACAAGCTTCCTCACCTCCTAGGGTAGACGGCACCAAGGTGTCGTCTCGAAGGATTTCTTCGAGCTTCAGAGAAGTGCAGGAGAGGACCAAGATGGCGCCAGAGGATAACACATCGGCTGCCGAAAACATGAGGGGCGCAACCCTCATGGAGACCGGCGACGGGTGTCTTGGATCATCCGAGCCCCGCCCGGATACTTTTCTGAAGATACAAATGGTTCCGAAGTTGAATCAGTAGCCTCCTTCGAGGGAGGAGAAAGCGGCTATTCCGACGGGACCTCTACTAATGCGGAGGCGCCGAACATGCGGATGGACGCTCTGCAAAGTGCGTCCATCTTGGAGGAGCACCATACCTTGATTGGTATGGTGGTTGAGAAGATTCAGTCTGCTAAAAGCGTGCTGAATGAAGCCTTCACGAGCCTACTAATAGGCTTCAAGGTATTCGATGTAATGTCTTTAGCCGCTTTATATATGAAAAATATGTCTGTATATAGATAGTAGCCCCTGAGACTCTGTTCAGCCCACGAAGGAAGGCGAACAGAGGATCTATAGACATCCGCAGGAAATAACATACTTATCTTTTTGCTAAAAAACATGCTTCACTGTTAGTGGTGACCGCTCAGCGGTAACTGCAGCTGGCCAACGAGGACAATATCCTTATTAACAAGTAGCTCGACGAGGCGCAATGTATGTTTCAAGTACGCTGCGCATGGTTGTATTAGTTTGCAAATGCTAAGTTGAAGCTTAAGCGCTGCTATATGCATAATTGCAGATGGCGCTGCTGAGGTCGAGGCCCTCAGGAGTGACCTTGCCCGCGCAAAGGAGCAGGCAAGGGTGAGCAATGCGGCCGCTGAGAAGATGGCTGCGGATTTGAAGGCTAAACAGGCCATCCGATGCCAGTTCGAGGAGCAGGTATCCAAAGTTGAGCAAGAGCTCAAGGACGCCACTCGCAAGTGCGAGCTCATCGAGGGGGAGAATAAAGCTAAGTCGGCCGAACTCGCCAAGGCCCTTAAGGACGCCCAAGACACGAGGTTCGAATCCCGAGTGGCTCACGAGGAGATCCGACAGGCCGGACATATAGCGGCTGGTAAGCCCTTTCTTTTACAGTCTAAGTTTGGCGATCAAAGGTATGCCTTGCTTAATCGACTATGCAGTTCTCTAGATGCTTTTGCGGATCTTCCGAAGAGTGCTGCCGATGCTGTGCAATTCTAACAAGCTCAGGAGGGGCATGCGACGGAGAAGCTGTTCTAGTCGCAGTTCGTGACACAGGAGTGCTCAACGCTGCTGAACGACCAAATGGCGCAGTAGGCCGAGCTGGATAAGATGTCCGGAGCGGTCATGAAGTGTGTAATAGTCCGGCTGTGGCCAGCGGAACCCGTTCCGAGTAGCTATTTTGGCCTAGTGCGGCGACTCGTCGGTGCCGTGCCCCGAATTGATGCAATCAAGTGGTGAGTGTGCATAGAAGGTGCACGGATAGCCTTATCCCATGTCAAGATGCACTGGATGAAGATGAAGGCCGCCGTTATCGCAGTCAAGGGTCCTCCCAGAGGCAAGGGCCCCAAGTTTCTACTGGAGAGTCAAGACGAAAACGTGTGCCAACCCCTATGCATAGATTCCCAAGGTTACGGAACCCGCAACTTGATCACCAAAACATACATCAAGTGGATCAATAGAATACCGCATTGTCACCACGGGTATCCCATGCAAGACATACATCAAGTGTTCTCAAATCCGTAAAGAATCAATCCGATAAGATAACTTCAAAGGGAAAACTCAATCCATTACAAGAAAGTAGAGAGGGAGAAACATCATAGGATCCAACTATAGTAGCAAAGCTCGCGATACATAGAGATCGTGCCATATCAAGAACACGAGAGAGAGAGAGAGAGATCAAACACATAGCTACTAGTACATACCCTCAGCCCCGAGGGTGAACTACTCCCTCCTCGTCATGGAGAGCGCCGGGATGATGAATATGGCCAACGGTGATGGATCCCCCCTCCGGCAGGGTGCCGGAACAGGGCCCCGATCGGTTTTTGGTGGCTACAGAGGCTTGTGGTGGCTGAACTCCCGATCTAGGTTTCTTTTCGGGGGTTTCTGTATTTAAAGGAATTTTTAGCGTCGGTCTCACGTCAGGAGGGTCTCCGAGTTATCCACGATGCAGGGGGCGCCCCCAGGGGGTAGGGCACACCCTCCACCCTCGTGGATGGCTCAAGACTCTTTTGGCCCAACTCTTTTACTTTGGGGGCTTCTTTTAGTCCATAAAAATCCACAAAAAAATGGCAGGTCAATTGGACTCCGTTTGGTATTCCTTTTCTGTAAAACTCAAAAACAAGGAAAAAACAGAAACTCGCACTAGGCTTTACTTTAATAGATTAGTCCCAAAAATCATATAAGATAGCATATAAGTGCATACAAAGCATCCAAGATTGATAATATAATAGCATGGAATAATTAAAAATTATAGATACGTTGGAGACGTATCAAGTATCCCCAAGCTTAATTCCTGCTCGTCCTCGAGTAGGTAAATGATAAAAATAGAATTTTTGATGTGGAATGCTACCTAACATATTTATCAATGTAATCTTCTCTATTGTGGCAAGAATATTCAGATCCATAAGATTCAAAACAAAAGTTTAATATTGACATAAAAACAATAATACTTCAAGCATACTAATAAAGCAATGTCTTCTAAAAATAACATGGCCAAAGAAAGCTATCCCTACAAAGTCATATAGTCTGGCTATGCTCTATCTTCATCATACAAAATATTTAAATCACGCACAACCCCGATGACTAGCCAAGCAATTGTTTCATACTTTTGATGTTCTCAAACTTTTTCAATCTTCATGCAATACATGAGCGTGAGCCATGGACATAGCACTATAGGTGGAATAGAATGGTGGTTGTGGAGAAGACAAAAAGCAAGGAGAAGATAATCTCACATCAACTAGGCGTATCAATGGGCTATAGAGATGCCCATCAATAGATATCAATGTGTGTGAGTAGGGATTGCCATGCAACGGATGCTCTAGAGCTATAAGTGTATGAAAGCTCAAAAAGAAACTAAGTGGGTGTGCATCCAACTCACTTGCTCACGAAGACCTAGAGCATTTTGAGGAAGCCCATCATTGGAATATACAAGCCAAGTTCTATAATGAAAAGTTCCCACTAGTATATGAAAGTGACAACATAGGAGACTCTCTATCATAAATATCATGGTGCTACTTTGAAGCACAAGTGTGGTAAAAGGATAGTAGCATTGCCCCTTCTCTCTTTTTCTCTCATTTTTTGTTTTTTTGGGCTTCTCTTTCCTTTTTTTGGACTCTTTTTTTATTTTTATTATTTTTTGTCTGGAGTCTCATCCCGACTTGTGGGGGAATCATAGCCTCCATCATCCTTTCCTCACTGGGACAATGCTCTAATAGTGATGATCATCACACTTTTATTTACTTACAACTCAAGAATTACAACTCGATACTTCGAACAAAATATGACTCTATATGAATGCCTCCGACGGTGTACTGAGATGTGCAATGAATCAAGAGTGACATGCATGAAAGAATTATGAAAGGTGGCTTTGCCATAAATACGATGTCAACTACATGATCATGCAAAGCAATATGGGAATGATGGAGTGTGTCATAATAAATAGAATGGTGGAAAGTTGCATGGCAATATATCTCGGAATGGCTATGGAAATGCCATAATAGGTAGGTATGGTGGCTTTTTTAGGAAGGTAATGGTGGGTGTATGGTACCGGCGTATGGTACCGGCGTATGTTACGCGATACTAGCGAGGCTAGCAATGGTGGAAGGGTGAGAGTGCGTACAATCCATGGACTCAACATTAGTCATAAAGAACTCACATACTTATTGCAAAATTCTATTAGTTATCAAAACAAAGTAATACGCGCATGCTCCTAGGGGATAGATTGGTAGGAAAATACCATCACTTGTCCCCGACCGCCACTCATAATTAAGACAGTCAATAAATAAATCATGCTCCAACTTCATCACATAACGGTTCACCATAAGTGTATGCTATGGGAATCACAAACTTTAACACAAGTATCTCTCAAATTCACAATTACTCCACTAGCATGAGTCTAATATCACCATCTTCATATCTCAAAACAATCACAAGGAATCAAACTTCTCATGGTATTCAATGCACTTTATATGAAAGTTTTCATTATATCCCTCTTGGATACCTATCATATTAGGACTAAATTTATAACCTAAGCAAATTACTATGCTGTTCTAAAATAATCTCAAAATAATATAAGTGAAGCATGAGAGTTCATCAATTTCTTCAAAATAAAATCACCATCGTGCTCTAAAAAGATATAAGTGAAGCACTAGAACAAATGACAAACTACTCTAAAAGATATAAGTGAAGATCAATGAGTAGTCGAATAATTATGTAACTATGTGAAGACTCTCTAATATTTAAGAATTTCAGATCCTGGGATATTATTCAAACAACAATTAAAACAAAATAAAATAAAATGATGCTCCAAGAAAAACACATATCATGTGGTGAATAAAAATATAGCTCCAAGTAAGGTTACCGATGAATGAAGATGAAAGAGGGGATGCCATCCAGGGCATCCCCAAGCTTAGGCTCCTGGTTGTCCTTGAATATTACCTTGGGGTGCCTTTGGCATCCCCAATGTTAGGCTCTTTCCACTCCTTATTCCGTAGTCCATCAAATCTTTACCCAAAACATGAAAACTTTACAACACAATACTCAACAGAAAACTCGTAAGCTCCGTTAGTAAAATAAAACCACCACTTTTGGTACTGTTATGAACTCATTATAAATTCATATTGGTGTAATATCTACTGTATTACAACTTCTCTATGGTTCATACCCTCCGATACTACTCATAGATTCATCAAAATAAGCAAACAACACATAGAAAACAGAATCTGTCAAAAATAGAACAGTCTATAGTAATCTGTAACTCTCGAATACTTATGTAACTCCAAAAATTCTGAAATAAATTGGTGGACGTGAGGAATTTCCCTATTAATCATATGCAAAAAATCAACTTAAAAGCACTCTTCTGTAAAAAAAATGACAACTAATCTCATGAGCGCAAAGTTTCTGTTTTTTACAACAAGATCGCATTAACTTTCACCCAAGTCTTCTCAAAGGCTTTACTTGGCACTTTATTGGAACATAAGCTATAAAACATCATTACTGCAGTAGCTCAATCATGTGTACACACAAAAATAGTAGGGGCAAATATTGGGTTGTCTCCCAACAAGCGCTTTTCTTTAATGCCTTTTTAGCTAGGAATGACGATTTCAATGATGCTCACTTAAATGATAAGAATTGAAACATAATGGGAGCATAATGAAGAATATGACTAGCACATTTAAGTCTAACCCACTTCCTATGCATAGGGATTTTGTGAGCAAACAACTTATGGGAACAAGAATCAACTAGCATAGGAAAGCAAAACAAGCATAGCTTCAAGATTTTCAACACATAGAGAGGAAACTTGATATTATTGCAATTCCTACAAGCATATATTCCTCCCTCATAATAATTTTAAGTAGCATGATGAATTAATTCAACAATATAATTATCACATAAAGCACTCTTTTCATGATGCATAAGCATAGAATTTTTATTACTCTCCACCTAAGCAAATTTCTTCTCACGAATAGTAGTGGGAGCAAACTGAAAAATAACTATCATGTGAGGCATTATCCAATTGACAATTAAAATCAAGATGACAAGTTTAATGGTTATCATTATTCTTTATAGCATACATGTCAATAATCATCATAGATAGCAACTTTATTCTCATAATCAATTGGAACCTCTTCCGAAATAGTGGATTCATCACTAAATAAAGTCATGACCTCTCCAAATCCAGTTTCATCAATACAATCATAAGATTCAACACCCTCCAAAATAGTGGGATCAATACTACCTAAAGTTGGCACTCTTCCAAACCCACTTCCATCAATATAATCATCATAAATAGGAGGCATGCTTTCATTATAATAAATTTGCTCATTAAAACTTGGGGGACTTAAAATATCATCTTCACCAAACATAGCATCCCCAAGCTTTTGGCTTTGCATATCATTAGCATCATGGATTTTCAAAGAATTCATACTAACAACATTGCAATCATGATCATCATTCAAATATTTAGTGCCAAACATTAAAATGCATTCTTCTTCTAGCACTTGAGCACAATTTTCCTTTCCATCATTTTCACGAAAGACATTAAAAAGATGAAGCATATGAGGCACCCTCAATTCCATTTTTTTGTAGTTTTATTTTATATACTAAACTAGTGATAAAACAAGAAACTAAAAGATTCGATTGCAAGATCTAAAGATATACCTTCAAGCACTAACCTCCCTGGAAACAGCGCCAGAAAAGAGCTTGATGTCTACTACGCAACCTTATTCTTGTAGACGTTGTTGGGCCTCCAAGGGCAGAGGTTTCTAGGAAAGTAGCAAATTTCCCTCAAGTGTTTGACCTAAGGTTTATCAATCCGTGGGAGGCGTAGGATAAATATGGTCTCTCTCAAATTGTCGGGGGAAACTGACCCACGAACAGCTATGGGGCCGGCGGACCGGGCCCCTTTCGGTA
>NC_041381.1:640009014-640120652 GCF_002162155.2 Triticum dicoccoides
AGAGATAATACTCCTACTGCTGCTTGTCTGGCTATGTTATCTTGTGCTCTTGCTCTCGAGAGAGCGTGGTGTCTTTCTGGTTTACAAATGAGTCGAAGCGACCGAACTTCCGAACCCCCGCTACGTTGCGCATGGGCCTCCTTTTATATGCTAAAGGGGTCACCGACAGGTGGCAACGCAGAGAAGGGCACAAATGTAAAAAGTGAGGTGGTTGGTACAGTTACTTGTATAGTGCACCCTACCTAACTCTGACGGCAGGGGACAAGGGCATTAAATGCCCGTCTGAGTCGTCCAAACAGTGCCGAAAAGGACCGTTAGGGGCGCCACCGTTCGCCACGATGGCGATCTTGTCAGCTTCGCATGCCACTGCGCACCGCTGGTTGCACAGCCTCCCGCCACGCGCGCCTGGAGAGGCCCCTAGAGTGACACGTTGGTGGATGCGCTGGAGCGTGGGCACAGAGTGGCCGCCTGCCGCGGCAAGCGCCTTGCTGCTGCTGCTATCTTGTCGGGCCCGGAGGCTTGTCGCTCACCGGGCTTCGAGGTACCTTGGTTAGTCTTCCCGGCAAGCTCCTCTTGCTGGGGCCTTGTTGCCTTGTCGGAGCGCGTGGCGCGTCGCGGCAAGTTCCTTGGAGTGCCTCGGTTGGCCTTCCCGGCAAGCTCCTCTTGCCGGGGCCTTGTATCCTGAGCTTAAATACTTTGTTCTTGAATGGCTCCAAGAGAACCTTGGAGGGTCTTGGCGTTCGCCCAGCAAGCCTTGCCGCGGGGCGCTGCAACTGCTCGTGCACAAGTTCGGCGTACTAGGGTACCCCTATTCTAGTACACCGACAGGAGCCCCCGGGCCTGGGCCAGACACGGTGCCGAGCGCTGTTGGGCCAGGCCCAAGACAGGGCACGGGCACACGCGGGCTGGGCCACACCAAATCTTGCTCCGTATCCACTGCGCTCCCCCATAACGGCACGCGTTGAATGCGGCATCGTGGGGGAGATCGTGGGTGGTTGTTTATTAGGAAGGGCGAAACGTCCGCCCCGTCCCTCTTTATAAGCAGAGGAAACATGGGCAGTTCGTTCCCCCTCGCCGGTTGCTACTACTCCATCTTCAAGAAACTCCGCCGCTCCCCTCTTCTTCTCGAAGCCGAGAGAGCAGCGCTCCGCCCCCCCATTGTCGCCAGCATCTCCACGCCGTCGACCTTCCCCACCACCTCCGCCATGGCCCCGAAAGCCGACAAGGGAAAGGGCGTGAAGTCGGCCGAGGTGCAGCGGCTCGCGGCGCTGCGGAACGAGCGGGCGATCTTCACCCCCCAGCTCGGCGTGCAGGAGCTGAGGGAGTACTTCTACCTTTTTTGGGCGACGGAGACGCGTGCGCATCCGCGCACGAGGGTACTCCCGGCCGCTGCTTCGGAGTTGGCTCCAAACGGGTACCCGTTCTTCGCGCTATTCTTTTACTGCGGGCTCTGCCCGCCCTTCTCGGAGTTCTTCTGCGATATCATGAACACATACGGCTTCCACCTCCTTGACTTCACCCCCAATGCTGTCCTGACCATGGCAGTTTTCGCACATTTGTGCGAAAACTTTGTCAGAGTCCACCCCAGTGTTGCCCTTTTCCGCCACTACTTCATTCCTCGGGTAGAGAGAGGAGAGCCTCTTGCCGGAGGGATTGCCTGGGTCTCGAGAGTCGGCAAGAAGGAGGCGTACTTGGATGGTGAGCTCCGCAGCAAGTGGGAGGAGTGGAGAGCGGAGTGGTGCTGGATCGTCGAGGAGAATCCGCAGCCCTTCACCGCCGTGCGCCAAGCTCCAATAGTGCGCGGCAATGACTGGAGCAACGTGGCCCCGGAAGATGAGAGGCTGAAGATCGCCATCACTAGGATTCTTCGCCTCAGACTTGCCGGGCTCACTGTAGGTGCTGTCGGGGCAGATTTCCTCCGCCGCCGCATTGCCCCCCTGCAGGAGAGGGGGAGGCCCGCCTGGGAATTCAAGAACTCGGCGGACATCATGAGACTGCGGCCGGGCCTCAACTACAACTTCACCGTCTTGGAGCTGGATGCAATGCTTCTGGAGTTGTTCAAACGCGACCCCCAGCATCCATTCACGCTGCCGAGGGGCGTTGTCCCATTATGCAACAATTCTTCGCTTGACCGGATTCGCGCCATGATGCCGTTGTGCGATTCACACGGAATCGTTCCAACCTGGCAAGAGCCTGCGGAAGAGGTGCCGGTCCAAGCTGACGAGCAGAAGAGCCTCACCCGTGACACCACCGACGAGGAGCTGCAGCGCATCGCCACTAGGGCGGAAGAGGTCGCGGCCGCAGCCGCCGCGGGCGTGTTTGGGTTTACTGTGGAGGAGGCGGAGGCTGCAGAGGCGGCAAACCTTGCCGAACGCACGGAGTTCATGGGCGAGGAGGAGCTTGTCGGTTCCGAAGCCGAGCCGAGCGAGGCCGGCGAGGAGGAGGCCGAGCCTTCTGAAAACTTGCCGCAGGCGGAGCCCCCAGCCCCGCCAAGAAGGCACCTTCGCAGGGCCGGGGATGCAGCGGGGCGGCAGCCGGCTCCACAGCCACCGAGCCGCACGACGCGCTCTACCACGGCAAGCAATGTTGCCGCGGGAGCGCCTCACGCAACAGCGACAACTGGAGCGGGATCTTCCCGGGCCACCGCCACTGCCCCCGCCAAGCGGGCAAGGGATCCTACTCCTCCACCTCGCCGCACCGGAGGAGGGCCGGAGTTCGATCTTTCCGTGCTCAGCTCCGACGAGGAGGAAGAAGAGTAAGTTTCTTTGGTGCTCTTGTAGTTATTCAATCTTGCTATTTATATCTTGTATCTGACTTGTTCCAATCTGGACTCCTTTCTTTTCAGAACGCTGACCCAGAGAGCGGCGAAGAGGGCCAAGGCCGCGGTGATCGTCATCGAAGATGACCCCACCTTGTCGATAGGGGGTGGGTCCGAGATCACCTTGACGGACCCGGCAATCACTCCTCAAAGCAGCCCCCAGCGCAGCCCCCAGCGTAAGTTCATAGTTTAGCCTTTTGCTGCCGGGCGCGCTTGAGTGCTTTTTCCTTTGCTGATATCTTACTTGTTGACTTGTGCAGGAGCAGAACAGTCTCATCAGGAGCGCCCGGAAGCTGGTCCTGAAGTGCCACCTGCTTCGACTGCGCCGCCAAGGGAGGAGTCCCTGGCAAGGGAGCGCTCTCCGGCAAGGGGGGACTCCCCGGCAAGGGACGGCACTGCTGATCCTGCGGCGACCGAGGCCGCAACTGAAGATCTTGGCGCAGGTAATCCACTTGCCCAGAAACTTTCCCTTGGGTTCTGCTTCTTCTGTTTTTCCTCTCTTGGATTTTTTGATTGATTTTTCTCCCTTCTTCGTTTTTCAGACCCCTCTGCTACTGAGCCAATGGAGACAGAGGGCGCCGGCGAGGAAAGGGCCGGTGCTGATGAGACCGCCGACGAGGAGGCCGCCAGGGCTGCCGCTGCAGAAACCGGCGAGGGGTCGGGTGATCGCACTGACGACCCTGAGGCCGCAGGAGCGCCAGGCGCTGCGCCGACCGCCGATCCCTCTGCTGCTTCTGCGGAGCCGGGCTCCGAGGAGCCCCAGTCCGGCGCCTACTTGAAGGCCGGCGACGACATCTTCATCAAGCTACCCTGGGCATCGAGCTCCAGGGCGCCAGTCGAGGGGGAAACTTTTGACGGGGAGGTTCTCGCCTCTGCTGGGCTGTCGTTGGTCGACGCGCCCAGCAGCAGCAGTGGCGAGCCCGAGGAGGAGCAGCTGCTGCGGAAGCTGCTGTCACTCTACCGCGCCCGGCAAGCCAAGCTGGCTTCCCGAGAAGCGCTTGTCGCGAAGAAGGGAGTGGACATGGAGAACCGCGCGGAGGAGCTCTGGGGCCAAAATCAAGAAGCTCTCCGGTGTCTGGCGCAGGAGCGGGAGCGACTCGACGAGGAGCGCACGGCCTTCCTTCTCGAGAAGGCCGAAGCTGAGGAGGAGCAAAGGCTGGCCGCCGAGAAGCAGTCCGCGCGGGAAGGTGAATTAGTGTAGCGGAAGGCCAACCTCAACAGCTACGAGGAAGAGCTCGCCGAGCGCGAGCAGGCACTTGGCGGGGCGCTCAAGGAGGCAAAGGACGCTGCGGCAACTGCAGAGGCCGCCAAGAAAGAGCTGGAGGAGAAGGTGGCGCAGCTGGAGGCCGATATTGGGAAGAGCGGAGAGGAGCTTGCCGCGCTCAAGCGTGAGTGCGAGAAGGATGCTGCCGCCCACGGCGAGCTGCAAGGTCTTCTCGCTGAGAGGGGCAAGGAGCTCAGTGCGGCCAAGGATTCCAAAGCAGATCTGGAGCTGAAGCTGGCCACGCTGACGCAGACACTGGAGGCCGCCAAGGAGCGGGAGAAGACCTTGTCGGAGAAGGTCAAGGCTGACGCGGCGTTGCTGGAGAGCATCACAGTTACCCAGAACTCGTTCAGAGACACTATGGAGCACTAGACCGAGGGTCTAGTGAACATTGCCGCAGTCATCAACGAGGAGCTGGCGCAGCTGGGGATGGAGGACCTTGGGTATCCTTCCGACGAGAGTCTCCAACCCAGCGCCAAGCTCAGCCTGTTCTTCAAGGGCGTGGTGACGGTACTCCAGCGGCTCCGGGAGAGGATCCCGAAGCAGCTGGCCGACGAGTCGCACAAAATCTGCGCCTGGGTTCTCCAGAAGGTGCTGATGAAGGTGGCCTTCCGCAATCCAGGCCTCAGCTTCATCAACGTCCTCAGGTCCTTGCCGCCTGACGCCGATCTGGATGTACTCAAGGCCCTTGTCGCACCCATTGTGGACAAGGTGAGCGAGATCAAGAGGGTCGAGGGCGGACGCGTAGACTAGGCTGTTCATTCCTTCTTTTCCCTTGTCGCTACTAGTCATATTATGAAAACATTCTGTTAGAGCTGTGATAAGTTATCTTGTAATATAACTTGATTTCTGTTATCAATTGCTATGTTATTTCCTCTACTAGATTCCTTCCTTTGTATGCTTTTACCCTACGCTTCTAGGGAACTTGTCGGCGCAAGCACCCGAGCCGCGAGCGCTGAGTGCGGAACTTTAGCAGCCTGCTGGCGGCGCTGCTTCCGACAAGAAACCTTGTCGCGACTAGATGCAGCACACTTAAGCTGTTGAGCGGACTTGAAACAAAGTAAGGGCGCAACTAGCCACGAGTTGGTTCCTCCGCGCACAGGTTTTCCATACAAAGCAGGGTCGTTCGAGGAAAATAACTCAAAAATTTAAAAACTGATTGCTCAAACTTTGGCAACTTAGCTTTTCTGTCGTTTGCTTCCCGGCAAGGCAGGACTTCGCTTGAACGACGCCTGGTCCATACCACAATCTTCTCCTCCCCCCCCGAAGATGTCGGGGGAAACTGACCCACGAACACCTATGGGGCCGGCGGACCGGCCCCCTTTCGGTTCGGCGGGGGGGCGGAGGTCGCACGAAGAGCAGATCGAGGCGAAGCACACGAGCGGTTTACCCAGCTTCGGAGCTCTCCGGAGAGATAATACTCCTACTGCTGCTTGTCTGGCTATGTTATCTTGTGCTCTTGCTCTCGAGAGAGCGTGGTGTCTTTCTGGTTTACAAATGAGTCGAAGCGACCGAACTTCCGAACCCCCGCTACGTTGCGCATGGGCCTCCTTTTATATGCTAAAGGGGTCACCGACAGGTGGCAACGCAGAGAAGGGCACTAATGTAAAAAGTGAGGTGGTTGGTACAGTTACTTGTATAGTGCACCCTACCTAACTCTGACGGCAGGGGACAAGGGCATTAAATGCCCGTCTGAGTCATCCAAACAGTGCCGAAAAGGACCGTTAGGGGCGCCACCATTCGCCACGATGGCGATCTTGTCAGCTTCGTATGCCACTGCGCACCGCTGGTTGCACAGCCTCCCGCCACGCGCGCCTGGAGAGGCCCCCAGAGCGACACGTTGGTGGATGCGCTGGAGCGTGGGCACAGAGTGGCCGTCTGCCGCGGCAAGCGCCTTGCTGCTGCTGCTATCTTGTCGGGCCCGGAGGCTTGTCGCTCACCGGGCTTTGAGGTACCTTGGTTAGTCTTCCCGGCAAGCTCCTCTTGCTGGGGCCTTGTTGCCTTGTCGGAGCGCGTGGCACGTCGCGGCAAGTTCCTTGGAGTGCCTCGGTTGGCCTTCCCGGCAAGCTCCTCTTGCCGGGGCCTTGTATCCCGAGCTTAAATACTTTGTTCTTGAATGGCTCCAAGAGAACCTTGGAGGGTCTTGGCGTTCGCCCGGCAAGCCTTGCCGCGGGGCGCTGCAACTGCCCGTGCACAAGTTCGGGGTACTAGGGTACCCCTATTCTAGTACACCGACACAAACAACCCTGGAACCAAATAACAAAGAGTCTCTTGTGTCCCCAACACACCCAATACAATGGTAAATTGTATAGGTGCACTAGTTCGGCGAAGAGATGGTGATACAAGTGCAATATGGATGGTAGATATAGGTTTATATAATCTGAAATTATAAAAACAACAAGGTAACTAGTAATAAAAGTGAGCATAGACGGTATTGCAATGCTTTGAAACAAGGCCTAGGGTTCATACTTTCACTAGTGCAAGTTCCCTCAACAAGGATAACATAATTGGATCATATAACAATCCCTCAACATGAAACAAAGAGTCACTCCTAAGTCACTAATAGC
Organism: Triticum dicoccoides; assembly: GCF_002162155.2. Taxonomy (NCBI): domain Eukaryota; kingdom Viridiplantae; phylum Streptophyta; class Magnoliopsida; order Poales; family Poaceae; genus Triticum; species Triticum dicoccoides. The sequence goes on from NC_041381.1 coordinate 640,015,664, forward strand.
GGAGAACAAACGAAGAGATTATTGTAGGGTACGAAACCACCTCAAAGTTGTTATTTCCGATCAATCCATTGGCCTATTCCTATAAGTGTCACAAACAACCGTAGAGTTCGTAGTAAAATAAAGCCTTAAGACACACATCAACGAAAACCCTAATGTCACATAGATACTCCAATGTCACACAATCTCAGATTCATCTATTCAAACCAACACAAAGAACTTCAAAGAGTGCCATACTCCAATGTCACATAGATACTCCAATGTCAAGATGCACTGGATGAAGATGAAGGCCGCCGTTATCGCAGTCAAGGGTCCTCCCAGAGGCAAGGGCCCCAAGTTTCTACTGGAGAGTCAAGATGAAAACGTGTGCCAACCCCTATGCATAGATTCCCAAGGTTACGGAACCCGCAACTTGATCACCAAAACATACATCAAGTGGCTCAATAGAATACCCCATTGTCACCACGGGTATCCCACGCAAGACATACATCAAGTGTTCTCAAATCCTTAAAGACTGAATCCGATAAGATAACTTCAAAGGGAAAACTCAATCCATTACAAGAAAGTTGAGAGGGAGACACATCATAAGATCCAACTATAATAGTAAAGCTCGTGATACATCAAGATCATGCCATATCAAGAACATGAGAGAGTGAGAGAGAGAGAGAGATCAAACACATAGCTACTGGTACATACCCTCTACCCTGAGGGTGAACTACTCCCTCCTCGTCATGGAGAGCTCCAGGATGATGAAGATGACCATCGGTAATGGATCCCCCTCTGGCAAGGTGCCGGAACAGGGTCCCGATTGGTTTTTGGTGGTTACGGAGGCTTGCGGTGGTGGAACTCCCGATCTAGGTTTCTTTTCGGGGGTTTCTGTATTTATAGGAATTTTTGGCGTCGGTCTCATGTCAGGGGGGTCTCCGAGTCATCAACGAGGCAGGGGGCGCCCCTAGGGGGTAGGGCGCGCCCTCCACCCTCGTGGATGGCTCGGGACTCTTCTGGCCCAACTCTTTTACTCCGGGGGCTTCTTTTGGTCCATAAATCCACAAAAATTGGCAGGTCAATAGGTTAATAGGTTAGTCCCAAAAATCATATAAAATAGCATATAAATGCATATAAAACATCCAAGATTGATAATATAATAGCATGGAACAATAAAAAAGTATAGATACATTGGAGAAGTATCAGCCTTCGACGAGGACATGTTGGACGCTAAAAACCTGCATCTAGATCTCTTTTGCCATTTGGAACCATTGGACCAGAGGGCTATGGTTTGGATAATTAGGATTAGATGGCTAGTCTAACTGAAGAAGATGATTATCTAAAGGGGCTTTGGAATTACTCCAGGAGTATGTGAAGAGGTTAAAATGATGTGAATGCAGTGGGGTTTGGATGCAAATGAAGATGAAGGGAGGTAAAGAAGCCGAGGAAAATCGGTTCCCGATGGAGAAGTAAATGGGAGAAGTGGCCTGCAGGCAGTTGATTAGATGGCTAGGTAGACTAAACGAAAAGGCTATGCGAGTAGACCGAGGAGTGGTACTTGTCCATGTACGGGCCCATCCTTCTAGCGCTACATGTGCCACTGGCTAGTTGAGGTCACTCTTTCGAATCACCGTGGCGAGAAATTTTATGATCCCTTCTTATTTCTGCACCCCTCCTGACAGGTGGGATATATGCAAACAGATATTGAAAATGTGCCATAGCTGGTTCAGATGGATATTGGCGCGTGCTTGGGAGACACAACATTCTGTGGTTAAGGAAAATGCGGTTATCCTCTGAAAAGAAAAAAAACCCTTCTTTGCGCTTCCGCATGCACAAGAATTTGGTTCTGCTCGCAATATGGATGATACCTGGAGGATGAAGTGAACCCAGAGGCATGCTAGCACAGGAGACCTATTTCCGCTATGCAGTACTACTCTGTATCTTCCTACTAGTAGTAGTACAACTGTGGTACACTTGATGGTTAAAATATTATACATCTGGTCCTCACAGTGAAGTGACTAGACCCTGTGCCCGAGGTGACACTAGTCCACGCGGCGTGTTCTGGTTACCAAAGTTAGCCTCACCTTGTGCACTATGTAGTCACTATCACCGCCGATGTATAGCGTGCCTCGCCTCGTCTCCCTCTCCCCTAGCACCACTCCATCTTCATCTCCGTCTCATCGGAGATCCTGTGGTCACTCTTCATCATCTCACTATGCCCCCGTGTACCCTCGCCCCGCTCGCCTCCCCCAGTACCACTATTCCCTCGCTAGTCGCTCCAGCATCGAGAGCCTTCTCCCCCGAAAATCAAGCCCCCCAAAACCCCACCTTCCAAACTCCACCATGGACAAACGCAAACCGCACAACATCCATATGAGCCGTGATCGGAGAATTCTCCCCAGTGACATCCTTGACCTCTGTTGTTCGTGTATGGATATGTTGAGCACCGTGTGGCTGGCTGCATGCTCGAGGGACATGCACATGGCCATCATCGAAGTGAGGCCTAAGCTTTTCATGACACCCTGCTTGCTGCTATCTAGTCTTGTGAGATTTGCTCACCATGATACGGATGAGTACATGATGCCCCTCGACTTCAATCCGACCTCCGTTAGCCGAAACTTCTTTGCAGGTATGTAGTGAGTCGCCATACATCATTTCCCCCGACTTCGATCCGATCACCATCGCCCGAAACTTCTTGGCAAGTATGTACTAGGATGGCATGAACTCCCACTGGATGGCTGCCGTCAAAGAAAACAGGAAAAAGTTGGCGCTCATGAACTTCCAGACCTCCCATGAGATTATCCTTCCTCCGTTGGATTATATAGGGTTTTACCATCACGGTCCAAGTCATCTAGATTACCACGTTAGTTGGACAAACCTTGTTTTGTAGAAGATTGTAATCTTCCAAGTGCCCACACGTCATGCAGATTATGCAGACTTCAAGCTAATTGTCTTGTTCGACCGTGGACTCGCCTATCTTTATGCCGGTGCCTTCTTTAGCTGGAGACAACTCAGCTCGCAGTGGATCTTCAAAGCTGATACACACTTCTGTGTTGCTATTGAACACAATGGCATCATCTACGCGATCGACAAAGCAGATGACACCACGTATTGCTGGGACGGTTCGTGTAAGTTGTTTTTGTCTGATGTTAATGATAACACCATGACGCTGTTTGAACTTTTTCTGATGATTGGCATATCCCTGTTTGAGCAGAATTTGAGTAGAACTATGGCAATATATGGCAATGTATTAGATACGTCGTAAATCATCTATATTATGAATGAGTTAATTCATGCGATTGTGACCATGTCATTACATCCAATTTGTAACCTTGAATAATCAAACGGTTAGGAAGATAAGGATATTCTCCTTACTTTATAGTAATCTATATACTACTAAATATGAGTGTGTATCAATAGCCATGTTAGTTTCCTTATTTTCATGATGTAGAAACATGCATCACACTGTTGGTTTCATCTAACCATACATTTGGGAAGTAAATGTGCATATGGAGAACTCTATATTTGGAAGTAGTGAAATCCTGTAATGCTTACCATGTGTACATACCTATATTTTCCCTTCAACCATCAATGGCTAGAATAATATCCTCACAAAAAATTTTGCCCACAGAACATGAGTATATAACAATGCATGGTCTATTAGTTTCCTTGAAGAATTTGTTTGTGAGGACAGGACATGATTACATAACATGCATGACATGATAGTTTCCTGTGAAGAACCGATTGCGAGATAGCATGAGTATAACCATGCATGGCACTTCTATATTTTCGAACCCAGTATACATTTCCCTGTATTTTCCTCTCAGTTCCAACAGGGACATATCAATGTTGTTTCTTGCATTATCCTACTCATACTCTGAACAATGCTGATCTTACATTAACAATGCATGCCCTTTTTGATATGATGCAGTGTCCCTACAAATATTGCTCTTCGTAGTCACACCACCTTTGCCAAAAATAGGGAAGCACAACTGGTTCCTCGCTCGATCAGCCGATGACAAAACACTGAAGATCATTCGCACACATGAGCCAGAAAAGTTATATTGCAAAAACCCCACTGCGTACAAGCACCGTGAAATACGTGAGTATACAGATAGTGGCTGTTACGTCTATGAGTAGGATACTAGCTTGTTGGGGCCTTCAGGATTTTTGAGTTGGAGGCGGGTAAACAGCCTTGGTTCACACTCTCTATTTCTTGGACTCAGTTATCTGATTAACCAGGAGATCATCATTGGTAAGGACGTCGATGGCAGAGAGGCTCTGTTTGCTGTGGAAAACATTGTCTACATGGCGAGCCCTAGAACTTCGGGAGCAAACTCCCCTGATTGTCAATGATACAACCTGCAACCAAAAGAAGGTGAGAATGACAAAGGCATCTAGATTAACTTTGATCCTTGGATGTCTCAAGTCCGACAGGAAGTGATGTGGTTCAAGCCTTCAGGTTGATAGGTAATTGGCCTATTACGTCAAAAGGGTGGAGTGCTGGTCTCTCCAGATCACTGGTGGCTGAAGCGGGGCTGCAAATTATGATGGTGTTGGATCATCCCTCTTCTAATGACTTGTTGTCTTTGCTGCTTGTTCTGGATGAGTAGGTCTCTCTTTTGTTATGCATATTCCTTGTCATTTGGTCATCCTCGTCTATGTCACTCTTACTATGTAATAGTTGCCTCTATTTACAATTTCATTCTCGTCTGGATCACGAGAGTCTGAGCGCTGCAGATGGCTGCGTTTTGGTGGTGTAGCAAGACTTCTTACGAACTATCATGTCTTGATGTTTATGTCAGTAGTAGTCACTAGGCAGTGTCTGAATGTTGTATATATCTTTGTTTCGAACTATTTATTGCCTCGAACTACTGGTGGGCTAAATGAGGGCACCACCATTCTCTAGTGTTCAGAGTATATCTCCTTTTTCAAGTTATAATTTGAGTTCAGTGTCTTTTCGATGATGTACACTTGTTTGGGCTAGTGAGGTGCCATTGAATATGGGCCGAGTAGTAACACAATGCCAAATAGGTCAATTATGACTCTCAGGCCGGGTGTAATGCCCGGATAATCAAGCTACAATAATCCCTTACTAATGATGCCAAGTCATCATTGTTACTGTCGCTAATCTCACTTAGATTCAAAACCAATTCAAATTCAATCTTAAAATAAGGTCAAATAAATTATTTCTCCAAACAGTAAAACAAAAATGTTCGCTGGGTTGCAAATATTCACTAACTAAATGTCATGAGTGATTCAACATAATTTGAGATAGCTAATTTCCCATGGGCATTAAAGCAGTTCCAAATCAGCATTTTTAAATGCTTTTCCATTTGTGAAAAATCCAAATCAATTCAAACTCCTCCCAAACTTTTTGTGGCGGGTGCCAAGTATTGTAATGTATTTATTTGGCCCAGTCCCACAATTTTGCAGAATTCCTTTTGGCAGCTCAAATATTGCATAGCATTTTTGCTGTTAAAAAAAGAAAAAGCAAAAGTGTTAAGGGAAAAGGAACCCCCTGGCTCCCCTAGGCCTTGGCCCACTCCCACACAGCCGACCCACTACACCCTTCCCTCGGTCGACCTCCTGTTCCCCCGACCGGGGTCGCTACAGGGGGCGCCCCACCGGACCAGCTCGACGGCGCCGACGAGTGGATAAGGACGCCGACGCCGCACCCCCTCGGGCTCCCCTCCCCACTTGCCCCTCGCTCTCCCACTCGCTCTCTTCCCCCCTCCAGATCTGCAGCGCCCGAGCGCGCCCATGGCCGCGCCGCCGTGCTAACCACGACCACCGTCGTCCCCGAGCCCCTCCGACTAGTCCCCGAGCACCATCATCCTCCTCTATGTCCTCCACGCCGACGATTTGGATCCGGGGAGCTCTACAGCGTTGGATCCCCTTCGTCGTCTTCCTTGGGTCGCCGATGTCGCCTTCGACTTCGGCCACCGCCACCCTCCCGTCTATGTCGCGCCGCTGCTGCTACTAATCCGTCACCGGGCCCCCGTGCGCCCACACGCTGAGCACCCGCGCCCCGCTTACCTTTTCCCTCATTGCCGTAGGTCGCGTCCCGCCTCCCCTGCCTGGAGTTGCACCGTTGCGCCCGAGCACGCACACGCCCTGGCTCTGGTCACCTTGGCCGCGCGCCCCACGCCCCAGGCCGCGTTTGCCACTGCACGCATTCCCCTTGTCCGCGCCCCTGGATGCCCCTCCCGCACCTGTCTTGCCTGGCGCCGCCCCTGCGGTGGCCCCTGCGGCTCCGCCTCTCCGCCGGCCGCCCCGGCCACCACTGTGGCCCCGCACGGCGCTCGCCCCGCTCTCCCCTGCCGCTCCGGCTCGCTGCCGGCCCCGTCCGCCGCTCGGTCAACTCACCGGCGCCTCTCGCAGCCCGGCCGACCTCGCCGTGGCTGCGGCCCCTCCGGCCGTTGCCGTGGCCAACGCCCCTGGTGGCCTCGGTCGCGGGCGCCTACCCGTTGACCCGCTCTGCCCCTCTGGTCAAATGCCACTGCCAGCGGGCCCCACCACCCCCGTTTTTATTAAAAAGCAAAAGAAGTTTTCCAAAAAATTATAATAATTAAATAATAATTATTGAATTAACTTAATTAATTTGGCTTAATTGATCTAATTAAAATTAATTAGCCTAATAATGCTAGTTAGACTAAATTAACTAGCTAGTTAGTGAAACCGTCTATGACAGGGGGGTCTGCTACCTCTTGAGCACTGCGTTGGATTTCCCCAAAGAGGAGAGGATGATGCAGTAAAGTAGCATAAGTATTTCCCTCAGTTTTTGAGAACCAAGGTATCAATCCAGTAGGAGATCACACACAAGTCCCTCGTACCTACACAAAACGATAGCAACTTGCAACCAACACTTAGGGGTTGTCAATCCCTTCACGGTCACTTACGAGAGTGAGATCTGATAGAGATAATATTTTTGGTATTTTTGATAGATAGATGCAAAGTAAAAAGTAAAAGGCAAAGTAAAACAAAGCAAGTAAATAAAGTAATGGAGATTGATATGATGAGAATAGACCCGGGGGCCATAGGTTTCACTAGTGGCTTCTCTCAAGAGCATAAGTATTCTACGGTGGGTGAACAAATTACTGTTGAGCAATTGATAGAAAAGCGAATAATTATGAGATTATCTAGGTATGATCATGTATATAGGCATCACGTCCAAAACAAGTAGATCAAAATGATTCTGCATCTACTACTATTACTCCACTCGTCGACCGCTATCCAGCATGCATCTAGACTATTAAGTAAAATAGAGTAACACTGTAAGCAAGATGACATGATGTAGAGGGATAAATTCATGCAATATGATAAAAACCCCATCTTGTTATCCTCGAGGGCAGCAATACAATACGTGCCTTGCAACTCTTTCTGTCACTGAGTAAGGACACCGCAAGATTGAACCCAAAGCTAAACACTTCTCCCATTGCAAGAACTACCAATCTAGTTGGCCAAACCACAAAGATAATTCGAAGAGACTTGCAAAGATAACTCAATCATACATAAAAGAATTCAGAGAAGAATCAAATATTGTTCATAGATAAGCTGGATCATAAACCCACAATTCATCAGTCTCAACAAACACACCGCAAAAAGAAGATTAAATCGAATAGATCTCCACAAGAGAGGGGGAGAACATTGTATTGAGATCCAAAAAGAGAGAAGAAGCCATATAGCTAATAACTATGGACCCGAAGGTCTGAAGTAAACTACTCACACTTCATTGGAGAGGCTATGGTGTTGATGTAGAAGCCCTCCGTGGTGGATGCCCTATCCGGCGGAGCTCCGGAAGAGGCCCCAAGATGGGATCTCGCGGATACAGAAGGTTGCGGTGGTGGAATTAGGTTTTTGGCTCCGTATCTGATCTGACGGGGGTACGTAGGTATATATAGGAGGAGGGAGTATGTCGGTGGAGCTTCGAGGGGCCCACGAGGTAGGGGGGCGCGCCCAGGGAGGGGGGGGGGCTCCACCCTCGTGGCCTCCTCGGAAACTTCTTGGAGTAGGGTCCAAGTCTCCTGGATCACGTTCGGTTGAAAAAATCACGATCCCGAAGGTTTCATTCTGTTTGGACTTCATTTGATATTCTATTTCTTCGAAATACTGAAATAGGCAAAAAATAGCAATTCTGGGCTGGGCCTCCGGTTAATAGGTTAGTCCCAAAAATAATATAAAAGTGGAAAATAAAGCCCAATATAGTCCAAAACAGTAGACAAAGTAGCATGGAGTAATCAAAAATTATAGATACGTTGGAGATGTATCAAGCATCCCCAAGCTTAATTCCTGCTCGTCCTCGAGTAGGTAAATGATAAAAAAGAATTTTTGATGCAGAGTGATACTTTGGCATAATTTAAATGTAAATCTTCTTAATTGTGATATGAATATTTAGATCCGAAAGATTCAAGAAAAAAGTTCATATTGACACAAAAATAATAATACTTCAAGCATACTAATCAAGCAATCATGTCTTCTAAAAATAACATGGCAAAAGAAAGTTCATCCCTACAAAATCATATAGTTAGGCTATGCTTCATTTTCATCACACAAAGATGTTCCCAACTTCTATACCCCCGATGACAAGCCAAGCAATTGTTTCATACTTAAATAATCTCAAACTTTTTCAAGTTTCACGCAATACATGAGCGTGAGCCATGGATATAGCACTATGGGTGGAATAGAATATGATGATGGGGATTGTGTGGAGAAGACAAAAAAGGAGAAAGTCTCACATTCACGAGGCTAATCAACGGGCTATGGAGATACCCATCAATTGATGTCAACATGAGGAGTAGGGATTGCCGTTCAACGGATGCACTAGTGCTATGAATGCTCAACAAAAGAAAACTAGTGGGTGTGCATCCAACTTGCTTGCTCACGAAGACCTAGGGCATTTGAGGAAGCCCATCGTAGGAATATACAAGCCAAGTTCTATAATGAAAAATTCCCACTAGTACAAAAAGGACAACTTATGAGACTCACTACATGAAGAACAAGGTGCTACTTTGAAGCACAATGTATGAGACTCACTACATGAAGAACAAGGTGCTACTTTGAAGCACAATATATAAGATTCACTACATGAAGAACAAGGTGCTACTTTGAAGCACAAGTGTGGAAAAAGAGATAGTAGCGTTGCCCTTTTTTTTTGGGCCTTTCTTTTTTTGGCCTTTCTCTCTATTTTTTTATTTGGGTAATGCAATGCTCTAATAATGATGATCATCACACTTCTATTGATTACAACACAAGGATTACAACTCGAAACTTAGAACAAGATATGACTCTATATGAATGCCTCCGGTGGTGTACCGGGATGGTGCAATGAATCAAGAGTGACATGTATGAAAAATAATGCATGGTGGCTTTGCCACAAATACGATGTCAACTACATGATCATGCAATGGCAATATGGCAAAAGTAATATATGTCATGATGATGATGGAAGTTGCATGGCAATATATCTCGGAATGGCTATGGAAATGCCATAATAGGAAGGTATGGTGGCTATTTTGAGGAAGATGTAAGGAGGTTTATGTGTGATAGAGCGTATCATATCACGGGGTTTGGATGCACCGGTGAAGTTTGCACTAACTCTCAAGGTGAGAAAGGTCAATGCACGGTACCGAAGAGGCTAGCAAAGGTGGAAAGGTGAGAGTGCGTATAATCCATGGACTCAACATTAGTCAAAAGAACTCATATAATTATTGCAAAAATTTAGAAGTCATCAAAAATTCAAGTACTACGCGCATGCTCCTAGGGGGATAGATTGGTAGGAAAAGACCATCGCTCGTCCCCGACCGCCACTCATAAGGATGCACAAGCCAAGTACAATTCATGTTTCAAATTTGTTACACAACTTTAACCATACGTGCATGCTACGGGACTTGCAAACGTCAATGCAAGTATTTCTCAAATTCATAATCACCCAACTAGCACGACTTTGGTATTATCACCTCCATATCTCAAAACAATTATCAAGCATCAAACTTATCTTAGTATTCAATTCACTCAAAAGAAAGTTTCACATATCTTGAATACCAAGTATATTAACATTAAGCAAATTACCATGCTATTAACGACTTTCAAAATAATCTAAGTGAAGAATGAGAGATCAAATAGTTTCTTTAAAACAAATCCACCACCGTGCTCTAAAAGATCTAAGTGAAGTACTAGAGCAAAAATTATCAAGCTCAAAAGATATAAGTGAAGCACATAGAGCAAAACTATCAAGCTGAAAAGATATAAGTGAAGCACATATTCCAACTCAGGTATGGCTCTCTCAAAAGGTGTGTACAGCAAGGATGATTGTGGTAAACTAACAAGCAAAGACACAAATAATACAAGACGCTCCAAGGAAAACACATATCATGTTGGTGAATAAAAATATAGCTCCAAGTAAATTACCGATGGAAGTAGACGAAAGAGGGGATGCCTTCTGTGGCATCCCCAAGCTTTGAATTTTTGGTGTCCTTGGATTATCTTGGGGTGCCATGGGCATCCCAAGCTTAGGCTCTTGCCACTCTTTGTTCCATAATCCATCAAAAGAATTCACCCAAAACTTGAAAACTTCACAACACAAAACTCAATAGAAATCTCGTGAGCTCCGTTAGTGAAAGAAAACAAAAGACTACTTCAAGGTACTGTAATGAACTCATTATTTATTTATAATGGTGTTAAACCTACTGTATTCCAACTTCCTTATGGTTTATAAACTAATTTATTATCCATAGATGCCTTGAAATAAGCAAACAACACACGAAAAACAGAATCTGTCAAAAACAGAACAGTCTGTAGCAATCTGTAACTAACTCAAACTTATGAACTCTAAAAATTCTACCAAAAATAGGACGTACTAGACAATTTGTTTATTGAACAGAATCAAAAAGAATTAATGCAAAAGCTCGTTCTTGTGATTTATTGAATTTTTTCTCGTGAGTGCAAAGTTTCTGTTTTTCAGCAGAATCAAATCAACTATCATCATAGCTTATCCTATAGGTTCTACTTGGCACAAACACTAATTAAAACACAAAACCACATCTAAACAGAAAGTAGAAACAAAATTTAACACTAAATAGGAACAAAAACAAAGAACACAAAATAAAATTGGGTTGCCTCCCAACAAGCGCTATCGTTTAACGCCCCTAGCTAGGCATAAAAGCGAAGATAGATCTAGGTATTGGCATCTTTGGTAGGCAATCCATAAGTGGCTCCCATGATAGATTCATATGGTAATTTTATTTTCTTTCTAGGGAAGTGTTCCATACCCTTTTTTAAGGGAAATTGGAATCTAATATTCCCTTCCTTCATATCAATAATTGCACAAATCGTTCTAAGGAAAGGTCTACCAAGAATAATAGGACATCAAGGATTGCAATCTATATCAAGAATAAAAAATCTACGGGCACATAATTCCTATTGGAAACAATAAGAACATCATTAATTCATCCCATAGGCTTTTTAATAGTGGAATCCGCAAGATGCAAATTTAGAGAGCAATCTTCGAAGTCATGGAAATGTAGCAAATCACATAAAGTTTTGGGGATAGTAGAGACACTAGCACCCAAATCACACAAAGCATAAAACTCAAAATCTTTAATTTTGATTTTGATAGTAGGTTCCCACTCATCCTAGAGTTTTCTAGGGATAGAAACTTTCAACTCAAGTTTTTCTTCGTAAGATTGCATCAAAGCATCAACAATATGTTCTGTAAAGGCCTTATTTTGACTATAAACATGAGGAGAATCTAGCACGGATTGCAACAAGGAAATACAACCAATCAAAGAGCAGTTTTCATAATTAAATTCCTTGAGATCCAAAATAGTGGGTTTAGCAACATCACGGTTTTTATTTATTTCAATCCCACTTTCATCAATTTCATCATCAAGATCTAGAAACTTAGAATTCTTAGGACGCCTTCTAGGTAAAGGAAGATCATATTCAGTTTCATCAAGATTCATATTACAAAACAAGGATTTAATAGGGGATACATCAATAACTTTTAGATCTTCATCTTGATTTTCATAGGAATCAGAAGAACACACTTTAATAAAGGCATCTTTGGAAGCACGCATCCTAGCGGTTCTTTCCTTGCACTCATCAATGGAAATTCTCATAGCTTTGAGAGACTTATTGATATCATGCTTAGGAGGAATAGATCTAAGCTTTAAAGAATCAATTTCAAGAGAAATTCTATCAATGTTCCTAGCCAAATCATCAACCTTAAGCAATTTTTCTTCAAGCAAAGCATTAAAATTCTTTTGTGAATTCATAAACTCTTTAACATTACTCTCAAATTCAGAGGGCATCTTATTAAAATTTCCATAAGAGTTGTTGTAGGAATTTCCATAATTATTAGAAGGATTACTAGGATAAGGCCTAGGATTAAAATTCCCTCTATATGCATTATTTCCAAAACTATTCCTTCCAACAAAATTCACATCCATAGATTCATTATTATTCTCAATCAAAGTAGATAAAGGAATATCATTGGGATCAAGAGAAGTATTTTTAGTAGCAAACATCTTCATAAGTTCATCCATCTTTTCACTCAAAACATTGATTTCTTCTATAGCATGTACTTTTTTACTAGAAGTTCTTTCGGTATGCCATTGAGAATAATTAGCCATAATGTTATCAAGCAATTTTGTAGCATCTCCTAACGTAATTTCCATAAAAGTGCCTCTCGTGGCCAAATCTAAAAGATTCCTAGAAGCAAAATTCAATCCGGCATAAAATTTTTGTATGATCATCCATAAATTCAAACCATGAGTAGGGCAATTGCGAAGCATTAATTTCATTCTTTCCCAAGATTGGGCAACATGCTCATGATCAAGTTGTTTAAAATTCATGATATTGTTCCTAAGAGTGATAATCTTTGCGGGAGGAAAATACTTAGAGATAAAAGCATCTTTGCACTTGTTCCAAGAATCAATACTATTTTTAGGCAAAGATGAAAACCAAACTTTAGCACGATCTCTAAGTGAAAATGGAAATAACTTTAATTTGACAATATTGTTATCCGTATCTTTCTTATTTTGCATATCACACAAATCAACAAAATTGTTTAGATGAGTAGGGGCATCTTCACTAGGAAGGCCGGCGAATTGATCTTTCATAACAAGATTCAGCAAAGCAGTATTGATTTCATAAGACTCATCATTATTAAGAGGAGCAATCGGAGTACTAAGGAAATCATTATTATTGGTATTCGAGAAATCACACAATTTGGTATTATCTTGTGCTATGGCGACAAGTAATCCAACACACAAGCAAAGGCAAATGAGAAAAAGGCAAAAGAGAAAGAGAGGAGGAGATTGGGAAAGAGAGGGCGAATAAAACGGCAAGGGTGAAGTGGGGGAGAGGAAAACGAGAGGCAAATAATGTAATGCGAGAGATAGGGATTGTGATGGGTACTTGGTATAGTTGACTTTTGTGCGAGCTCCCCAGCAACGGCGCGAGAAATTCTTCTTGCCACCTCTTGAGCATTGCATTGGATTTCCGCAAAGAGGAGAGGATGATGCAGTAAAGTAGCATAAGTATTTCCCTCAGTTTTTGAGAACCAAGGTATCAATCCAGTAGGAGATCACACACAAGTCCCTCGTACCTACACAAAACGATAGCAACTCGCAACCAACGCTTAGGGGTTGTTAATCCCTTCACGGTCACTTATGAGAGTGAGATCTGATAGAGATAATATTTTTGGTATTTTTGATAGATAGATGCAAAGTAAAAAGTAAAAGGAAAAGTAAAACAAAGCAAGTAAATAAAGTAATGGAGATTGATATGATGAGAATAGACCCGTGGGGCATAGGTTTCACTAGTGGCTTCTCTCAAGAGCATAAGTATTCTACGGTGGGTGAACAAATTACTGTTGAGCAATTGATAGAAAAGCGAATAATTATGAGATTATCTAGGTATGATCATGTATATAGGCATCACGTCCAAAACAAGTAGATCGAAACGATTCTGCATCTACTACTATTACTCCACTCATCGACCGCTATCCAACAAGCATCTAGATTATTAAGTAAAACAGAGTAACGCTGTAAGCAAGATGACATGATGTAGAGGGATAAATTCATGCAATATGATAAAAACCCCATCTTGTTATCCTCGATGGCAACAATACAATACGTGCCTTGCAACTCTTTCTGTCACTGAGTAAGGACACCGCAAGATTGAACCCAAAGCTAAACACTTCTCCCATTGCAAGAACTACCAATCTAGTTGGCCAAACCACAAAGATAATTCGAAGAGACTTGCAAAGATAACTCAATCATACATAAAAGAATTCAGAGAAGAATCAAATATTGTTCATAGATAAGCTAGATCATAAACCCACAATTCATCAGTCTCAACAAACACACCGCAAAAAGAAGATTACATCGAATAGATCTCCACAAGAGAGGGGGAGAACATTGTATTGAGATCCAAAAAGAGAGAAGAAGCCATATAGCTAATAACTATGGACCCGAAGGTCTGAAGTAAACTACTCACACTTCATCGGAGAGGCTATGGTGTTGATATAGAAGCCCTCCATGGTGGATGCCCTCTCCGGCGGAGCTCCGGAAGAGGCCCCAAGATGGGATCTCGCAGATACAGAAGGTTGCGGCGTTGGAATTAGGTTTTTGGCTCCGTATCTGATCTGACGGGGGTACGTAGGTATATATAGGAGGGAGGAGTACGTCGGTGGAGCTCCAAGGAGCCCACGAGGTAGGGGGTGCACCCAGGGGGGGGCCTCCACCCTCGTGGCCTCCTCGGAAACTTCTTGGAGTAGGGTCCAAGTCTCCTGGATCACGTTCGGTTGGAAAATCACGATCCCGAAGGTTTCATTCCATTTGGACTCCGTTTGATATTCTGTTTCTTTGAAATACTGAAATAGGCAAAAAACAGCAATTTTGGGCTGGGCCTCCGGTTAATAGGTTAGTCCCAAAAATAATATAAAAGTGGAAAATAAAGCCCAATATAGTCCAAAACAGTAGACAAAGTAGCATGGAGTAATCAAAAATTATAGATACGTTGGAGACGTATCAGGGTCCCACCCTTGTTGACCAGTCCAATGTTGACTAGTCAACTGGGTCCCCCTAGCCCACCTGTCAGCCACGGGGTACACTCTTGTGTACACTATGCTAGGTGCACCTAGCATTTTAGCTTTTATTTTTGGATTAAAATTAATTTCAGAATACTAATAGAACTTTGAAAATTAATTGAAATTAAACCGTAACTCGGATGAAAAAGTTTTATACACGAAAGTTGCTCAGAACGATGAGACAAATCCAGATACAAAGTCCGTTCATTTGTCACACGTCCCTAGCATAGAAAACATTGAACTTTTCACCTCCGGTTCATCTGTCTGACAGACGTCCGGAACCGGGAAAACTTTCCCGGATGTTTCCCCCTTCGCCAGTATCACCTAGCACCGCGTTAGAACACGTCTAGCTTTGCCTATTGTCATGTTATGCTCTTGCTTGCTATGTATTTACTGTTTCTTCCCCCTCTTCTTCTCCGGTAGACCTCGAGACCGCTGCTGATGCCCCTGTGATCGACTACGTCGACGACGACCCTCCTTCTTGTCTGAGCAACTAGGCAAGCCCCCCCTTTGATCATCCCGATATCGCTCATTCTATAATCTCATGCTTGCATTAGATTTTGCTACCGTTATTGATTGCTCCTATTCTGATGCATAGCCTGCTTTTGTAACATGTTCATTGTACCTTACCTACTTATCCTAAACTGCTTAGTATAGGTTGGTTAGTGATCCATCAGTGACCCCCACATTGTCCTTGTTGCCCCTGCTTCATCTTCGACGACTCGATCAGCGTGATCGACGACCAGAGCCCGACACCTCACATCATATCACGCCCCTTTAGTTGCTCGACTCTGAAGAGCTACTATCGAGTGCCGAGGGTGATCCCTCATAACACACTCCCGATGATAATTCTATAGTGTAGCTATTCGGTCGTGGTCATCGAGGGTGATTAACTCTTTCACCATTCCCGATATGGCTCTGTCGTTCAACACCTCAAGTATGAACCTCGAGGGTGGTCCCTCTTATATTCACCTTGATGATTACATTGAGTGGAATCCACCGGGGGTGATTCCTCGATTTTCCCCTTGATGTCTGGACACACAGTTACCTTGACTTTACTTGAGACCATTGTTGAAGTCGGGTCGGCCCTGAGGGGTACCCGCGAGTTGATATGAAAGTCGGGTGGGCCTGTTGAGCACCGGCGAGTTTTCTACGTGGAACGGCTGGGCAGTCTGGGCCCTTGCCGTAAGCCCATGAGACGGGGCGACGGGGTCACCTTATCGTGAGTCTCTGCTCGTTTTCGCGAGCCCCCAATGCACTAACAAGATTGGGTATTTGTTCTGAGTTGGCCTCTGGCCTTTACGCACTAACCACCATGCGAGAATAGATATGGGCCTCGACATTGTAGTATCAGCCGAAGCTTTGTCAGACGTCCAGTTCAACAGTGCGGCACGGCTGGGCCGGCACCATCTTGTAGTGGTGGAGCCTGGTCCGCCCTGCTCGCAAGGACCCGGAGTGCAACGGGCGATGGGCCCAGACCCCGGAGTGCTTAGGAGGTAGACCGGCAGGGACCTCTCTGCTGAGCCTAGGTAGGGCTACGACGTGTTGATCTTCCGAGGCCGGGCATTGACCCCAGAAAGGTGTGTCCGGCCAGAGTGATCGAGCGTCTTGGGTAACGTGGTGCACCCCTGTAGGGAAGTTATATATTCGAATACTGTGTCCACGGTAATGGACGTTCAGCCTTATATCCTGATCTTATATAACTAGAAATGGATACTTGAGATATGTGATGGATATGTGGCTCCGAGATTGCTTTCCCGCAGGGAGTCGGGGAAGGATCTCTGGGCGTTGATGTTACAACATGCTTATTAATTAAACTGCTATTCTTTACTCTTCTATATGTTGCAACATGCTTGGAGCCGCTTGAAGATGCTAATCTTTGATAGGCTAGGCCTTCCCCCCTCTATTCTGGCATTCTGCAGTTCAGTCCATAGATACAAACCTTCCATTTCATACCAGTGCATACTTAGTATAGATCTGATGCTTGCGAGTACTTTGGATGAGTACTCACGGTTGCTTTGCTACCCCCTTTTCCCCCTTCGTTCTTCTTTCCGGTTGATGCAACCAGATCGTGGATCCTTGGAGCCAGATGCCACCGCCGATGGATGCTACTACATGGAGGCCGTCGAAGACCGGGAGTAGTTAGGAGGTCCCAGGCAGGAGGCCTTGCCTCTTCGATTGTGTTGCTTTTGTGCTAGCCTTCTTAAGGCATCCCTTTTTTAACTTATGTCTGTACTCAGATATTGTTGGTTCCACTGACTCTTGTGTATCGAGGTTGTATTCGAGCCCTCGAGGCCCCTGGCTTGTCATATAAAGCTTGTATTATTTTGATTTGTGTCTAGAGTTGTGTTGTGATATCTTCCCGTGAGTCCCTGATCTAGATCATACACATTTGCGTGTATGATTAGTGTATGATTGAATCGGGGGCGTCACAAGTTGGTATCAGAGCCGACTGCCTGTAGGATCCCCCTTTCCAACTCTTTGGCCGAAGTTGAGTCTAGTCTTTGGAAAAACTCCTTTACTGACATGGCCGTGTGGCTTACGGGCCCACATCACCATTGGGTGGTATTAGGATCTTTTATTCCTCGTCTATACTCTGGGACTCTGATTTCTCTTCTATTCGGGTTAAATGATTTTGTTAACTCTAATTCTAGGTTCCCGCAAATACTTTCCCCCGGAGAGCTCCTCACTCCAGAGGATTGCTTGGTGCACCAGAAGATTCTGAAGATACTCTCCGATGTTTTCCCGAGACCCCTGTGCCCTTTGCCTCTGTGATCCCTACCACCGTTAGATCTTTGTACGTAACTACCTACATTTGTCGTTCATATATTCATCCCCAGTTGCTCTTGTTATTACAAGATGCCCTGAAATACTATTTTATCTTCCGAAAATACTCAGTAGACTATTTCTCTTGTTCCTCCTTATCTTATTGCATTATGGATACTTTCCATATGTCTGGCTATACTCACTAGCATCCTTTGTCATCATAATTTCGAGCATTTGATTCGATATGTTTGCGAATGCTCGCGATCGTCAGTTGTAGTTAGAATTCTTCCCTCCGGCTCAAACGTCACCCCCGTACATGAGCTGGTGTTCGGCAAATCAAACCTTGATTGATTGTCGATCTATGTCTATTCAACTTATTTGTCTTTGATCAGAGCCTCTACTTTTGATCCCTCGTTTTGGAAATCATAATTCCTTTGCATTTGAGGTCTGAATTAGTCAGTTGTTCCTATAATATGAACTCCTTGCATTCTTTCTTCTTCTCGTTGAGTACCATTACTCACGTCAGATCCCTCGTGGACCACCAGATTCTTTGTTGGGATCTATCTGACAGTGTCCTTCATATTCAATAACCTTGTGAGCTTTTCCTCGGATACATAATGCCTTTGGTAAATCCCCTGCTTTTGTCAACCATGCTCTGCCTCCGAACTTGAGTTATTTATTCCTAAAAGTTGTGGTATAGGTTCCTATGATGCCCTAGAGGGTTGAACATATGCCTTCCCTAATCCATGTGAACCCGAAGATTATGCGGGTTATATCTATTGGCGTTTCTTCAAAAAAAAATCAAGTCTACAACTTCTTCGAAAGCAAGAAGTGAATGGAAGGTTGTGCATTAGAGAAGTGGGAGTCGACCTTGAACCTTTGTGTTCATGCCCATGGACCCGATGTGGAACTTATCATGGAAGCTTCTTGAAATAATAATAATCCCTTTTGATAAGTTCATCTTGTATCTATGTTTGGTCCTTTGCAATCGTGGTTCCGACCATATTGTTCTTGTTTCATCCATTTATCGGACAAGTTAATGTACTTGTCTTCTTCAGATCGTTTCACCTGTTCAACCTCTACCTTGATATACCTTTGAGTATTACCCTTAGGTATCCCGAGAATATCACGGAACTACATAACTTCTTATGAGTTTTTCCTCAGCTATTATTCTCGCCGATTCAAATTTTCCATGGGTTCTGGTTGTTAGACACTCAAGAACACTAGTAATTGATTCAGGTCTCTATTGCTTTGTTTAACCTTTCTTGTAACCTATCATATCTGAGCAGTGATAATTTCCTGCTTATGTAAACACCTCTATGTACAACTCTGTCTGTAAGACCTTGTTACTTGTGCTGATGACATTCCGGTAGCCACCGATGGACGAGAACTTTGCTTATTGGTCCGCCTCGTCTTAACGAGCAGGAAAATGGTTCTCTTCGTCCCTCGCCCTTGGTACCAACGTTGTTGCTAACATAACCGACAGGCTATCCTCTGACCTGCCTTGCTATCATGACCGTACAAAATGTTAGAACCCTTCCTTCTTATAACCCACATGGTGGGCCGATAACCCACAGTTCCACATGATTGAAACCTGACTCTCATGTACATCCTAGTTTTTTGAGTTATTTCTCACACTTGGCTTTGTATGTAAATCACGAGCCACCTTCCTAGCGATCTATTCTGGCATTAGACGCAATACTTTTTCCCATTGCTCCGAACCCCTTCATCACGTGTTTTATGCATTAGCTGGATGCCTACCTGGTTGAAACTTGTTATACCTTCTTATAGCACTCCGATATGTTCCTGGTGCTTCTAAAATCTCCTTCCTTGAGATAACTACCGGATGGCGATCCTTTCAGACGTCCATCCTTATAGCATCCCCCGTTTTACATGCCTTAAATCTCGAGACAAGATTTCTTGTAGTGGAGGAGATTTGTAACGCCCGGATAATCAAGCTACAGTAATCCCTTACTAATGATGCCAAGTCATCACTGTTACTGTTGCTAATCTCACTTAGATTCAAAACCAATTCAAATTCAATCTTAAAATAAAGTCAAATAAATTATTTCTCCAAACGGTAAAACAAAAATGTTCGCTGGGTTGCAAATATTCACTAACTAAATGTCATGAGTGATTCAACATCATTTGAGATAGCTAATTTCCCCTGGGCATTAAAGCAGTTCCAAATCAGCATTTTTAAATGCTTTTCCATTTGTGAAAAATCCAAATAAATTCAAACTCCTACCAAACTTTTTGTGGCGGGTGCCAAATATTGTAATGTATTTATTTGGCCAAGTCCCACAATTTTGGAGAATTCCTTTTGGCGGCTGAAATATTGCATATCATTTTTGTTGTTAAAAAAACAAAATGCAAAAGAGTTAAGGGAAAAGGAAACCCCCTGGCTCCCCTGGGCCTTGGCCCACTCCCGCACAGCCGGCCCACTAACCCCTTCCCTCGGCCGACCTCCTGTTCCCCCGACCGGGGTCGCTACAGGGGGCGCCCCGCCGGACCAGCTCGATGGCGCCGACGAGTGGATAAGGACGCCGACGACGCGCCCCCTCGGACTTCCCTCCCCACTTGCCCCTCGCTCTCCCACTCGCTCTCTTCCCCCCTCCAGATCTGCAGCGCCGAGCGCGCCCATGGCCATGTTGCCGTGCTAACCACGGCCACCGTCATCCCCGAGCCCCTCCGACTAGTCCCCGAGCACCGTCATCCTCCTCTACGTCCTCCACGCCGACGATTTGGATCCGGGGAGCTCTACAGCGCTGGATCCCCGTCGTCGTCTTCCTCGGTGTCGGTGTCAAAACCGGCGGATCTCGGGTAGGGGGTCCCGATCTGTGCGTCTTAGGCTGATGGTAATAGGAAGCAAGGGACACAATGTTTACCCAGGTTCGGGCCCTCTCGATGGAGGTAAAACCCTACTTCCTGCTTGATTAATATTGAAGATACGAGTAGTACAAGAGTAGATCTACCACGAGATCGTAGAGGCTAAACCCTAAGAGCTAGCCTACGATGGTATGATTGTAATTGTGATGGGTCTTCTAAGGACCATCCTCTCCGGTTTATATAGACACCGGAGAGGGCTAGGGTTTACATGGAGTCGGTTACGAGGAAGGAAATATAATATCCGGATCGCCAAGCTTGTTTCCCACGCAAAGGAGAGTCCCATCCGGACACGGTCCGGAGTCTTGTGTCTTGTATCTTCACGCTTCAATAGTCCAGACGATGTATATAGTCCGTCTATCCGGATACCCCCTAATCTAGGACTCCCTCAGCAGCCCCTGAATAAGGCTTCAATGACGATGAGTCTGGCGCGCAGTCTTGTCTTCGGCATTGCAAGGCGGGTTCCTCCTTCCGAATACTCCAAGGTTATTATCGAACACGTAGACCATGTCCGGATCTGCAAAAATGACCTTCACATACCACTGTAGAGAGAATGATACTTCAGCTGACAACAAATTTTTTAGACGACGTGATATGTCATTCGTTCAGGTCTTTATTCGAACCGTTTTCCTTCAACCAGCCACAACGCATATTGCGAGGAGGTTTCCTTGACACGTCTTGTCAAAGTAGAGATCGTCTCCCCTTATTACGGGATTCTCGTCAATACGGGTATGGGTAATCCAACCGCACCGCTAATCGCGGTGAGTGGGAGGTGAGCGGGTTCCACCAGGCAAGTGGGGAGGCGCAAAAATCTTTTATCATCTCTATAAAGAGACAAGGTTTCTTCCTCTTCACCCACGCCTTCTCCTTCCGCTAGATCACTCCCCTCTGTTCGAGCCCTAACGCCCGAGCACTTTTTCTTTTCCATCGAAGAGAGGTTTTCTGAAGATGTCCGGATCCGGAGCAGGAGGCAGATGGATGGCCTCTACCATTCGGGAGAAGGATATTAAGAAGCTCCGCGAAGCTGGGTATCTGGCCAAGAAGATTGGCCATCGTCTCCCACCGGTGGGACAGGTTGTCCCTACTCCGGAGCCTTACGGGAGAGTCGTGTTCCTTCCCCATTTTGTGCATGGGCTCGGGTTTCCCCTCCACCCATTCGTCTGTGGAGTCATGTATTACTACGGGATTGACTTTCATGATCTTTCCCCCAACTCCTTCCTTAATATCTCGACGTTCATCGTCGTGTGCGAGGCCTTTCTCCGGATCTCGCCTCACTTCGGCCTGTGGCTGAAGATTTTCAATGTGAAGCCCAAGGTGGTAAGCGGCGAACACGCCGAGTGCGGCGGCGCCATGGTGAGCAAAATGCCCAAGGTCGTTTGTTCGAAGGGCGCCTTCAACGACTCCGTCAAGGAGTGGCAGTAGCTGTGGTTCTATATCACCGAACCGCGCGGCAAAAAGTGGGCTGCAGCTCCTGAATTCAGATCCGGAGCCCCACTGCGGCTCATGTCCTGGCCCCAGAAGGGCCCGAACTGGTCCTCGTCGGATGAGCTGTCACTGCTCCAGACGAGCGTTCAGAGCATGGTCGACAAGGACGTCAAACTCGTCGATGTAGTCTAGGTGATTCTAGTCCGCTTGGTTCTCTCTTGCCAGCGCCGAGCCTGCACTTTGTGGGAGTTTGACCCAACCGAGCACCAAACCTTGTGGGAGCTCTATGATTCCTCCCATGAGGATATCTGGAAGGTGCTCTTTAAGTCCGGCAAATCACGGCCGGGCCCCGCCGAGAACCGCGGGTACCAATTATCCCATTCTGCAAGCCCGGTAAGTTACAGCCATGCTCTGTCCCTGCATGCTTTAGTTGGCATGTCACGAGGGAGGCATTTTAATCGTGTTTCGTGACTTCAGGGATGGATAAAGAAGGTGGAGCGGACACATTGTCCGGCTCCGCTGCCGGAGGAACCGGCCGGACCTCTTCTGATGAAGATGCTGGTCCCCGCGCCTTATGAGGCACCGAAAAAGGTGGTCTCCAAGAAGGTCAAGAAGACCCGGAGTGGCCTCCGTCGCTGCGAGGCTTCGGACGCAAAATCCGAAGGCTCCAACGACGCTCCTTCTTCCGAAGACGAAGAGGAGGAAGCAGAGGAGGACGAGCCTCACTCTGGAGGTGGGAAGAAGCGGGCAGCTTCCCCATCCCTGGAGGCCGAATCGCCCAAAAGGGGGAGAGGTTCCCACCCAGAGGCGTTCACCACGGCTGTCGATAATAGCCCGGAGTGGAATCCTAGGGCCTAGCCCCTGGAAAAAATCCTAAGTGACCGAAATCCGAATGCGCCTATGCATCAAGGGCCGTCTGGGTACAGTAGTTTTAATTGTCGCAATATCTCGTACAGCCCGGCGAGATCTTTTGCCGGACCGTCCTCGTCGGAGGATTCGCTAAGCTCGGATGCTATGGCGAGCGAGACGCCTCCAGAGGCCCCTTCCCCGAAGCCCAGGTACGACACCAAGGTGTCGTCTCAAAGTGTCCCAGAGCAGGGGGGGCATGTCCCTGGGTCCGGACACATGGGGGTAGTAGCCCCACGGCATGTTAACGATGGGGGCGATCTCGAGTTTGGCCCTCAGCCGGATAAGGTCCTGGATACCTCTAAGGCTCCAGGATCGGGAGAGCAGCCACATTAGACGGGGGGAGACTTGCCTACTCCGCCGGTAACCTCTGTCTATGCAGAGCTGCTAGGCGGTCTAACGACGATGTTGAAGAACGCGTCTATCATTGAGGAACATCGGACCCTCATGGGTACGGTGGTTGGAAAGATTCAGTCTACCGAAAGCGGGCTGAATGAGTCCTGTCTTGGTCTTATAAAGGCTTTTGAGGTATGGTTTCTAAGGAACCTTTGAAGAATCATCATGATATGAGAAGTAGACCCTGATACACTGTCCGGCAAAAGAGAGCCGGGCAGAGAATCAAACCATTTTTTTGTAGTGGGAACCTTTGTTAATGATGTATACCCCTTTGTTTGAAAACAGGAGTCTGCGGAGAAGACGGCAGCTCATGATGCGGAAGTGTCCAAACTGAAGCAGAGCCTAGAACGGGCCGAGGAAGAACTTGGCCGTGTGAAGAAGCCATTAGAGGAGAAGCAAGGTATGTTTAAACATTGTCTTGCATTGGGCACGAATGAATAATTGTGCCTATTGAAAAGTATTTGTGTTGTATGCCCTAGGAGCGAGTGCCGAATATGAGGCGTTGAAGAAGGCTATGGCTGATGCCAACAAGAAGGCTGCCGTCGAACAGGCGCTTCGTGAAAAACACGAGGCCAGAGTCATCACATCTGAACGGGAGCTCCAGGAGGCTGTGACGAAAAGCGAGAGCTTGGAGCAGAGTCTAGTAGGGAAAGAATCCGAACTCGCCCAAGCTCTCCAAGCCGCAGAAGATGCTCAGGAAGAAGCCCGAGGTGCTGTACGGGACATTCAGGAGGCCCGACAAGTTGCGGCTGGTAAGGCCTGTTGTATCTATGGCCATTATTATGTGATAGTGGGGAGAACTCTAAGCGACAAGCTGAATTCTTGATTTTACATGGGCATTTGCGGATCTGCCTCGCAGCATATCAGACGCCGCCCAATTTTACCGGACCGAGGAGAGGAAGTCTGTGGAGAGGAACTTCTGGTCGCAGTATTTGGCGCGGAACTATCCGGTGCCTTTTATCAATCAGCTGAAGCAGCTAGTCGAACTGCACCAGGCGGCCGAATTGGCCATGAAGGACTTGATTGTCCGGCTGTGGCATGAGGAGCCAATTCCAAGCAGTTACTTCGGACTCATATGTATAGAAGGTGCGCGCATGGCGTTCGCCCGTGCGAAAGTGCATTGGGGGAAGCTAGATGTGGAGAAGCTGATGACTGAGGGGCCACCGGAGGGTAAGGAGCACCGCAAGCCCGAACTGTACTATGAAGGTGTATTGAAGGGGGCCCGCCTGGCGGCGGATAAGTGCACCAAAGACATTATATTTCCCTGAGCGCATTCTTGCCAATATTTGTAATATGGGATAATGGCACTTTTATTATATATTGCCTGTTTTGTTTGAACAAAGTTTCTTCCTGTGCGGCTGTTTATTGTACGTAAATTCTGAGAGTTGGCCAGTCGTCTGCTTCAGCCCCCACGTGAGAAATACGGGGGTGTTCGGGCTATATCCGAACACTCTTTATCCCGTGGTTGGGTCCTTGTGAGGAGGTGTTTCTCACCACAAACCAGGCAATCGGACTATAGGGCTTTACTACTCTCACTTAGCCATAGGAATTCGAGTATGGTCGGCGCAGCCCCTAGTGTTCGGAAGGCCGAACTAGGGGCTCTATTGGCGCCTGATCGGCAGACCGATTCGTCGCAGTCTGCATTTATGATGGCGTTATGCGGAATAAATCTTTAAGGATTTTACAACCTCTCGAACAGCTGACCAGCTCTCGCTGCATCATGACAGTCAGTTTCGGGCTTTAGGGGCGGGGTTCGGCCTTGTACGTAGGCGTGAGTATATCATCGGTGTTGGCCTAATGGTTTACCACGTGAAATCTAGTCAATGTGGTTCATCCTGTTAGCAGACGGTGGGTTATCGTATGAGGGGAATGCGCCGATGACGTGGCATTTTTTGGTTATCTGAAAACAACCGTTAGAGCGGTGGGCCAATGAACTTGGCCCTTGCCCCTGACATCTTGTAGAAGGTGTTTATTCGTGGTTTTATACCTGCGAGGGCTTTCCCCGGACTACTAGGTCTAGAGGTACGACAATTGAATTGCTGTGGTTGGTGTGACAGGGGGAGATCGGCCTTACTGTTGTGCTCTGGGGGGTCTCTTGATTAGGTGCCTCCCTTCATTGTTTCCAGCACACGATTGGTCGCTTTGTCTTGAGGATCCGACATTCTCGATTGGTATGCTTCGCCGTCCTTCTAGGAGTTTCGTGAATTTCACATGGTTGATCGAGTATGTGGCTTAAGCCTGATAGGTTTGAACTGCTCTTTGTCCGTTGACCGGGCTTGGAGTTGTTTGGCTTGGCAGCAGCTTCCTTGGCTTGATGCTTATGACCGCTGCACCGAGGCTTTAGGATGCCTCTTCGTGTATCCTTCTTACTGTCTTGGACCATAGTGATATGTGGACGTCGGGGCGTGTGCCTTGGGTTATCCTGCCCAGATCGAGGTGGCCAGTTGTGCTGCGCGTGCCCTTTGTCGGGGCGGTCGAGTCCGTATTTATTGGTGCACAGGATCTTGGTCCACCTATCCGCGAGCAAATTTTGTTCAGCTTTAAGCTGTTCTTGCTTCCTTTGCAGGCTCTTTGTCGTGGCCATGAGCCGTCGCTTGAAGCGAACTTGTTCCCCTGGATCTTCAGGCACACCGAATTCGTCATTGTCACGGCTTATATCGTCCTCGGAGGGGGGTGTATAGTTGTCCCTCTCCAAGTATACCATTGTGGCCAGTCTAGTCTGTTTGAAGGTAGGCTGATCATGGTTGTATTCGTATTCGGCACCATCCGGGTTGGTTTTGTCTTTGGTGCCGGTATTGCAGGGCGGGGCTTGGAGCGGCGCTGTCGACGCCCATGCTTCGTTTTTCTTCCTGAGGGGTTATCCTCCGTTGCCTCATCGCCATTGGTTTCCTCCGGAGTGTCCACCATATATATATCGTATAAAGAGGTGGTTGTCCACCGCCCTGTGAGTGGTGGCTCCTGTACATCTCCTGCATCGTCGTCCATACCGTCGATGTCTTCGGAGTCGAAGTTAAACACGTCGGTTAAATCATCGACCATGGCAATGTAGTGGGTGGTGGGTTGGCAGCGAATTCCTTCGTCACCTGCTTCCCACTCAAGCCGGACATAGTTCGGCCCAGAGCCTCCTGACAAAGAGAGAGACTTTAATGAGTTCAACATGTCACCAAAGGGCGAGTGCTGAATGATGTCCGCAGTGGTAAACTCCATTACCGGAGCCCAGCCTGGTTCGGCTAGCTCGAGGGTGTGCGAACCGGAACCAAATACCAGATATGAGTCCGGGGGCCCGGGGTTACAGGCCTCCACTGAGGTGAGACCTGTGTTCGGCTCCACCACTGATGAGTATGCGGCTTGCGGGGAGGGGTCCAGCCCTCCGTCCTTGGGCAGTGCAACCTGTGGATTTGGATCCGGGGCTACTGCAGGGATGATGTCCCGAGCATTGTCCGACAGCAGGTCTAGGCCGTGCTCGTCGTGAATGTCCAGCGCTCCTGGCACAGGCCCGAATCCGTCGAAGATCAAGTCTCCGCGAATGTCCGCCGTGTAGTTCAAGTTTCCGAACCTGATCTGGTGGCCAGGGGCCTAGCTATCGATCTGCTCCAGCTGACCAAGCGAATTGGCCCGAAGTGCGAAGCCGCCGAAAACAAAGATCTGTCCGGGGAGAAAAGTGTCGCCCTGGACCGTGTTGTTGGCGATTGAAGACGCCATCAAGCCTCAAAGCAACGACACAGAGGAACTCTCAATGAAAGCACCAATGTCGGTGTCAAAACCGACAGATCTCGGGTAGGGGGTCCCGATCTATGCGTCTTAGGCTGATGGTAACAGGAAGCATGGGACACAATGTTTACCCAGGTTTGGGCCCTCTTGATGGAGGTAAAACCCTACTTCTTTCTTGATTAATATTGAAGATACGAGTAGTACAAGAGTAGATCTACCACGAGATCGCAGAGGCTAAACCCTAAGAGCTAGCCTATCATGGTATGATTGTAATTGTGATCGGTCTACTAAGGACCATCCTCTCCGGTTTATATAGACACCGGAGAGGGCTAGGGTTTACATGGATTCGGTTACAAGGAAGGAAATATAATATCCGGATCGCCAAGCTTGTCTCCCACACAAAGGAGAGTCCCATCCGGACACGGGCCGGAGTCTTGTGTCTTGTATCTTCACAATTCAATAGTCCGGATGATGTATATAGTCCGGCTGTCCGGATACCCCCTAATCTAGGACTCCCTCACTCGGGTCACCGCTGTCGCCTTCGACTCCGGCCACCGCCACCCTCCCGTCTACGTCGCGCCGCTACTGCTACTAATCCATCACCAGGCCCCCGTGCGCCCACACGGTGAGCTCCCGCACCCCGCTTCCCCTTTCCCTCGTTGTCGTACTTCGTGTCCCGCCTCCCCAGCCTGGAGTTGTGCCGTTGCACCGAGCACGCACACGCCCTGGCTCTGGCCGCCTTGGCCGCGCGCCCCACGCCCCAGGCTGCATTCGCCACTGCCCGCGTTCCCCTCGACCGCGCCCCTAGACACCCCTACCCGGACCCGTCTTGGTTGGCGTGGCGCCTGCGGTGGCCCCTGCGGCCCCGCCTCTTCGCTGGCCGCCCCGCCCACCACCGCGGCCCCGCACGGTGCTTGCCCTGCTCTCCCCTGCCGCTCTGGCTAGCAGCCGGCCCCCGTCTGCCGCTCGGTCGCCTTGCTGGCGCCGCTCGCAGCCCGACCGACCTCGCCGTGGCTACGGCCCCTCTGGACGTTGTCGGCCAACGCCCCTGGTGGCCTTGGTCGCGGGCGCCTGCCCGTTGACCCGCGCCGCCCCTCTGGTCTAATGCCACTGCTAGCGGGCCCCACCGCCCCAATTTTCTTTAAAAAAAGCAAAAGAAGTTTTCCAATTTTTTTATAATAATTATTGAATTAACTTAATTAATTTGGCTTAATTAATCTAATTAAAATTAATTAGCCTAATAATGCTAGTTAGACTAAATTAACTAGCTAGTTAGTGGAACAGTCTATGATAGGGGGGTCCCACCCCTGTTGACCAGTCAAACGTTGACTGGTCAACTTGGTCCCTCTGGCACACCTGTCAGCCACTTGGTACACTCTTGTGTACACTATACTGGGTGAGCCTAGCATTTTAGCTTTTATTTTCGGATTAAAATCAATTTCAGAATATTAATAAAACTTTAAAAATTAATAGAAATTAAATCGTAACTCGGATGAAAAAGTTTTATACACGAAAGTTGCTCAGGACGACGAGATGAATCCAGATACGCAGTCCGTTCATCTGTCACACGTCCCTAGCATAGCAAACGTTGAACTTTTCCCCTCCGGTTCATTTGTCTGACAGACGTCCGGAACCGGGAAAACTTTCCCGGATGTTTCCCCCTTCGCCAGTATCACCTAGCACCGTGTTAGAACACGTCTAGCTTTGCCTGTTGTCATGTTATGCTCTTGCTTGCTATGTATTTACTGTTTCTTCCCCCTCTTCTTCTCCGGTAGACCTCGAGACCGCTGTTGATGCCCCTGTGATCGACTACGTCGATGACGACCCTCCTTCTTGTCTGAGCAACCATGCAAGCCCCCCCTTTGATCATCCCGATATCGCTCATTCTATAACCTCATGCTTGCATTAGATTTTGCTACTGTTATTGATTGCTCCTATTCTGATGCATAGCCTGCTTTTGTAACATGCTCATTGTACCTTACCTGCTTATCCTAAACTGCTTAGTATAGGTTGGTTAGTGATCCATCAGTGACCCCCACATTGTC
Source organism: Triticum dicoccoides (assembly GCF_002162155.2). Taxonomy (NCBI): domain Eukaryota; kingdom Viridiplantae; phylum Streptophyta; class Magnoliopsida; order Poales; family Poaceae; genus Triticum; species Triticum dicoccoides. The sequence goes on from NC_041381.1 coordinate 640,044,875, forward strand.
CTTGTTGCCCCTGCTTCATCTTTGACGACTCGATCAGCGTGATCGATGACCAGAGCCCGACACCTCACATCACATCACGCCCCTTTAGTTGCCCAACTCTGCAGAGCTACTATCGAGTGCCGAGGGTGATCCCTCAGAACGCACTCCCGATGATAATTTTGTAGTGTAGCTATTCGGTCGTGGTCATCGAGGGTGATTTCCTCTTTCACCATTCCCAATACGGCTCTTTCGTTCAACACCTCAAGTGTGAACCTCGAGGGTGTGTCCCTCTTACGTTCACCTTGATGATTACATTGAGTGGAATCCACCGGGGGTGATTCCTCGGGTTTTCCCCTTGATGTCTGGACACACAGTTACCTTGACTTTACCTTGACTTTACTCCAGCACATCCACCAACGTGTCGCCCTGGTGCCTTTCCAGGCGCGCGTGGCGAGAGGCTGTGTAGCCAGCGGTGCGAGGTGGCAAGCGACGCTGACAAGATTGCCATCATGGCGAGCGATGGCGTCCCTGACGGTCCCTTTCTGCACTGTTTGGGCGACGCAGACGGGCATTTAATGCCTTTGTCCCCTGCCGTCAGGGTTAGGTAGGATACACTGTACTGGTAGCTGTACCAACCGCTACGCTTTTTCAATTTTTACCCTTGTCTATTTGCCACCTGTCGGTGACCCCTTTAGCATATAAAAGGAGGCCCACGTGCAACGTAGGAGGGGGTTCGGCTTCGGTTCAGTTCGGAAGCCAGAAAAACACTCAGTGCTCCTGAGCAAGAACTTAATACAATCAGACATGCAGCAGTAGGAGTGTTATCTCTCCGGAGAGCTCCGAAGCTGGGTAAACTGCTCGTGTGCTTTGCCTGGATCCGCTCTTCGTGCGATCTCCGCCCTCTGCCGAACCGAAAGGGGCTCGGTCCGCCGGTCCCATAGGTGTTCGTGGATCAGTTTCCCTGACATATTTGGCGCGCCAGGTAGGGGGCGTCGAGATTGTGTGAACCTGATCCGGCGTTCACACGAGCTAGATCTTCATCTTCTTCATCGACATGCCACCGAAGAAGAAGGCTTCGGGGGCAACTGTTCCATCCACGTCGATCCCCCCACCACTAGAGCAAACGGGTGGTGGGGTAGACGCCGGCGGAAGAACGGGCGCTGACGAGGGAGCTCACGGTGCTGCCATGTCCAAGGACAAGGCTGCACAGACATCGGCGTCCGTACATGCGCCGCGCCCATCTCAAGAGGCGCAAGACCGACAGCGTCATGGTATTCGCAGTACCATACGTTTGTTGGGCCAAGATCGAGCTGGTGGATCTCGGGGTGCTCAAGACCAACATGCACGCCAACATGCTGGCACGAGTGAGACACGGTCGCCTGGACGGGATATTGCTCCTTCTAACATAGTTAGAAGTCCGAGCATATCCCGCTCCTCGCACCGTTCGCCACTGCCGCCCACCACTCGAGCAGAAGCTTTGGCGCGAGCTCAACTGCTCCTGGATTACCCTCCAACGACAGACAAGATCGACGAATGGAGGGCCACCATTCAGAGTCTCATCGGCTTCGCCAACGGCGACACTCCACGGTAGCCGAGTACATCGCTGCCGCGGTAGGACTGCCAGGCACGAGCCGATGGCGACAAACCGGTGGGGGTGCAACCACCGTGCACTCTCCACCCTGAAGGCCAAGATCGCCGACTCGCCGGATCCACCTCGACAGCGACTCCACCGCATCATCGGATCCGCGAGCTCGTCGCGACCAGCGCCAAGTTCTTCACGAACGACAGCAAGAAGACGCTCGTACTCGCATCGAGCACCGAAGAGAAGCGCGGCGTCAATCAGACCAGCGCGCTGGGCCCTCTGTCGACGTGCATGCGCCAGGGGAACCAGGCGACTTGCCGTACGCGGTAGGTTGCCCTGCGTTCACTCGTGAGCTGCAGCAAGTCCAGTGGCCCAGCACGAAGAATTTCAAGCCAGACGTACCAGAGAAGTACGACGGCAAGTCGCATCCGTCCAAGTTCCTCAGCATCTACACCATCACGGTGCAAGCTGCCGGGGGGCGGGACAACAAGATCCTTGCCAACTACTTCCCGCTGGTGCTCAAGCCCAATGTCAGATCCTGGCTCATGCACTTGCCGGACAACTCCATATCCTCCTGGGCAGATCTATGCCATCAGTTTGTCGGCGCCTTTACGGGCGGCCACAAGCCTCATGGCTAAGAGAGAGACCTTCATCTGCTCGCCCAGAAGGAAGGAGAGCCCCTGCGCAAGTACATTCAGAGATTCAGCCGCGTACAGCACAACATCCCAGATGTCCACCCTACCGCGGTAATCAGCGCATTCCATCAGAACGTGCGAAAACGCAGGATACGGGAGGAGATGGCGATGTGCAAGATCAGAGACGCCAGTGAGCTATATGCCCTGGCCGACAAGTGTGCACGTGCTGAGGAAGGGAGGAAACTCCCCGGAGAGAATACAGAAGCAGCGGAATCTGATAGTGAAGATGCTGCCCCGACAAAGAAAAACCGGCGGCGGAACAACAGGAAGAAGAAAGGCAAAGAGGTGCTAGTCGTTGAGTAGTCCGGCAAGAGAGCCAAAGCTGGTTGCTCCGGCAAAGAGATTGTCGCAGGCACCAACCACCAGGCTGTGGCGGTTGCCGACAAGCAGGACGGCCCCAACACGCAGTACTGCAAGATCCACCGCACCAAGGGCCATGACCTCCAGAGCTGCAAGAAGGTCGAGTAGCTTGTCGAGCAGCAGAAGGCTGAATACGAGAGACACGACAAGGAGAAGGCCCAGGAAGGTGCTGGAGGAACCGGCAAGAAACGCCCCGGCCGAGGAGGACGCCGCGGCAAGGCTAAGCAGCGGCAAGGAGACAGACCTCCACGTGGCCGTGACAAGGATGAAGATGATGACGACGACGAAGATATGGATGATGACGAGGCCGATGAGCAGGAGTTCCAGAAAGCCACAGAGGTCCTGTGCGTTGACGGTGGTGCTTCTCTGCATACTTCACACCGCCAACTCAAGCAGTGGGTGCGGGAAGTCAATGCGGCAAAACCACCCGTCGAGTCACGCAGGCCTCTGAAATGGTCCAGCACGCCTATCATCTTTGATATTGAGGACCACCCTGATCGCATAACTACGGTCGGGTGCTTGCCGATGTTGGTTTCACCAACTATCCGCAACCTCAAGGTCACTAAGATGCTAGTTGACGGCGGGGCCGGCTTGAACCTGATCTCCTCCGCGGTACTCCAGAAACTCCAGATCCCTGACAGCGAGCTCGAAGAGACCGGCACATTCCAAGGAATCAATCCGGGAAGAAGCAAGCCGAAGGGAAAGATCACGTTGCCGGTAACATTTGGCAGCGAGTTGAACTTCAGGACTGAGAGGGTCACTTTTGACGTTGCTGATTTTCCATTACCTTACAATGGGATACTCGGCCGTCCAGCACTCGCCAAATTCATGGCAGCCTCTCACTATGCATACAACGTGCTGAAGATGCCAGGCCCGATAAGTGTCATATCTATCCCTGGTGACAAGAAGGATGCTCTTATCTGCGCCGACAAGATCTACCGGGAAGTAGCAGCCGCAACAGATCGCAGGTCACTTGCCGTTGAAGCTCTCGGGGGAAAGAAGAAGACCAAGTCCGACAAGAGTTCTGATGCCCACTCTGGCAAGCGCACCTCTTCGGAGTGCTGCACTACCGTCGAGGACGCACCATCGAGCTCCACCGGCAAGTGTAAGAAGACAATGGTAGCTCCACCAGAGACCAAGAAGGTGTCCGCCAAGGAGGACGGCGCTGGTGGTACCTTCACCATCAGTGCCACTCTCGACCCTAAATAGGAAAGTGCGCTTGTTGCTTTCCTGCGGGCGAACGTCGACGTGTTTGCATGGCAACCGTCTGACATCCCCGGTGTTCCCAGGAAAGTAATCGAGCACCATCTTGCCGTCTATCCTCATGCGCGGCCCGTCAAGCAGAAAGTCAGGAAACAGGCGGTGGAGCGCCAAGAATTCATCGCTGAAGAAGTCAAGAAGTTGGAAGCAGCAGGCCTTGTTAGAGGAGTGCTCCATCCTACGTGGTTGGCCAATCCTGTAGTCGTGCGCAAGGCAAACGGGAAATGGAGACTTTGTATCCACTTTACCGATGTCAATAAAGCTTGTCCCAAAGACCCATTTCCCTTGCCGCGCATCGACCAGATTGTTGACTCCACGGCCGGATGTGACTTGCTTTCATTTCTTGACGCATACTCAGGATACCATCAGATCTTCATGGCAGAAGAGGATGAGGAGAAGACCACATTCATCACCCCATGTGGCACGTACTGTTTCATACGGATGCCTTTCGGTTTAAAGAATGCTGGTTCAACATTTGCAAGGGTAGTCCATGACGCTTTTGAGCCATAGATACACAGAAATGTGGAGGCCTACATGGATGACATAGTGGTCAAGAGCAAGGACAAAGCAACTCTGATTCAAGATTTAGACGAAACCTTCGCAAATCTGCGCAAGATCAACCTCAAGCTTAACCCCGAGAAGTGTGTGTTTGGAGTCCTTCCGGCAAGCTTCTCGGGTTCTTCGTGTCTCAGCGCGGAATTGAAGCCAATCCCGACAAGATCAGGGCCATTGAGCAGATTGAAGCACCAAAGCGCGTCAAGGATGTACGAAGACTTGCTGGTTGCGTGGCTGCTCTCAGCAGGTTTATCTCTAGATCCGCGGAGCGCGCCCTGCCATTTTTCAAAATATTGAAAAAGGCAGGTCCAATCAAATGGACTCCGGAAGCGGAGGCTGCGCTGCAGGACTTAAAGAGATACCTATCCTCCATTCCAACACTTGTCGCACCTAAGCCACAAGAGAAGTTGCTGCTATACATAGCGGCAACCAATCAAGTGGTTAGTGCTGCGTTAGTAGCGGAGAGGGAGGCGGATGATGAGCCAGCAACCACGGCAGATGCATCTACTGACAAGCAGGGAACTTCACCGACAAGCTCTGGTCCCGACAAGGATGGATCTGCGCAGGCGCGTCAGGAGATGCAGAAAAGAATGGTGCAGCCCCCAGTTTACTTTGTCAGTTCCCTTCTGCAAGGGGCTAGGTCAAGGTACTCTGGTGCGCAGAAATTGCTTTTCGGCCTTCTCATGGCCTCGAGAAAGCTGCGCCATTACTTTCAAGCACAAGAGATCACAGTCGTCACTCGTTTTCCGCTGAAGAGGATAGTGCAAAATCCAGAAGCAACAGGCAGGATTGTCGAGTGGGCACTGGAACTGTCAAGCTTTGGCCTCAAGTTTGAGAGCACCTCAACTATCCAAAGCAGAGCATTGGCAGAGTTCATAGCAGAGTGGACGTCAACTCAAGAATGAAGAAATTCTAGAAATGAGCATCCCCGTCAAGGAAGCAAGCAAAGAGTGGCTGATGTACTTTGATGGTGCCTTTTTGCTGCAAGGCGCCGGTGCGGGCGTGCTACTTGTTGCACCCACCGGAGAGCACCTCAAGTACGTAGTCCAGATGCACTTTCCCAAGGAGCAAGCAACAAACAATACTGCAGAGTATGAAGGTTTGCTTGCCGGTCTCAGGATCGCAGCAGACCTTGGGATCAAGAAGCTCATTGTCAAGGGTGACTCACAGCTTGTCGTCTGCCAAGTGAACAAGAATTATCAGAGTCCGTTGATGGAAGCCTACGTCGATGAAGTGAGAAAGCTAGAAGAGCACTTTGACGGCCTATAAATGGAACATGTTCCAAGAGCTCAGAATGACATTGCTGATGGCCTGTCGAAGTGCGCCGCACTTAAGTTACCTGTGGAACCAGGGATCTTTGTGCTCAAACTGACTCAACCGTCTGTAACGCCATCAACTGGACAGAGCAAGAAGAGGAAGTTGATTTCTGGTGACTATTTTCCGACAGAGCTCCCTGAAGCCGCCGCCAAGAAGGTCCCCAAAATCAACACCAAGGATGCTGAGGAGCAGTCTGCTCCGGCAAGCCATAGGGTTTGTTCCATTGAAGCAGACGCTCCCGACAAGTTTTGTTCCGGCAAGCTTGCCGGAGAACGTCAAGCTCCGGCTGAGCCGCAGGTTCTCGCTGTAGAAGCGGATGTTCCCGCAGCAGCAGATGTGCCTTTAGTCCTTGTTGTCGAGCCGCAAGATCCAGCATGGGCGCAGCAGATTGTCCATTTCCTTCAGACAGGAGAACTTCCCGAAGAGCAAGAAGAAGCGGAAAGAGTAGCCCGGCAGTCAAGTATGTACCAGTTTGTCGACAACACACTGTACAGAAGAAGACTCAACGGTGTGAAATTGAAGTGTATTCACCGGGAAGACGGACAAAAGCTGTTGGCAGAGATACATGGAGGCATATGTGGCCACCACATTGGCACAAGAGCACTTGCCGGCAAAGCGTTCCGGCAAGGTTTCTTCTGGCCAACAGCCCTCCAGGATGCAACTGCACAAGTAACCAATTGTGAAGCGTGCCAGTTCCATTCCAAGCAGATACACCAGCCAGCTCAAGCTCTGCAGGCAATCCCTTTATCCTGGCCATTTTCGGTCTGGGGGATCGACATCCTCGGCCCCTTTCCCCGAGCTGTCGGGGGCTTTGAGTACTTGTACGTTGCAATCGACAAGTTCACAAAGTGGCCGGAAGTGGAAGCAGTGAGGAAGGTGACAGCACAGTCAGCAGTCAAGTTCTTCAGGTCGATTGTTTGCCGTTTCGGGATCCCTAACAGGATCATCACCGACAATGGCACGCATTTCATGAGCCGCACCTTCATGCAGTACGTCCAAGATCTTGGCGCCAAGGTCTGCTTCGCTTCTGTTGCTCATTCGAGAAGCAACGGTCAAGCAGAGAGGGCAAATGATGAAGTGCTGTGCGGGCTCAAGACCAGGACTTTCGATAGGCTGCACAAGTGCGGAAAGAACTGGATTGTGGAGCTGCCGGTGGTTCTTTGGTCGATCAGGATGACGCCAAATCGAGCCACTGGCCAGACACCTTTTGCTCTAGTCTATGGAGCAGAGGCAGTTCTCCCCACGGAACTCGTATACGGGTCACCTCGAGTGCTCGCTTATGATGAGCTCGAGCAAGAGCAGCTGCGACAAGATGACGTGCTGCTCCTTGAGGAAGACCGTCTTCAGGCCGCTGTACGAACTGCTCGATACCAGCAAGCTTTGCGCTGCTACCATAGCCGCAAAGTTAATGCCAGAAGTTTCCAGGAAGGCGACCTTGTTCTTCGGCGTGTTCAGTCCGCCAAGAAATCCAACAAGTTGACGCCGAAGTGGGAAGGCCCTTACCGGGGGAAAGGAGAAGATAATGGTGTGGACCAGGCGTCATTCAAGGGAGTTTCGCCTTACCGGGAAGCAAACGACAGAAAAGCTAAGTTGCTAAGTTCGAGCAATCAGTTTTAAATTTTTTAAAGTTATCTTCCTGGAACGATCGTGCTTTGTATGGAAAACCTGTGCGCGGAGGAACCAACTCGTAGCTAGTTGCGCCCTTACTTTGTTTTGAGTTTGCTCAACAATTTAAGTGAGCTGCAACTAGTTGCGACAAGGTTTCTTGTCGGTAGCGGCACCGCCAGCAGGCTGCTGATGTCCCGCACTCAGCGCTCGCGGCTAAGGTGCCTGCACCGACAAGTTCCCTAAAAGCGTAGGGCAAAACGTACAAAGGAAGGGATCAAGTAAAGGAAATAACATAACAATCACTACCCAAAATAAAGTTATATTACAAGATAGCTTGTCGCAGCTCTAACAGATTGTTCTCATGACATGACTGGCAGCGACAAGAAAAAGAAAAGATGGGCGGCCTAATCTACGCGATCGCCCTCAACCCTCTTGATCTCGCTCACCTTGTCCACAATGGGTGCGACAAGGGCCTTGAGCGCTTCCAGATCAGCATCCGGTGGCAAGGAACTGAGGACATTGGTGAGGTTGAGGCCTGGGTTGCGGAAGGCCACCTTCACCAGCACCTTCTGAAGAGCCCCCGCGCAGATCCTGCGCGACTCGTCGGCCAGCTGCTTTGTAATCTTCTCCCGGAGTCGCTGGAGGGCCGTCGCCACACCTTTGAAGAATAGGCTGAGCTTGGCGCTGGGTTGGAGGTGCTCCTCGGAGGAGTACCCGAGATCCTCCATCCCCAGCTGCGCCAACTCCCCGTCGATGGCTGCGGCAAGATCCACCAGACCCTCGGTCCAGTGCTCCACAGTCTCCCTGAAAGCATCGTGGGCGGCAGCAGCATTCGCCAGCAGCGCCTCGTCGGCCTTGATCTTCTCCTTCAAGGCCACCTCCTGCTCCCTGGCGCCGTCCAGCGTCTTGGTCAAAGTGGTCAGCTTCAACTCAAGATCTGCATTGGAGTCCTTGGCGGCGCTAAGCTCCTTGCTCCTCTCGGCGAGACAACCCTGCAGCTCACCATGGGCGTGGGCGTCCTTCTCGCGCTCACGCTTGAGCGCAGCAAGCTCCTCGCTGCTCGCCTTGAGATCAGCCTCCAGCTGCGCCATCCTCGTCTCCAGCTCCTTCTTGGCGGCCTTAGTAGCTGCGGCAGCATCCTTTGCTTCCTTGAGGGCCCCGCCAATCGCCTGCTCGCGCGCGGCAAGCTCCTCCTTGTGGCTGTCAAGGTTGACCTTGCGTTGCGCCAATTCGCCTTCCTGCGCAGATAGCTTCTCGGCAGCAAGCCGTTGCTGCTCTTCAACCTCAGCCTTCCCGAGGAGAAAGGCTTTCCGCTCCTCGGCGAGTTGCTCCCGCTCCTCTGCTAGAGATCGGAGAGCTTCCTGCCTCAGACCCCGGAGTTCCTCCGCGCTCTTCTCAATATCCACTCCCGCCTTCGCGACAAGCGCCTCTCAGGATGACAGCTTGGCTTGTCGGGCGCGGTAAAGAGACAGCAGCTTCCGCAGCAGCCACTCCTCCTCAGGCTCGTCATTGCTGCTGCTTGGTGCGTCGACTAGCGTCAGCCCAGCGGAGGCGAGCACCTCTCCATCCAAAATCTCCCCTTCGACTGGCGCCCTGGAGCTTGACGCCCAGGGGAGCTTGATGAAGATGCCATCACCGGCCTTCAAGTAGGCGCCGGGATCGGCAGTCGGCGCAGCGCCTGGCGCTCCTGTGGCCTCGGGTCCGTCAGTACGATCGCCGGATTCCTCGCCTGCTTCTGCGGTGGCAGCTTTGGCGGCCTCTTCACCGGCAGTATCATCAGCGCCGGCCTCTTCTGCGGTGGCAGCGGCATCATCGATGTTGCCGCGCGCGTCCTCCTCGCCGGCGACCTCGGTTTCCATCGGCTCCGTGGCAGATGGATCTGACGACCGGAAAGGGGAGAGAAGTCAAGCAAATGTTTAAAAAGAAAATAATAAGAAGAAGAACCCAAGGGAAGTTCTCAAGCGAGAGGATTACCTGGATCTGCAGCCGCAGTCTCTGCCACCAGGGGGTCGCTGGTGCTATCCCTTGCCGGAGAACTGTCCCTTGCCGGAGAATTCTCCCTTGCCGGAGAACGCTCCCTTGCCGGGGAATCCTCCCTTGGCGGCGTAGTTGAAGCAGATGGCATTTCGGGAGCGGCTTCCGGGCACTCCTGATGAGGCTGCTCTGCTCCTACACAAACAAACAGTCAGATATCAGCAAAGAAAGAGCACCAATCCGCGCCTGAAAGCAGGAAGTAAGCTATACACTTATGCTGGGGGCTGCGCTCGGGGCTGCTTTGGTGAATAGTTGCCGGGTCCGGCAAGGTGGTCTCAGGCGCGTCCCCTGTTGCCGCGGTGGGTTCGTCCTTGATGACAATCACCGGGACCTTGGCTCGCTTCGCCGCTCTCTGGGCCAGAGTCCTGAAAAGGGATGAGTTCGGAGTAAGATTCGGCATAACCCAGGCTGCGCGTGCCCATGCCCTGTTTTGGGCCTGGCCCAACAGCGCTCGGCACCGTGTGTGGCCCAGGTCCGGGGGCTCCTGTCGGTGTACTAGAGTAGGGGTACCCTAGTATCCTGAACTTGTGCACGGGCAGTTGCAGCACCCCGCGGCAAGGCTTGCCGAGCGACCGCCAAGGTCCTCCGTGGTTCCTTTGGAGCCATTCAAGAACAAAGTATTCAAGCCAAAGAGACAAGGCCCCGGCAAGAGGAGCTTGCCGGGAAGGCCAACCAAGGCATCTCAAGGAACTTGCCGCGACGCGCCTCGCGTCCCGGCAAGGTCCGGTGAGCGACAAGCTTCCGGACGCGACAAGACTACGACCGCGGCAAGGCGCTTGCCGCGACAAGCTACCACCCTGTACCCGCGCTCCAGCACATCCACCAACGTGTCGCCCTGGTGCCTTTCCAGGCGCGCGTGGCGAGAGGCTGTGCAGCCAGCGGTGCGAGGTGGCAAGCGATGCTGACAAGATTGCCATCGTGGCAAGCGGTGGCGTCCCTGATGGTCCCTTTCTGCACTGTTTGGGCGATGTAGACGGGCATTTAATGCCTTTGTCCCCTATTGTCAGGGTTAGGTAGGATACACTGTACAGGTAGCTGTACCAACCGCTACACTTTTTCCATTTTTACCCTTGTCTACGTTGCCACCTGTCGGTGACCCCTTTAGCATATAAAAGGAGGCCCACGTGCAACGTAGGAGGGGGTTCGGCTTCGGTTCAGTTCGGAAGCCAGAAAAACACTCAGCGCTCCTGAGCAAGAACTTAATACAATTAGACATGCAGCAGTAGGAGTGTTATCTCTCCGGAGAGCTCCGAAGCTGGGTAAACTGCTCGTGTGCTTCGCCTCGATCCGCTCTTCGTGCGATCTCCGCCCTCTGCCGAACCGAAAGGGGCTCCGTCCGCCGGTCCAATAGGTGTTCGTGGATCAGTTTCCCCGGCAACTTATATCTTGATCTTATATAACTAGAAATGGATACTTGAGATATGTGATGGATATGTGGCTCCAAGATTGCTTTCCTGTAGGGAGTAGGGGAAGGATCTCTGGGCATTGATGTTACAACATGCTTGTTAATTAAACTGCTATTCTTTACTTTGCTATATGCTACAAGATGCTTGGAGCTTCTTGAAGATGCTAGTCTTTGATAGGCTAGGCCTTCCCCCTCTATTCTGGCATTTTGCAGTTTAGTCCATAGATACAAACCTTCCATTTCATACCAGTGCATACTTAGTATAGATCTGATGCTTGCGAGTACTTTGGATGAGTACTCACGGTTACTTTGCTACCCCCTTTCCCCCCTTCGTTCTTCTTTCCGATTGATGCAACCAGATGGTGGATCCTTGAAGCCAGATGCCACCGCCGATCGATGCTACTACATGGAGGCCGTCGAAGACCGGGAGTAGTTAGGAGGTCCCAGGCAGGAGGCCTTGCCTCTTTGATCTTGTTGCTTTTGTGCTAGCCTTCTTAAGGCATCCTTGTTTAACTTATGTCTGTACTCAGATATTGTTGCTTCCGCTGAATCTTGTGTATCAAGCTTGTATTCGAGCCCTCGAGGCCCCTGGCTTGTAATATAAAGCTTGTATTATTTTGATTTGTGTCTAGAGTTGTGTTGTGATATCTTCCCATGAGTCCCTGATCTTGATCGTACACATTTGCGTGTATGATGAGTGTATGGTTGAATCGGGGGCGTCACACCGAGCTCTCAAAAAATGAAAGAAAAAGGACTCTTAGGCCGACATGTGGGTGACACCGTTGTTTTCGTGCGCTTGCGTGCCGAGAGCATATTGGCGCGTGTTCAAAATTCTTGCTACCTTTTTATCCCCAATCTCTCGCCCCTCCCCCACCTCTGGAATCTTGATTCCTACTCCAGTTCCCCCAAATCCCCCTCCTATACTCCCTGTACTCAAGCGCACTATCATGTCGTCAGTCAACGTGGATCTCTGAGTCGGGGTTCCTGAGGTCCGTCCTGTCTTCGGGCTCTGCATGCTGTCGCTCAACAGTGGCATGGCGGCGCTTGACGACCAGTTTGCCCGCAGAGTGCTCATGGTAACCATCTACGACGACCGGCCTCCCATCTTGCTGGACGACCTTGTCAAAGGTTTTAGCAGTGCGCACGGAATCCAAATGAGTGCTTTGCTCGTCAAATTCTATCCGCCAATTGTTCATTTCTTTGTGAGGTTCCGGACAACTTTCGACTACAATCGTGTGTTCGAATCTTCCCGATGTTTGTTCTGCGATGGTGCGCTGCTGAGCTTTGATCGATGGCACCAGGATGTGGCTCGGTTTCCTCTGAGCTTGAGTTTTTAACAAAGCTTACCTTCCACGGCATGCCTAGACGTGCTTGTAAAGGTGAGTCCATGAATGAGCTTATCAATGACCTTGGATGTGAGATCGTAAGTATCTTTGTTCCTCCAAACAACTGGGCTCTAATGGTTATGGCATGGATGAAGAAGCCGTCCACCATACCAAAGGTGATTGGTGTTGAGATACCGGTGTAGGAACCGGGGTAGTACTATTTGTCGCCACCAAGGCCGCCGCGGACCACGTTAGGGATGTACTTGTACCGAGTGTGCGTGCATGTCAAAGAAGTGGTCAATCCATCAATCGAAGTCCTGCCGCCGCCGCTGGTGCCAGGGTCCGTCGATGACGTCCATTACAGGAGTCAACGTTAGACTTTCCCCATGTTGCTTGGAACGATGGATGTCACAGGGCCTACTCCATTGCACGGCGGCGGCCACTACTTCTTTGCGAGAAGAGCCGGAGCTGGCTGCCTGGATGTGTTGTAATTTGAGGAAACAATTGAATCTTCTCAGATACTAGTTAAATTCGAGCTATCGGTGTGAAGCACTGATGTGCCAGTACATTTGATTGTGACATGTTCCATTTTTCTACCTGAACTTTTTTTAGAAAGGGTTGTGTGTCAACTTAATGTGCTAGCAGAACTTGTTGTGTTGTCTGTCTGTTTTCTTTGCACAACATTCAAGATATTTCCACGTCAGTGATAAATATGATGAACTGTTATGTACGAGTTCGTTGGTTTCAACATAGCGCTACCCATAGTGATCCACTGCTTCCACCCTGATTGTGCCGCCTGCGTCAAATTTTTGTATGCAAGTTCAGTGTGCTATGATGTTCTATATGATTGTTTCAACTATATAAGTTTTTACTGAGCATAAGCAATGCATATGGCTGAAATATGTATTTACGAGCATCAACCGATGGGTCTCTCTTTCTCTCTCTCTCACACACACAAACACTCACAAGTGGGACCCGTTGAATTATTCCTTCGCTCATGACAACTTTTAATTAGGTTCCAGTGTACTCTAACTTTTTTCTTAAGTTATTAATTGAGCTCGGTGACTTCAAAAAGTTGTATAGAAGCCTTGTTTCGGCCTTTCCAGCATCGATGAATGTGGGCTGAGTAGTCATGTAAAGTTGTACTGTACTACACATGCCTTTTTTTAACATCAACAATGCAACTGGGCCGACAGTTGTGCACAATATCCTAAAATAAGCGCAGCCTAGTCTATGTGTTTTTTAATAAAATGCACAACCCAGTTCATTTATTATATAATAAGATTACCAAGCCCAACTTAATTTTTTAATAATATTCATATCTCAATATTATTTTTATACGAAATGCACATTCAAGACCATCATTGTTTTCTCACCCATTCCAGAAAATGGGTCCATTTCTACTAAAATCAAATGGCTCATAAATTATTAGAAATGATAAAAGCACTGCATGTATGCAATTTTATTTTTGACCGAGCCCAGTCAATAGGTGTATTCGAATAAATAATCAAATGCGATGTAAATTATCATAAATAGTTTTTTTTGAGAAACAATTATCGTAAATAGTAAACCGGCTATTATTATTTTTACCCAGACCAGGAAATAGATTATTTTTTGAGTCAAAGCCCAGAAATAGATGTATTGGCAAACAAAATGTAAAACCTAAATAAATAGGCTGGATTGCGCCACAGCTTTCGAAGCTGACTTTGTTGGCCCACTAGACGAAGCATGCGCAAGGTGTTTTCCATTTAGTGAACAAAATGATTTAATGGTCTAAAACAAAAAGTCAACAATTCTGACATCTATAGTCATTGGATTGACATCCAAGGGCGATCCTGCTTCTTCAATCTCTGATCTAGTTACTCTTGCTCCAGCCACAAAAATTATCACCGGTTGGAGCGCCTGCATCTGCCTCCCGTGGTCGGCTGTGCTGCCGCGCAGGCCTCGCCGCCCCACCCTACTCCCAACGATGGCCAGGTCATACCTGTACTCATACACACCTTTTGTTATTCTCCGGTGAAGGCAGCTGAGGAAGTCATGGATTAAGGGGTCCTTGGATACCCGGACTATTAACATGGGCCGGACTGTTGGGCTATGAAGATACAAGACAAAAGATTTCTTCCCGTGTCCGGATGGGACTCTTCTTTGTGTGGATGGCAAGCTTGGTGATTCGGATATGTTGATTCCTTTCTCTGTAACCGACTTTGTGTAACCCTAGTCCCCTCCGATGTCTATATAAACTTGAGAGTTTAGTCCGTAGAGGCAATCATAATCACATGGGCTAGACTTCTAGGGTTTTAGCCATTACGAGCTCGTGGTAGATCAACTCTTGTAAATACTCATATTCATCAAGATAAATAAAGCAGGAAGTAGGGTATTACCTCCATCGAGAGGGCCCGAACCTCGGTAAACATCATGTCTCCCACCTCCTGTCACCATCAGCCTTAGACACACAGTTCGGGACCCCCTACCCGAGATCCGCCGGTTTTGACACCGACATTGGTGCTTTCATTGAGAGTTCTGATGTGACCTAGAAAGTAGGACTGATGTCTCGCCTTGTTATCAAGGATAACACCACCTTCGGAGGAGCCCTGGCCTCGGGCCAAACCCTCCGGTTGGGCGGCTTCACTATGACCGCCAGTTCGGCCGTCGGCCCGATAATGACTTCTCGGGTCATCAAAAATCGCCTCCGCGTCAACTCAAAATACTCCAAACAGATGAATCCGACGGAGTTTTCATCTTTAAACAAACTCCAGGATCACATTGCCGCCTTGGGGGTCGCTACAGACTACGACCGGATTGGGCTTAAACCTGATCAGAGAGAAATTGAATCTCCGCCGGTCACCCATCAGATAGCGGTAGTGGAGGAGAAATACAACAACTCTTCCTCTATATTGAGGACGAACTATGTTCGGATTTCCGAGATCACAGAGCTGGATACCCGTCCGCGGGAAGACATGCCCCGTACTCCGAACCTAGAGTCGGACTATGGGCCTGGAAAATTTGCTGATATCCCGAAGTCCGAACTATTAAGCTCGGAAGTTTTTCAAACTGCGGATCACGGATTGGGTCAGGATCCGGACTTAAATCCAACCGCCCACCTAGATACACGCGACCTTATCCACATCAGACAACAGTCTCAAGAAATGGGCCATCACTTTTGGGCAAGATTCCTCCTTGTCAAAGACAAGATCAAAGACTACCACGATGAAGACGCAATCTCATTATTCTGCAAACATTGCACGGACGAGGGAATCCTCAATGCCGTCAACTGCCGTCATGTATTACACTTGGCTGACTTGGCAACATAGTACGGAAGTACTGCACAATGGAAAGCGCCTGGAAAACTCTGGCAGCATCTTGGGAGCCACCGGTTCCGACTCAACCCCTCGTCCGGACAAAAAGGATGCACCCTCGTCAGTCGCCTGATCAAATTGTAAAAAAATCGAAGCCCATTACGGGGCACGGAACCGTCCTGGAGGGATGGCTCGATAGGCCATGCAAAATACACACAACACCGGATACCGTACCATCCCACAACCTGAGAGCATGTTGGATACTCCGGCAAGTAGCCAAGAGCGGCGAGGATCTCCTCACCAAAAATGCCGCAGAGCAACATCCCACAGAAGACAACGTCCCGATGGTATTGACCGTCTTTGAGACTTTCGCCTCAAACAATAGGCGCAAAAGGGCACTCCGCGGCCTCGCTGAAGTCTGCCAAGTCGCAACAATAAATCCTTGGAACGACACGGCCATAACTTTCAATGCTAGTGACAAACCAAAATTCAGAATAGTCCGGGCACCAGCCGCATTGGTCCTCAGTCCGATCGTGGATGGCCTTCGGCTTACCAAAGTGCTCACTGACGGCAGCAGCGGACTAAACCTCATTTACGAGGAAACTCTCAACAAAATAGAAATAGACAGGAGCCGTATTAGGCAAAGTAGCACAACCTTCCGAGGAATCATTCCCAGTCGGGAGGCACAATGCGTAAGGAAAATCACACTCGATGTGGTATTCGGCACGCAGGAGAATTACCGGTCCGAAGAGATAACCTTTCAAGTGGCCCCTTTCAACAACGGATATCACGCCTTGTTAGGGCGAGATGCATTTGCATCCTTCCAAGCTATACCCCATTACGGTTACATGAAGCTCAATATGCCCGGGCCCAATGGTATTATCACTCTCACCAGTGATCCGGACATAGCACTCCGCGCCGAAAACAAAACCGCAGCCTTGGCCCTCGAGGCATTGTCTGAAGCCCTCGCGGCCAAAGATTTAACCACATTGCGCTCCATGATGGATAGGGATGACATGATCCTGGACAAGCGACCCAAATCCACCTCCTTTAAACCAGCAGACGAAATAATCAAATTCCAAGTCCACCCGACAGACCCCAAGAAGACAACATCCATCGGGGCACAGCTGGACCCAACGGTTGACTCCGCACTGCGAGCGTTCCTACGTGAAAATTGGGACATATTCGCCTAGCACCCTTCCGATATGCCAGGGATCCTACGTAGGCTGGCCGAACATAGCGTCAATATATTGAAGGGATATAAACCGGTCATGCAAACACTCCGGTGCTTTTCAGAACCCAAACGACAAGCTATGGGGGAGGAGCTAGCCAAGTTACTCGAGGCCGGATTCATCAAAGAAATAAAACACCCGGACTGGCTAGCAAATCTGGTGATGGTACCAAAAAGGATAAATCCTGGCGCCTATGTGTCGACTTCAAAGAACTCAACAAGGCCTGCCCTAAAGATCCCTTCCCCCTCCCCCGCATCAATCTGATTATCGATGCTACCAACACGACTCACTGTGTTTCATCGACACATACTCCGAATACCATCAAATCAAGATGAAGGAGTCCGATCAAGACGCAACGGCATTCATCACCCCATACGGGCCTTTCTGCTTCAACACTATGCCCTTCGGGCTAAAGAACACCGGTGCCACCTAGCTACGCATGATTCAAATATGCCCAGAGAAACAATTCGACAAGACAATTGAAGCATACGTGGATGACGTAGTCATCAAAACTAGGCATGTCGAGTCATTAATAGACGTTCTACAACTCACATTCGACAACCTCCGAATATATGACATCAAGCTCAATCCAGAAAAGTGTGTTTTCAGCGTTCCCACCAGAAAACTACTGGGCTTCATCGTTTCCAATAGGGGAATTGAGGCAAACCCAGCTAAAATCCGAGCTTTGTCGCAGTTGGCTATGCCAACAGACCTCAAACATGTACAAAACTATCCGGATGTGTGGCGGCTCTAAGCCACTTTATCTCCAGACTAGGAGAAAAGGCGTTGCCACACTATCGCCTTCTCCGACGCACTGATCACTTCTAGTGGACCGACGCGGCAACGGCTGGACTGGAAGAAATAAAGGCTCTTCTAGCAAGCAACTCAATCCTGGCCAAGCCGAACTCCGGCGAACCCATGTTATTATACATATTAGCCACACACCAAGTCATAAGTGGAGTGCTCGTCGTCGAATGATAGGAGGACAGACACAAATTCCCGCTTCAGAAGCCGGTATACTACGTATCCACTGTCCTCACACCATGCAAATCCCGGTACCCTAATTACCAAAAAATAGCATACGCGGTCTTCATGGCATCACGGAAGCTACGACACTACTTTCAAGAGTGCTCAATAACGGTGGCCTCCGAGGTACCACTCAATGACATAATAAACAACCGCGAAGCTATGGGCCAGATCGCCAAGTGGGCCATTGAGCTCCTCCCATTCGACATAACATACAAACTGCGCTGGGCCATTAAATCTCAAGTACTGGCCAACTTCGTCGCCGAATGGACAGAAGCCGAACTCCCTAAAGAGTACGACACATATTCCCACTGGGTCATGCACTTTGACAGCTCCAAAATGTTGGCAGGCTTAGGAGCAGGTGTTGGCTTAACATCCCCCACTGGAGATACAGTTCAATACGTACTCCAAATATTATACACAGACTCCAACAATGCAGCCGAATACGAGGCCTTGTTGCATGGTCTTCGGATGGCTGTTCCATGGGCATACAACGCCTAGAGGTGCGCGGGGATTCCAACCTCGCACTATCCCAAATAAATGGAGATTTTGATGCCAACAATCCGAAGATGGCGGCTTACCGTAACGCTGTTCTCAAAATGTCGGCTCAGTTCGAGGGGCTCGAGTTTCACCATGTGGGTCGAGAAAGTAATCAAGTAGCGGATGTCCTTGCTCGCATTGGCGCGAAGAGCGACCCAGTCCCACCTAACATCTTTAAAAGGCTTTTCAAGCCATCCGTGGTGTGGCAAGGAGAGAGCGGCAACACCAATCCGGACCCGACTATAACCCCAGATTCCTAACACATCGACATCATCGGGGGCTCAGCCACCGAAATGACACCGTCGGCCCATCTCATTATGGCAGTCATTGCCCCATGGAACGAACCATTCTTGGCCTACCTAGATAGGCGAGAACTCTCTGAGGATTAGAATGAGGCGCGCTGCATTGTGCGTTGCTCTAAAGCCTACAAAGTTCACGAGGGAGAACTCTAAAAGAAAAGCGCTACCGGAGTACTTCAAAGATGTATCTCCAAGGAAGAAGGGCGGTAGCTCTTGCTGAAATTCATGCCAGTCTCGGTGGGCACCACGCCGCGGCTTGGGCCCTTGTAAGAAAGGCCTTCCGTACAGGTTTCTATTGGCCGATGACCCAAGCAGACGCACGTGACCTTGTCCAATATTGCGTCGGATGCCAGTTTTTCTCCAACCAAAGCCATATGCCACCCATCACTCTACAAACAATGCCCATCACTTGGCCTTTTGCGGTCTGGGGCTTGATATGGTCGGACCTCTTAAAGGAGGAAGCCAAAAGAAAAAAATATCTGTTGGTCATGGTGGATAAATTCACTAAGTGGATAGAGGCCAAACCATTTAGAACGGCTGAAGCCAGACCAGTGATAGACTTCATATCCGGCGTTGTGCACCGTTATGGTGTTCCGCACAACATCATCACTGACAACGGCTCCAATTTCACAGCCGACGAGGTGAAAACCTGGTGTGCCAATCTGGGCATTAAGCTTGATTACGCCTCCGTCTATCACCCACAAACCAACGGTCAAGTCGAACGAGCCAATGGTCTTATTATGAGCGGCATTAAAACCAAACTAGTGCGGTCTTTGAAAGAATCAGACAAGCACTGGGTTGAGGAGCTCGAGTCCGTACTTTGGGGCCTGCGAACCACGCCCAATCGCTCTACCGGATATACACCTTTCTTCATGGTGTACGGCACAGAGGTTGTGTTACCCTGCGACATTATTCATGACTCACCTCGAGTGCGTATGTATGAAGAGAGAGAGGCCGAGCTTGATCGGCAGGACAAATTAGATGCCCTGGAGGAGGAGCGCGACGTTGCAAAAGTCCGTTCCACATTTAATCAACAACAGGCCTGCAGATATCAAAGCAGAGAAGTATGGGCCAAGACTTACAATGTTCGCGAACTCGTTCTACGCTTGCCGGAGAAGAAAAAGGACAAACTCAAGCCCAAGTGGGAGGGTCCCTTCAGTTTCGACAAAGTCCTAACTAGATGAGCGTACTGCCTGCGTGATGCATCAGACAATCGCCTAGAGACGAACCCATGAAACGCGGCCAGACTCCAAAGATTCTATGCCTAGCGCCAGACTCTTAGTTTGTTTCCTTTTTCCCTCCTATTTCAATTATTTATTTTCCTCTATTTTCACCTTTTTAAGCTTTAAAGCTCTCATGCGGCTAAATCGTACCCCTACGACACACACATTCTCAAAAATGTACGTCAATTATACCTGGGGGCTTCTTGAACAGAAGCTTATTAGTATTTTCCGAGCATCGAGCTATCACAAATGTGTATTTTCCGTGTATGTACCTTTTCTTCGCCATTATATGCATCGATATGACTTAAGTTTTGGCCAATCTAGGTTGCCTGGTTCCTGTGCTTGTGCCCTACATTCCCGTTAATTCGGCTAAGGCATAAAGGGAGCACCTCTGCGATTGTTACTGCCGAGTCATCCGGATGTGTACCTCAGACTGGGTGAAGCCGAAAGCTAGCGTTCTTAAGGGAATATTCGGTCGGCGGACTAAAGATGTTTTTTACTTGTTACACTATGAACCCCTAGATGTTATGTATGCTGTGATGTTTCAATCACTGTTTGGACATGCACGTTAACACATGCTGACCCAGGGAAAGGAATCCTTAACGGAACTATTCTCTCTGGAAGATGTTTGTTATGATAAAAAATGTAATATAACATAGCTAGCCAGATACTTGTCTGTTCAAGCAACTATGACCCCTACGCCTGGTTTTCACGCATACCCTGGTATACATTACCGAGCGGGTATTCAGAAACACGCCGCACCTTCGGGTCCAGAGGTGGAAGTGAAAAGGTCTGCCATGGCAATCGTTTTACAATCCGGCTAGGGACAAATTTGTCAATTTAAGTACATAGTCACTCGAACTCAAAAACTTCTTCCTCTATGCCATCTACCAAGCTATCTAGCCTACAATCTTGTTGGGAATATTTGACGGCTACTTGTACCTGGTCATATACCAAACTAACGGGGATTTATTTTCCATTTCACCCTAGAGGTCCGACCCGAGCCATGTGATTAGGATCGAGCTTGGTATACCGTGTTTTCACCATGGCCCAGGCCTCTCGCGCACCTTCCCGGAAGGCCGATATCTTCCATAATCGGAAGCGCCGCCGCTCCCTTGAATAGCTGTACAAGCTCCTCCATACTTCCTGGAGGGGAGTCGGATGGCCATAAGGCCTTGGCAATACTTTGCATCGTCTGCCGAGCTCTCTCATGCATTTGCGACAACTCTTGTAGCAGATCACCCGAAGATCCAGACATCTCCTCTTCGGGATGGCCGGTCAGCACACCTACAGACATAACTCTGTCTATTCCTTTCCTCGCCGAACTACGTAAAGGTAAGTTTGAAAACATACTCAATATGCCGCCTCGTAGCCTCTTATTCTCCTTCACGGAGTCATCCAGCTGGGCCCGAACATCTTTTAGTTCCACGCCCAGCTCAGTGTTGGAATCCTGGAGTTTGTTTTTCTCCTCCCTGACCCGGGTCAGTATATGTTCGCCCGTGGCCAGTTGCCTTTGAGCCCTTGAACCTACCGCTTGTGCGACTTCCGGTGCCTCTCCTGGATGATCTGACGACTCTGCCATCAGATATGCACCTGCATTAATAATCCTGGTATATGATTATGTTTTTGTAACACCCCAAAAATTTAACCAGGTTTTAGTTATTAAAATTTTGCCTGCAAGGAATTTTTGTTGTTTTTAAAACCTTTCTTTTAATGTTAAGGATTTATTTTTCCCAAGTGGATCCTTCCAAGCTTATTGAACTTCTATGCCATCTCATTAAAACAATTTCCTAATCAGTAAATTTATTTATAAAATTATTTCACCCTGAGCTTTAATCATTAAAATGACTTGTTTTAAGTTTGGAGCTCTTTTTGTACTACAACCATTTGATAAAATTAACTAAAAATTCCACCAAAGTTTGGAGATGTCATGTGATGCCTCTAAATCACTTTTATGCAATAATATAGTTCATTCATTGCATATTTTTAGTGCTACACATGTTTTTCTTCTCTGGTCCAGTAGGCATTTTTGCACTGCAACCCTTTTAAATTTTTGTTTCTAGCTTCCACCAAAATTATGGGATGTCAGTAGCAGCATATGATTCCATTATATGCAAAGACCCAATGATGTTCTTTGGAAATTTTGAGTAAATCAACCTCATCTTCATTCTGGACCAACATGATGGTTTGTATAGCAACCATATTATTACTTGCTCTTTGGCCCTTGATTCTTTCTCCTACTTGTAGTCCTCCATGCTAAACCCCTAGTCCAGGAGCATGCAACCATTGGCAAATTTTTGGTTCATGAAATAATGCCACTCACATCCTATCCAGATTTGAAGTTTTGCAAAATTTGCACTAGGAAGTTTGTGCTTTTCACCAACTAACCTCACCACCCTATTGTGCATCGAATGAGACACTGATCTGGAAGATTTGGCCCCTCAAAGAATAGCCTAGGTACCTTTGGCATTTTGACAAACACCTGGAGTGCATGGACTGTTTTGGCATGATCTCAGGTATACGTTATGAACTTGGCCACCTGACCAAACCACCTTGTCCCTAGAGTTCCCCTCTATCACTAGCCTAGTTATGTTGCTTGCCAGCCTCACCTGTGACCTGTAGCGTGCCACGGCATTGTGTCGAACACCTTCCGTGTGTGCACTGGACGTACCCAGAGCGCACGTATTGCACGCGCGTGCGCCCGTGCCGCCGCGTCACGCCCCACACTCACCCCAGCCCGTGACCGACCGCAGCCAGCACACCGTGTCCCCTTGCGCACTGCATGCCCCCCCCCTCACCGCAATGCGCCAAGCAGAGCCTCGCCGCGTCCCCGGCAAGCCAAGGACTAGCCGCCATGGCCGCCCGACAACCCTGCTCAAGCCAGCGCCGCCCAAGCCACCCCGGCTCGCCACCTGCCCCTGTGAACAGCACAAACTTATCACCTCGCCCGTCAGCTAGCTACCGTCGTCGCCACGACGCCCTGACGCTACAGGGAGGCGGTTCGCCGTCGTCCTTATCGCCGGCCGCATCGGACCGACCTCCACCGCCTATATAAGGGCCCCGGAGCTCCATCTAGCCCTGGATCAACCTCCGGTGATCCTCCTAGAGCTACCCTAGCCAGCATTCGAGGAGGGGAAGGTCTTCTTCCCCAAGTCCGGCCAGTTCGGTCGCCGCCAAGCCCCGGTAGATTCCGTCACCACCAGGGCCTTTCCTTCTCCAATCTCTCCACCAAGAACTCCCCCTCCCTCTCGCGAGTACAACCCATCGATCAATTTTGGTCGGAGACCACCACATCCCAAAAATCACTTTGTCACCGAAGCCCCCCTCTGCTGCGGAGCTCGCCGCCGGCGACTCCCTCCACCTCCGGCGACCCTACGACCACCGGAAGGACCGCCTAGGAGTAGCGGATCCATTCCTGCACTCGGATGCCCGTGAGGAGCCGCCAAACGCCGGCGAAGATCGCCGGAGCCCCCGCCTCTGTTCGGCAAGAGGAAGAGGAGGGAGGGCGACTGGTCAAACCTGACCAGTGGGCCAGGCGGGCCCACTGTCATTGACCCACGCGCGTCCACGCTGGAGTAAGTGGAGGCGTATAGTCGGAATACGTCTTAGACGTGTACGTGTTTTCGAATCATTTTCTTTTATTTCTGTTTTATTTTTTTTATAAAAACAGATTTTGACCAAATGTTTGACTGGCTATATCTTTTAAAATATAACTCCAAATGATTTGATTCTTTTTCCTACCTCTCTCAATTTTAACCTAGTTTATTTTAGATTTATTTGAAAAAAATTCAAACAACTTTTTGTGCTGTTTTTGAATTTGTGTGTTAATTCAAATTTGTTTAAAATAGGACCTTGGAGAGAGAGAAGAAAACTTTCAAAAGTTTTGCAGTGCACCCTGCCTTTCCACACATTGAAGGCAAGCATTCTGAACCCCGACATAATATTTTTGGTGTGTTCGTTGACACGTTTATAACACCACCTCATTTTGGAGAATTGTTATTTCATGTGAGATGATCATGTGCATGGATGCATATTTGTGATTTCCATGTTGTTGGAAAAGATCACACTTGTGATGATAATCATCCTCATGTGCCTTGCATGCATACCGGCAGGAACCCGGGGAAACCTCTGCCTTGGGTAGGCATGAGTTTGTCGCCGGTCTCCGTCGGGACGATTATGTCTGGTATGGCATGGTAAGGTAATATGAGAGGTGACTCTGTTGGTTGAAATATATACATTATGCTAATCATGCAGGGAATACTTAAACCTCCTGAGTTGACCATAGATCGAGTCTTGTTCCAGTAACCCCCATACTTGTTTCGTACTACCACTCGTCTCTACAACAAGTAGAGTACGGTTCAGTAATTTGTCAACCCCTTTCTAGCACACACCGTACAGAGGGGCCGGGGTGAGGGTACCACGGCCATAGATTAAAGCCAGTCATCCGGTCAGGGGGCATGGGTGTTTCCGGTTGTAGCCAAGGGGGTAGCTTCCCCAGTTTTGCGCGCGGTATAAATTTTGTGATCCCATGCTAATCGAGGTTGTAGCCTCCCCACTTAGAGTTTTGCTTAACGAGTGTCGTGGGTGATTCCAGACACTGGTGAGTTAAGCTGGTGTGTGCAAGTCAGGTGCGTTTTCATTTAAAAGACCGTAGACGGAATTAGTCCCGATGGGCTAAAGGAATCCGTTACTCGTGGGTAAAGAGTACACCCTCTGCAGAGATTAAACCTATTCAAATAGCCGTGTCCATGGTTAAGGATTACTGTCCGGGATGGGTCAAGTGTCGGTCTTAGTGTCGGTCTTCGGAGGTGAAACTGTTAAATCAGAACTGATATTACAACTTGTGACATCGATAATGATGATTATTATTTTGTTGTCAACTAACCCATGATATTTTTGGTATTATCGAATATCCCTGGGATGGTTTACCTCCGGTATATTCACTATGATTGTTTCTCTTAAAGCCCTTTATGTGGTGTCGCTCAGACGCCCGACTGTGGCATTTCTTTTAAAGCCCTTTATGTGGTGTCGCTAAGACGCCCGACTGTGGCATTTCTCTTAAAGCCCTTTATGTGGTGTCGCTCAGAGGCCCGACTGTGGCATTTCTTTTAAAGCCCTTTATGTGGTGTCGCTAACATGCCCGACTGTGGCATTTATCTTAAAGCCCTTTATGTGGTGTCGCTCAGACACCCGACTGTGGCATTTCTTTTAAAGCCCTTTATGTGGTGTCGCTAAGACGCCCGACTGTGGCATTTCTTTTAAAGCCCTTTATGTGGTGTCGCTAAGACGCCCGACTGTGGCATATTTATTATTTGTTTCATAATTTTAATACTGCTATGTTATTGCATTTTCATAAATAACCTGCTTACATGCATCAGAGATTTATTTTGTGACTGACGTCATGAGCATTGATATTTCGGAACATCGTTGTTATATTATACCCGTGTTCATAATGTTTGCGAGTACATTCAATGTACTCACTGGCTTGTCCCTGGCTATTGTCTTGGCCAGATTTCTTGCGCGAAGAGGAGAGACCGTGAGGACAGCCCCGGAACCCACGTAATGGTGATAGCAGCCCCGCGAAGATAGGAGTTAACCTGGTCAGCTGTTCCCGTGGGAAATGGAGTCCCATAGACACTGATGATCCACAGCCCGCTTCCGCCATCAATCACTAGAAACCATTTGTTGTACTCACAGACCAGAATGGTCTTGTACTACATATTTTGTATTTGCTTGGAATTTCTGGATCAAGTTGGTGCCTCATCAGCTAACAGTTATCCTGGGGCTGATGAGCACAAGGGCCATTTTCTGGGAATTAGTACCCGGAGAATCGGTCCCCACAATTTTCTCGATAGAGGGGAACCTTACCAGACACTGCCTTCTTGGATTTCTCCAATTTGGCGGTAGCAGCAGCTAGCTTGGTCTGACACTTTTTTAGCGCTTGAGACATCATGATGTTCTTCTCTGTAAGCACCTGGTTGTACAATGATCCTTAAATCAGTTGTGCCAACAGTTTCAAGTCTCGGGGGCTACTGGTATATGATTATCAGATATGTACAAATGTGTACTTACCCGCATATCTTTCAAATATTGATCTGTGGCCCTGGAAAGCCCATCTCGAGCAGCTCAGATGTATGCATGACCCGAGCAGAAGGCGTTAAATGCCTCTTCTGAAAAACCCGGGTCATGAAGAGCGGCCCGCCGGCACAGATGATTCATGGCGCTTTCCACTTCAGAGTTTGTGACGGATACATCATCTGAATCCTCTGCAGAAGGACAATTCAGTGCTACTCTCGCGCCAGCCTCAGTCCTTGGGACAGGGTTGAAAGGGCTAGTTATTGACTAGAGGGGGGGGGTGAATAGGCGATTTTTATGAAAGTCTTCAAAACATGGGAGTTTCGAAGACAAACAGTAGAAACAACACTATTCGTATGCAGCGGAAGGTAGACTACACTAGACAGGCCATAGTCAAGTATTCAATGAAGTCAAAGCACGAAGACTATTAGCAGCTAGGTAGAAAGCATCAGGATGGAAGATAGTATGAAGCCAATCAAGACAGGTAGTCAAATAGTGAAGTCAAACAGATTATGCAAGCAGGTAATGACTTCATGAAGACAAACTATAAGTGAAGAGAAATGAGAGATAGAACCAGTAGCTTCAGGAGGACAGGGATTTTTTCGACCAGTTCCAGTTGCTGTGACAACTATATGTCTGGTTAGGGAGGCTGAGATTTAACTCAGAAGACCGCGTCTTTACCTTATTCCCCTTGAGCTAAGGACACCTAGTCCCCGCCCAATCACTCTGGTAAGTCTTCAAGGTAGACTTCCAAACCTTCAAAGACTTCGTGCACTGGCAATCCACAATGACTCTTGGATGCTCAGAACGTGACGCCTAACCGGCTGGAGGATTCATAGTACTCAAGTGTAATAAGTCTTTAGATCATGCAGACAGAAAGACTTCAGTGATGCCAAACACTCCTTGGGCTCTGGGTGGTTTGGGCTTTGTCCTTGCAAGGATTCTCTCTCTCAAAGGCTTCGGAGGTGGGTTGCTCTCAAACGAAAAAAGTTGTATCTAACTCTGAGCAGGCACCAATTTATGGTGTAGGCGGTGGGCTATTTATAGCCAGTGGAAACCCAACCTAATTTGTCCAAAATGACCCTGGGTCACTAAGGAACTGACACGTGTCGCAACGGTCAGATTTCAAACACACGCGACAGCTTGACTTGGGCTACAAGTAAAGCTGACTTATCCGACTCTGGATAAGATTTGCTCTCATTGTCTTCACTCGAAGACATAGGATTTGGTTGAGCATCACTTCAGTCACTCTGACTTTGTTCACTTGGACCCCACTTAACAGTGCGGTGGTTCCTATGACTCAACAAAGAAGAAAAGGAAACAACAAAACAACTAAGTCTTCGCACTCCATAGTCTTCACTCAATGTCTTCTCGTGTCATAGTCTTCTATGTGAGTATCTTCACAGACCACCATTGTCTTCAATGTCTTCACACATTTTTAGGGGTCATCTCCGGAAGGTAAACATAATCAAAGAGGGACTACTACCTGTGTTATCCTGCAATTCTCACAAACACATTAGTCCCTCAACCAAGTTTGTCATCAATACTCCAAAACCAACTAGGGGTGGCACTAGATGCACTTACAATCTCCCCCTTTTTGGTGATTGATGAAAAATTGGTTGAAGTTTTCAACGGGGATAAAAGTATGTGAAATTGTAAAGGATTGAGGCATTGTCTTCATAAGCATCAAAAGGCTTCCCATGAAGATGTGCATATAAATGTTTTGCGTTGGAATGCAAATGCACATGGCAGGTTGTACTTGTGGAGATCCTCTTCACCATATGAAGACAACACATCATGCATGAATATTTATGTAGGAAAAATGACATGCATAATGAAAAATGGACGTCTGCAGAATGAGTTCATGCGGGATTTATCATCGCATCACACAGAATAGCAGAAAAAGTAGCAGACGACCATCAAGTTTAAGTGTTACAACTCAAAGAACCAAATGTATCAAAACGAGAGTTGTAAGCACTAGGCAAAACGTATATCAACCACCCATCAGGACCCGCTTGAAGACTATCAACATATGCTTCTCCCCCTTTTGTCAGTAAGGACCAAAAAGGTTTGAAGACATAGTCGCTACTCGTTCCCATGAGGAGTAGGTGAAGCAGCAGGGTCGTCGTTGAGGTTTGGTGGTGCAGAAGAACTTGGTGCAGTGTCGACACACGTTGAGGTTGGAGGTGGTGAGGTAGCATCATCGGTGTCATCCAAGACTCTGGCATTCACAGTTGCTGCGGAGGAGGAGTACTCTGAATCTTCAAGAGACAGGGTTCAACGTAAGACAACATTCCTTGGAGGAGTGGAGTCGAACTTGAATCTCTCAGTGAATCCATCATCTTGAAGATCAGCTTCAGCACTTAGCAATGTCAGACTCTTTCAGGACCTCCAACAGGTTTCATGAGTGACAAAGGCATTCTTGGTAGCAAGATTGCAAATGCGACTAACATCCACCAAGAGGCTTTCCATTTGACGCTTCATCCAGTAATGATGCTTGTCATGCTTTTGATGCAAGGCCACGAGAAGCTCTCGGTCATTGAGCACACGAGAGCGCTTCTGACGCCTTGGAGCAATGGTGCTTTTAGTGGCTTCAGGGCGTGCACAACGAGTGTTGCCAGCCAGTGGATAAACACGAGAAGCAACCTGAATACCTTCAACATGTTGGGAAAATCTCTG
Source organism: Triticum dicoccoides (assembly GCF_002162155.2). NCBI lineage: Eukaryota > Viridiplantae > Streptophyta > Magnoliopsida > Poales > Poaceae > Triticum > Triticum dicoccoides. The sequence goes on from NC_041381.1 coordinate 640,073,365, forward strand.
ACGATATACATTGTGAAGATATAGTGCTTCCTTGGCAGGCTTTGGGTAAATGGCTTCAATGGACATATCAACCTCTGGTAAAAATATGAGATGGTTACGAGCAGATGGCTGATAGTCAATGGCAGAGTGGATCTTGATCAGACGCATAATCCAAGGAGCATAGAATTTCATACCAAAAATGTCAGACCCAGATGCAGCAAACTGGTCAATGAAGAAATCCCGAGTATTGAATCTTTTGCCATTTAGAATGTAGAAGACCAAAGTCGGTGTCAAAACCGGCGGATCTCGGGTAGGGGGTCCTGATCTGTGCGTCTTAGGCTGATGGTAACAAGAAGCAAGGGACACAATTTTTACCCAGGTTCGGGCCCTCTCGATGGAGGTAAAACCCTACTTCCTGCTTGATTAATATTGAAGATATGTGGAATACAAGAGTAGATCTACCACGAGATCGTAGAGGCTAAACCCTAAGAGCTAGCCTATGATGGTATGATTGTAATTGTGATCAGCCTTCTAAGGACCATGCTCTCTGGTTTATATAGACACCGGAGAGCTAGGGTTTACACGGAGTCGGTTACAAGGAAGGAAACATAATATCCGGATCTCCAAGCTTGTCTTCCACGCAAAGGAGAGTCCCATCCGGACACGAGCCGAAGTCTTGAGTCTTGACGCTTCTATAGTCCGGACGATGAATATAGTCCGGCTCTCCGGATACCTCCTAATCCAGGACTCCCTCAGTAGCCCCTGAACCGGGCTTCAATGACGATGAGTCTGGCGTGCAGTCTTGTCTTCGGCATTGCAAGGCGGGTTCCTCCTCCGAATACTCCAAGGTAATTATCGAACACGTAGACTGTGTCCGGATCTACAAAAATGATCTTCACATACCACCGTAGAGAGAATGATACTCCAGCTAACAACTGCTTAGACGACGTAATATATCATTTTGGTTAGATCAAACCATTTTTTCACAACCAGCCACAGCACGTATTGCGAGGCGGTTTCCTTGACATGTCTTGTCAGAGCAGAGATCATGTCCCCTTATCACGGGATTCTCATCAATACGGGTGTTGGTAATCCCCCCGTGCCATCAATCGTGGTGCTTGGGAAGTAAGAAATTCTCAATAGGCTAGTGGGGAGGCGCTCCGCTTTCGTCGCCTCTATAAAGGGATAAGAGTTCCTCATTTTTACCCATGCCTTCTTCCTCCCTCGCATACTCTTGCCCCCTCGAGCTCCAGCGCCCTAGTCCAGGCCTTCTCCGCATAGTTAGTCATGTCCGGAGCAGGAGGCAAGTGGGTGGCTTCCCCCGCGACGGAGAAGAAGATCGCGAATCTCCGGGCGGCCGGATACTTGGCCACAGATATAGCGCACTGGCTACCAGACGAGGGGCAAGTCATTCCAACTCCAGGACCTCACAAGAGGGTCGTGTTCCTTGCCCACTTCATCCGTGGACTGGGGTTTCCACTCCACCCCTTCGTCCGCGGGCTCATGTTCCACTACGGACTATACTTCCACGATCTAGCTCCGAACTTCGTCCTCAACATCTCGGCGTTCATCGTCGTGTGCGAGGCTTTCCTCCGCATTAAGCCTCATTTCGGCTTGTGGCTCCAAACCTTCTGTGTGAAGCCGAAGATTGTGAGCGGCCAGCAAGCTGAGTGCGGAGGAGCCATGGTGGGAAAAATGCCTAACGTCACCTGGCCTAATGGTTCCTTTGCGGAAACTGTGAAGGGTTGGCAATCAGGGTGGTTCTACATCACTGAGCCACGCGACGCCAACTTGCCGGCAGCCCCCGAGTTCCGATCTGGAACCCCTATGCGGCTCACCTCCTGGGAATAGAAGGGCCTGTTATGGGGCGAATCTGCAGAGCTGACCGGACTCATCAACTGCATCAAGGGCATGAAGGACAAGAACATCAAGCTCGTCAACCTGATCCAAGTCATGCTCATTCGCCTGATTCTTCCGTGCCAAAGGCGGGCATTCAATCTACGGGAATTAGTCCCGGCCGAACACCGGACGCTCCAGAGGCTCTATAGCATGAAGCACAAGAACGCATGGAAGGCGTTGTTCAAGGACACCGAAGTACCTCCTCTCATAACTGAGGACCGTGGGCTCCACGCCACATGGCAACCTACCCAGGTGAGTTCTTAGGCTGCCACCGGGTCCGGTTCTTCCCAATGTATTCATGGAAAATCCCTAAGCGATTGTGTATATTTGTTTAGGAGTATGTGGAGACAGAGGAGCGGATTGACAGTCCGACTCTGTTGCCAGAGAGTCCATCCAGTGATGTTCTGACGAAGATGCTAGTCCCGGCGCCATATAAGGAGCCGGAGAAGAAGGCCGATAAGAAGGCCCCGTGGACCCGAAAGGGTCTCCGAAGTAAGGTTGCGCAAGCCTCGTCCGAAGATGACGAGGCGCACTCCTCCCCCGCAGGGGAAGAAGAAGAAGAAGAGGCCGCCCCGTCCAGAAAGGATGGGGGGCCTGAGACGGCAAACCAGGGGGCCATGAGAGGCCCCCGACGTAAGGCCGTCATACCCTTGTCGTCTGATGACGACGAGGTAGATTCCTCCCGTAGAGGCGGGGAGGAACAAGGAGAAACACCACCTCCCCGCGTCAGGGGAGGGAAGAAGGCGAAGACCGCCCCGGTGGGGGAGACTGGAACGTCTAAGAAGGGAAAGGCATCCCTTCCGGACTACTCCGCCACCGCCGCCGATAGCGAGGAAGGGTGGCTGCCCAGGAAGAAGCCCCTTGTGCGATCGTAAGTATCCGCACTCAATCGTAATTTTCGCTTCATAATTTTGTTTATAATGCCGAACTTGTATGCAGTCCGGCCAGGGCCCATCCGGAAGTGTCGTCTTCGGACGGGTCCTTGAGTGAGTCAGCAATGAACTCACTCTCGACGGCCACGTCTCCTCGTCCTGCGGACGACACGGAGGTGTTGTCCCGAAGGCTCCCGACGATTGCGGAGGTGGCCCTGGAGGCGCCTCAAGGCGGCGTCCCAGGCGTCGGACTCACGGGGTTCAAGGTCCCTGCGGATCGCGTCGATGAGGGCCACGGCAAGCCGGGTTCCCAGCCGAACACTGTTCCGGAGCCTTCAGTGGTTCCGGACTTAGGCGGGCAGCCCCTCGTTATGGAGGGAGGGCCATCTGTATCAAGGACTTCCGTTGCTCCCCAGGCGCCGGATTGTCTACTGCAAGCGCTTCGTGGTGCTTCCCTAGATGAAGAGCACCGTACTCTCATGAGTGCGGTGATTCAGTAGGTTTCGTCTGCCAAGAGCGGACTAACCGAAGCCTGCACCAGCCTCCTAACAGGCTTTGAGGTAAGCAGTAAAAATATGTGAAGTTACCACCCGATAGGTAGTAGCCCCTGATACTCTGTTTGGTGTTCAGAAAGAAGAACCAGACGGAGGGTCAATTATAATCCGCAGGAGTCTAATGATAAGTTTGAATTTAAATAACCAGGCTGTGCTGCTGGCCACTGCCGCTTGCACGGCCGAAATCGCCGGTTTGACGCAAGACTTAGAGCGGGCACAGGGAGAGCTCGGCCTCACGAGGAGGCAGCTCGAAGAGAGCAAAGGTAAATGATTCCCCTCTCTCATATAATATATAGTATATAAAATTTGATTATGCTAACAATGAAATGTCGTGATATGGTAATAGAGGCCACCATCGAAGTGGCGTCTCTCAAGAAGGCGCTGTCCGAGGCCGAGCACAAACGGCCTTGGAACTCAAGGAGCACAAAAAGCAAGAGGCCCGAGTGGGCGAGGTACAAGAAGAGCTCCAGGAGCTCGGCAAGAAGCTCGAGTCTGCGGAGTGGGAGCTTAAAGCAAAAGAGGCCGAGCTTGCGAAGGCCCTTACAAATACAAAAGACGCCAAGGCCGAAGCTAAGAGGGCTCAGCAAGAGATCCAGGAGGCCAAGAAAATAGCGGCGGGTAAGAAATTTTTTATGCAAAGCAAACATGTGGTGGAGGCATTTCTTTTACTTACTCGAATCCAGAGCTCTCTAGGGGCATTTGCAGACCTGCCATGCAGTGTGTCAGATGTCGTGGACTTCTACCGTGCCCAGGAGGGGAGCTGAACGGAGAAGTTGTTTTGGTCCCAGTATGCTGGGGCCCAACATGCAACGCCTCTGAGTGACCAACTGAAGCAGTTGGTCGAACTCCACAAGGCGGCCGAAGTGGCTATGAAAGATCTCATAGTCAGGATATGGTCTGGCGAGCTTCTGCCCACCAGCTACTTCGGCCTGATCTAGCGGATGGTGGATTCCTGTCCGCGACTAGAAATCATCAAGCGATCCGTTTGCATTGAGGGTGCCCGCCGGGCCCTTGCCCGCGCCAAGGTGCATTGGGGCAAGCTGGATGCGGAGAAGCTGGTGAAGGACGGGCCGCTGGAGGGCAAGCCGTATCACGTCCCCGAGAAGTATTATGATGGCGTTATGAAGGGTGCTTGCCTCGTGGCCGATGAATGTACCAAATACATAATTTTTGAATGAATTCACTTCTGTCATGTTTGTAATTTAAAGACGAAATTACTTGCGCTATGTAGCGCTTTTGTTATTTAAAATATTACCTTATGTGCGGCTGTTTATCAAATTCTGAAATTAGGTCAGTTGTCGGCTTCCGCCCCCATGTAACTAGTACTGGGGTGTTCATGGAAAACCCTGACACTCTTTATCCAAATGTTCATGGAAAGGAGGTGTCCAGCGCAGCAAACCAGGCAATCGGACTATGCGGCTTTATAACTTTCACTTAGCCATAGAAGTCTACAATTTTAAATTTCGGCGAAGCCCCTAGAATTCGGAAGGCCGAATTGGGGCACTATACACGCCTATATCATACAAAGCCGAATTAACGCCTAAAGCGGAAAAATCTTTAAGGATTTTAAGACCTCTCGAACAGCGACCAGTCTCTCGCCACATCATGTCGGACAGTTTTGTGCTTTCTCTACTGAGGTGCTCGTCCGAAAGAACCAGGGCACAATCGCAGTAGTTCTCCCTGTGCTACCTTAGCCGAATTAACGGAACGTAAGGTACTAAAACAAGGGAGCCGGGCTATCCCAACTGTAACCCAAGACATGATTCGGAGCTTATGCATATAATGCTATAAGTTCAGGGTGCCGCACTATTGAAAGTGTTCAGACTTGTCTTGTCGTATTATGTGGCGCTATAAGAAGCCCCTGGCAAACTCAACGTACCAAAGTGTACGGATGCTAAATCAAATAGACATTTATAAAAAATGCAAAAAATAATAAAAAATAATAATAAGCTGACGCTGTATATTGTCTCCATTGATAAATAATACGTTTAAGCGTATGTTTACAATGAATGCATTACACGGAGATAAGTAGGATTATTTGACATATCCTATCCAGGAGCAGGCTACGCACAGATAGATAAAGCAGGAACAACGATCGTGAATAGATTCCACCTGGGTGTTTCCTGGTGTGGCTGAAGCCTGTCACCTCCTGGGTTTATTATCCTTTGTAAGTCCGACAATTGTGACACCCCAAAATTTTAATCTGTTTTTATTAATTAAAATTTTGCCAGGAAACTAAAACTTTTATTTTTTGTATTTCCTTCTGATTTCAGAACCACTCTTTTCTTTATTATTATGTAGTTTTTACCCCAAGTGAAAACTTTTCAATCATTGTTGGACTTATTCATCCTCTCAAGTAAAACAATTCTTTATCAGTGGGATTATTTGCATAATTAATTTTCCCTGATGCCTTACTTCTTTAAAAATATTTTTTTAAGCTTTAGGGCCTCTTTTGCACTACAGCCATTTGATAAATTTATTTAAAAATTCCACCAAAAATTGGAGATGTCATGTGATGTTTTTAAAACACTTTTATGCAAAAATATATTTCATTCCCTGAATATTTTGAGCTCTACACCTAGTTTTCAAATCTGGTCCAGTGGACAGTTTTGCACTACAACCTATTTAAATATTTCTTTAAAACTTCTACCTAAATTATGGGATGTCAGTGGTAGCATGCCATCCAACTTTATGCAAAAACCTAGTGATGTTCTTTGGAAAAATTGAGTGTATCAACCTCTTTTTCATTCTGGTCCAGCCTTGTGTTTTCTACTGCAACCCTATTTATTTTTGCTCTAGTGACCTTGTGCTTTCTCCTGCTTCTAGTCAACCCTGCAAATCCCCTAAGTCCAGGAGCATGCACCCTTTGGGACATTTTTGGTTCATGTAATGATGCCATTTACCTTCTGTCCAGAATTGGAGTTTTGCAAAACTCGCACTAGCAAGTTTCTTCATTTGGCAAACTAACCCCACCACCCTCTCTTGCATCTAAAGAGACCCCACTCTGGAAGTTTTGACCACCCCAAGTACTTCCTAGGTGCCTCTGGCATTTTGCCGAACACCCTGTGTGCATGAACATATTTGGCATGGTTGAAGGTTTTGTGTTGTGAACTTTTCCCTTGCCCCAAACCCAGTTGTCCAGTAGCCTTCTGCATGTCTCTAACCTAGTCCTGTGGATTTGCAGTGGCTCTCTAGCAACCTTAGACGCCCTGGCATTTTGTCGAGCACGTCCCATGCGTGCTCTAGGCGCGAGCAGAGCACACGTTTTGCACGTGTCGTGCCCAAGCCGCCACGTCGCGCCCCTGGTTTTGCCCCCACCACAAAGCCGCGCCATGCACTCTCCCTCTCACTGCATCACGCCAAGCAGCCCTGGTGCCCTGCAGCACCGCCGTCAGAGCCCTTGGCGGCACGCCGGCGTCTGCAGCGCGTCTCTAACACGGTCGGTGCCGCCCAAGCCTCTCCCGCTCGCCACCTGCCCCTGGAACAGCTCAGCCTCATCCTCTTGCGTGTCCTCTAGCTCTCGTCGCCGCCACGACGCCCTGCCGCTATAGGGAGGCGGTTCACCGGCGAATTTATCCACGGCCGCCGCAAACCGACCTCGTTGCGCTATAACAGGAGGCCCCCGAACTCATTCGAGCACGCAGGCAACCTCAGGCAACCCCCATGGCACCCCGTCAGCCCGCAATCGTCGGAGGGAAGCCATCTTCCCCAACTTCGGCCGGTTCGGCCGCCGCCACGTCCCAGCTCCGTTCACCGCAACTGGAACCCCTCCCGTCCGTCCAGCGCCACCACCAGGCTCCACACGATCTTGCGGAGCCGCCCAGACCTTCAGCCTCGACAGAGAGCCACCGTAGCGCGGATCCCCAGTCGTGCCCGAAGCCACCTCCGCCGCGAAGCTCGTCGCCGGTGACTCCGTCCACGTCGGCGACCATGGCGGGTACCCACGAGTTCGTCTCGACCTCCTGAGCACACCCATGTGCTCAGATCACCGAGAGACACCTCCGTTCGCCGGCAATCCTCGCCGGAGCTCCGCCTCTGTTCGGTCGGAGGAGGCGACACGCGCGTGGACTGGTTAAACCTGACCAGTGGGCCAGGCGGGTCCACTGTCAGTGACCCAGTGCCGGTCCACGCAGGCATAAGTGGAAACGTAATTCCAAAGTACGTGTTCGACGTGTACACTTCAAAACGTTTTTCTTTTTATTCTGTTTTATTTTTTTTAAAACAGATTTTGACCACAGCTTTGACTGCCTATAACTTTTTAATGATAACTCCAAATGAATTGATTCTTTTTCCTACCTCTCTCAAATTTAATCTAGTTTGTTTTAAGATTTATTTGAAAAAAAAATTCAAAACAACTTTTTGTGCTGTTTTGAATTTGTGTGTTAATTCAAATTTATTTAAAATAGGACTTTGGAGAGAGAGGAGAAAACTTTCAAAAGTTTTGGAGTGCACCCTGCCTTTCCACACATTGAAGGCAACCATTCTGAACCCTGGCATAATATTTTGCATGCATTGTTTGATACGATCATGACACCACCTCAATACGTAGAACTCGTTATTTTATGTGGTGATGTGATCATTTGCATGAATGCTTATTGGAAATTTCCTTGCTGTTGGAAATGGACATGCTTGTGATAGTGATCATCCTCGTATGCCTTTCGTGCCTACCGGAAGGAAAACGGGAAAGTCTCTGTCTTGGGTAGACCCGAGCTTGTCCCTAGTTCCTCGTCGAGACGAGTGTGTGTACGGCATGGCATGGGGGGGGTATGATGAGTGGTGATTCTGTCTGCTGGATGAAATATATTCGTTATGCTAATCATGCAGGGAATACTTAAAACCTCAACAGTCAGCCATAGATCAAGTCTTGTTCCAGTAACCCCCATACTTGTTTCGTACTACCACTTGTCTCTACAGCAAGTAGAGTATGGTTCAGTAAGTCGTCAACCCCTTTCTAGCACACACCGTACAGAGAGGCCATGGTGGAAGATACCGGTTGTAGCTGGTAGGCAGGCCACCTGGTCTGGGGGCATGGGTGTTTCCGGTTGAGACTGAGAGGGGAGGCCACCCCTTAGAGCGCGCGATATAAATTTGATCCCATGCTACGCGAGGCTGTAGCCTCCCCACTTAGAGTTTTGCTTGACAGGTGTCGTGGGTGATTCCAGACACCTGTGAGTTAAGCTGGTGTGTGCAGGTCAGGTGTGTTTTCAATTAAAAGACTGTAGACAGAATTAGTCCCGATGGACTAAAGGAATCCGTTACTCGTGGGTAAAGAGTACAGCCTCTGCAGAGATTAAACCTATTCGAATAGCCGTGTCCAAGGTTAAGGATTACAGTCTGGGATAGGTCAAGTGTCGGTCTTAGTGTCGGTCTTCGGAGGAGAAAACTGCTAAACCAGAACTGGGATCACGACTTGAGACTTATGATGATTATAATTATTATGGACTAACCCCTTTATATTATTTGAAGTATTGAGTATCCCTGGGACGGTTTTACCTCCTGGATATTCACTATGATTGTTTACTTTATGAGCCCTTTATGTGGTGTCGCTGAGACGCCCGACTGTGGCATGTTCATATTTATTTACTTTATAAGCCCTTCATGTGGTGTCGCTGAGACGCCCGGCTGTGGCATGCTTGTCATTTATTTACTTTATAAGCCCTTTATGTGGTGTCGCTGAGACGCCCGACTGTGGCATGCTTGTCATTTATTTACCTTATAAGCCCTTTATGTGGTGTCGCTGAGACGCCCGACTGTGGCATGCTTGTTATTTATTTTATAAGCCCTTTATGTGGTGTCGCTTCAAACACCCGATCGGTGCATTTTGTTATTAATATGTTATTGCATATTCATAAATAACCTGCTTGCATGCATCAGAGTTTTATTTATCTTTTGTGACTGACGTCATGAACATAAAATATTTCAGAACGTCATTGTTATATTATACCCATGTTCATAATGTTTGCGAGTACATTCAAAGTACTCACTGGCTTGTCCCTGGCTATTGTCTTGGCCAGATTTCTTGCGCGGAGAGGAGCGACCGTGACGACAGCCCCGGAACCTAAGCAACGGTGATAGCAGCCTCGCGAAGATAGGAGTTAACCTGGTCAGCTGTTCCTGTGGGAAATGGAGTCCCAAAGACACTGATGATCCACAAACTGCTTCCGCCATCAACCACTAGAAACCATTTGTTGTACTCACAGGCCAGAATGGTCTTGTACTACATATTTTTGCACTTTTCTTGGAATTTCTGTATCAAGTCGGTGCCTCATCAGCTAACAGTAATCCTAGGGATGGTGAGCACAAGGGCCATTTTCTGGAAATTAATACCCGGAAAAACGGTCGCCACAACAATCCGGCTCTTCTGGAGAAGCTGCACTAAAGCGATGTCCTTAAGGGTAAAAGGAAAGCTTATGAAGCAATACTGTACTGTTGACTGAGCCACTGCTACGCCTCCGCCTGTGCCCATGGTATTTTGAGTGCGTAATTTTGTACGCGTGGCATGAATGCTGCTTGGATGAGACTTGGGCGGAGGCCGGATTGCTAGTCATGCTCTTGGCGTGCCTACTGATCCTGTTGCGGGGTGTTCCGCCCTCGCTTGACGGAGCTTGAGGTTGTCATCGCCGGATTAGTAGTTTGCCGGAGGAGTCCGCATTGTACTTCAGCCGCAAGGGCCGCAGTGTGTTCTTCTGTATGGAGAGAGCAGTCCATATTCCCGTTGACTGTTATGACCCCGCGCGGGCCTGGCATCTTGAGCTTGAGGTATGCATACTATGGTACCGCATTGAATCTAGCAAATGCGGTTCGTCCGAGCAGTGCGTGGTAACCACTACGGAAAGGGACGATATCAAAGATTAGCTCTTCGCTTTGAAAGTTATCCGGAGATCCGAAGACCACTTGCAATGTTATAGAGACCGTATAGCGGGCCTCTACTCCAGGAATGACACCCTTAAAGGTGGTTTTGGTGGGTTTAATCCTTGAAGGATCGCTGCCCATTTTGCGCACTGTGTCCTGATAAAGCAGGTTCAGGCTGCTGCCTCCGTCCATAAGGAATCTTGTGAGGTGAAATCCGTCTATAATTGGGTCTAAAACCAACACAGCTGAGCCGCCGTGACGGATGCTAGTAGGATGATCCCTACGATCAAAGGTGATCGGACAAGCTGACCATGGGTTGAATTTGGGGACGACTGGCTCCATCGCATATACGTCCCGCAGTGCCCGCTTCCGTTCCTGCTTGGGGATGTGGGTGGCGTAGATCATGTTGACCGTTTTCACCTGGGGGGGGGGGGGAATTTCTTCTGCCCCCCCATGTTCGGACGCCGGGTCTTATCGTTATCGTCGCTGTGCAGCCCCTTGTCCTTGTTTTCGGTGTTTATTTTGCCGGCCTGTTTAAATACCCAGCAGTCTCTGTTGGTGTGGTCGGCTGGCTTGTCCGGGGTGCCATGAATTTGGCACGAGCGTTCCAGTATACGGTCCAGACTGGACGGCCCTTGATTGCTACGCTTGAATGGCTTCTTCCGCTGACCGGATTTGGATCTGCTAAATTCGGCATTGACCGATGTATCATCGGTGTTGTCGCCATTGTTGCGTCACTTGTGTTTGCTGCGCCGTGGCTTGCCATTATTGTCCCGAACATCTGAAGTTCCAGAATGTGGCGTAGTGCTACTGCGAGCCAACCAGCTGTCCTCGCCCATGCAAAAGCGGGTCATTAGTGTCGTAAGAGCTGCCATGGACTTGGGGTTTCTCCTGGCCGAGGTGTCTGGCGAGCCACTCGTCACGGATATTATGCTTGAAAGCCGCCATGGCTTCGGCATTCGGACAGTCGACTATTTGGTTCTTTTTAGTTAGGAACCGAGTCCAGAATTTCCTGGCTGATTCTCCGGGCTGTTGAGTAATGTGGCTCAAGTCATCGGCATCCGGAGGTCGCACATATGTGCCCTGGAAGTTGTCAAGAAATGCGTCTTCCAGATTTTCCCAAATGCCAATGGAATTTGCGGGCATGTTGTTTAGCCAGTGTCGGGCAGGTCCTTTGAGCTTAAGGGGAAGATACTTGATGTCATGTAGATCATCTCCGCGGGCCATGTGAATATGGAGAAGGAAATCCTCGATCCATACCGCGGGGTCTGTGGTGCCATCATATGATTCAATGTTTACAGGTTTAAACCCTTCTGGGAATTCATGATCCATCACTTCATCAGTGAAGCAGAGGGGGTGTGTGGTGCCTCTATATCGGGCTATGTCACGGCGCAGTCCGGCTGTGTCTGACTGGTTGTATTCAGCCCGACCGGATTTGCTGTTAGTGTATCCAGTATGACGGTCATCGACATGTGCTTCGGCACGCCCCCGTGATCCGTAGATCGATCTTGGTTGTCCTGCGGCATTATCCAGTTTATCGTGCAGGTCCTGAGTATTGCCCTGGGCCATAGTAAACCGACGCGGGGGTACAGGCTGGTATTTCGGCTGATATGTCGTTTTATCCCGACCTCGAGGCGGTCGGTCACCCGTGGGGCGCTCGAGTCCATATTCCTAGGTTGCCAGGACTTCTGTCCATCTATCTGTGAGCAGATCTAGATCATCTTGGAGCTGCTGCTGCTTCTTCTTCAGGCTTCTCGCAGTGGCAATAAGCCGACGCTTGAAGCGCTCCTGCTCTGTGGGGTCTTCGGGTACGCCGAACTCATCGTCGCCGAGGCTAATCTCGTCTTCAGAGAGGGGCATGTAGATTTCCTCCTCCGGATACCCGTCCGTCGCTTGTTCATCTGGGTTGTCATGCCCGTCTTCCTGTTCGGCTTGCTCAAAGGTGGGCTGTTCGGGGTTGTATTCATCATCGGCACCGTCCAGATTATTATCGTCGTCGGTGCTAGTATTGCCTTGGCGGGGCTTGGAGCGGCGCTGGCGACGCCCATGCTTTGCTTTCCTCTTGGAGGGTGATAAACCACAAGTATAGGGGATAGTTGTAGCCTCTTTCGATAAGTAAGAGTGTCGAACCTAACGAGGAGCTAAATGTAGAACAAATATTCTCTCAAGTCCTATCGGCCACTGATACGACCCTACGCACGCTTGACGTTCGCTTTACCTAGAACAAGTATGAAACTAGAAGTACTTTGTAGGTGCGAAAGGATAGGTTTGCAAGATAATAAAGAACACGTAAACATAAACTAGGGGCTGTTTAAATAAAGAAGCAATAAAGTAAATATAGCAAGTGTGGAAAAGTGGTGATAGGAGCTGTGAAATTGTCCCTAGGCAATCGATAACTAGACCGGTAATCATTATTGCAATTTTATTTGAGGGAGAGGCATAAGCTAACATACTTTCTCTACTTGGATCATATGCACTTATGATTGGAACTCTGGCAAGCATCTGAAACTAATAAAGATTCATTAAGGTAAAACCCAACCATAGCATTAAAGCTTCAAGTCCTCTTTATCCCATATGCAAACAACCTACTTACTCGGGTCTGTGCTTCTGTCACTCATGCCACCCACCATAAGCAAATCATAAGCATATTGCAACACCCTACAACGGGGATCCCTCACGCTTGCGTGACACGGAGAGAACCATAGGACAGCACCAATAATAAAACATACAACTCAAACCAATCATGATCATCAATCACCGGTAGGACAATAGAAATCTTCTCAGACATCATAGAATAGCAACACATCATTGGATAATAATATGAAGCATAAAGCACCATGTTCAAGTAGAGGGTACAGCGGGTTGCGGGAGAGTGGACCGCTGTAGATAGAAGAGGGAAGGTGATGGAGATGTTCGTGAAGATGTCGGAGGTGTTGGTGAAGATCGCGGTGATGATGATGGCCCCCGGCAGCGCTCCGGCGCCATCAGAAGCAAGGGGGAGAGGGGCCCCCTTCTTCTTCTTCTTCCATGACCTCCTCCCTAGATGGGAGAAGGGTTTCCCCTCTGGTCCTTGGCTCCCATGGCTTGGGAGGGGCGAGAGCCCCTCTGAGATTGGATCTATCTCTCTGTTTCTGCATTCTCTCCGTTCCCTGATTCTACCCCTTCACCGTTTCTTAAATATCCGGAGATCCGTAACTCCGATTGGGGTGAATCTTTCGCCCAGATCTTTCTCATAAAATTAGCTTTCTTGCTCCAAAAGAAGAGCGTCAACTGCCTTACGGGTGGACCACGAGGGTCAGGGGCGCGCTTGGGGGGGTAGGGCGCTCCCCCCTACCTCATGACCACCCCGGACACCGTTTCGCGTTGATTCCACTTCCCAAATATCATAAATATTCCAAAAAAATCTCAGTACGTTCTTATCCCGTTTGGACTCCGGTTGATATTGGGTTGCTGCAAAACAAAAAACATGCAACAGACAGGAACTGGCACTGGGCACTGGATCAATATGTTAGTCCCAAAAATAGTATAAAAATTTGCCAAAAGTATATGAAAGTTGAAGAATATTGGCATGGAACAATCAAAAATTATAGATACGACGAAGACGTATCAGCATCCCCAAGCTTAATTCCTGCTCGTCCTCGAGTAGGTAAATGATAAAAAAGATAATTTTTGATGTGGAATGCTACCTAGCATAATCTTGATCATATGTCTAATCATGGCATGAATATTAAGACACGAGTGATTCAAAGCAATAGTCTATCATTTGACATAAAAACAATAATACTTCAAGCGTACCAATAAAGCAATCATGTCTTTTCAAAACAACATGGCCAAAGAAAGTTATCCCTACAAAATCATATAGTCTGGCTAAGCTCTATCTTCATCACACAAAATATTTAATCATGCACAACCCCGATGACGAGCCAAGCAATTGTTTCATACTTTAATAATCTCAAACTTTTTCAACTTTCACGCAATACATGAGCGTGAGCCATGGACATAGCACTATAGGTGGAATAGAATATGATGGTCGGGGTTATGTGGAGAAGACAAAAAGGAGAAAGTCTCACATCGACTAGGCGTATCAACAGGCTATGTAGATGCCCATCAATAGATATCAATGTGAGTGAGTAGGGATTTCCATGCAACCGATGCGCTAGAGCTATAGTTGTATGGAAGCTCAAACTGAAACTAAGTAGGTGTGCATCCAACTTGCTTGCTCATGAAGACCTCGGGCATTTGAGGAAGCCCATCATCGGAATATACAAGCCAAGTTCTATAATGAAAATTCCCACTAGTATATGAAAGTGAAAGCATAGAGGCTCTCTATATGAAAAACATGGTGCTACTCTGAAGCACACGTGTGGTAAAAAGGATAGTAACATTGCCCCTTCTCTCTTTTTCTCTCATTTTTTTTTCTTTTTTCTTTTTTTATTTTTTGGTGGGCTTCTTTGGCCTCTTTTTTTATTTGGGCTTCTTTGGCCTCTTTTATTTTTCATAAAGTCTGGAGTCTCATCCCGACTTGTGGGGGAATCATAGTTTCCTTCATCCTTTCCTCACTGCGGCAATGCTCTAATAATGATGATCATCACACTTTCATTTACTTACAACTCAATATTACAACTCGATATCTCGAACAAAGATATGACTCTATATGAATGCCTCCGACGATGTACCGGGATGTGCAATGATCTAGCGTAGCAATGACATCAAAAAACAGACAAGCCATGAAAACATCATGCTAGCTATCTTACGATCATGCAAAGCAATATGACAATGAATGCTCAAGTCATGAATATGATGATGATGGAAGTTGCATGGCAATATCTCTCGGAATGGCTATGGAAATGCCATGATAGGTAGGTATGGTGGCTGTTTTGAGGAAGATATAATGAGGCTTATGTGTGACAGAGCGTATCACATCATGGGGTTTGGATGCACCTGCGAAGTTTGCACCGACTCTTGAGGTGAGAAAGGGCAATGCACAGTACCGAAGAGGCTAGCAATGATGGAAAGGTGAAAGTGCATATAATCCATGGACTCAACATTAGTCATAAAGAACTCATATACTTATTTCAAAAATCTACAAGCCATTGAAAACAAAGTACTACGCGCATGCTCCTAGGGGGATAGATTGGTAGGAAAAGACCATCGCTCGTCCCCGACTGCCACTCATAAGGAAGACAATCAATAAATAAAATTGTGCTCCGACTTCATCACAAAGCGGTTCACCATACGTTCATTCTATGGGAATCACAAACCTCAACACAAGTGTCGCTACAATCCACAACCACCCACTAGCATGACTCTAATATCACCATCTTTATATCGCAAAACTATTGCAAGGAATCAAACATATCATATTCAGCGATCTACAAGTTTATGTAGGATTTTATGACTAACCATGTGAATGACCAATTCCTGTCATCTCTCTAAATAGATATAAGTGAAGCAAGAGAGTTTAATTCTTTCTACAAAAGATATGCCCACACCCTAACAAATATAAGTGAAGCAAAAGAGCATTCTACAAATGGCGGTTTTCTATGTGAAGAGAAACAGGCAATCCAAACTTCAAATGATATAAGTGAAGTACGTGAAGCATTCTATAAAGCCATACTCAAAAGATATAAGTGAAGTGCAATGAGTATTCTATAAATCAACCAAGGATTATCTCATACCAGCATGGTGCATAAAAGAAAAATGAAAACTAAATGCAAAAGACGCTCCAAGACTTGCACATAATGCATGAACGAAACGAATCCGAAAACATACCGATACTTGTTGAAGAAAGAGGGGATTACTCCCCAGCATCCTCAAGCTTAGACGCTTGAGTCTCCTTGAATATTTACTTGGGGTGCCTTGGGCATCCCTAAGCTTGAGCTCTTGCCTCTCTTCCTTCTTCTCACATCGAAACATCCTCGATTAGACACTACATCCACACAAAACTTCAACAAAAAACTCGGTAAGATCCGTTAGTATAATAAAGCAAATCACCACTCTAAGTACTGTTGCAAACCAATTCATGTTTTTTTGCATTTTGTCTACTGTAATATAACTTTTTCATGGCCTAATCCACTGATATAAATTGATAGATTCATCAAAACAAGCAAACTATGCATCAAAAACAGAATCTATCAAAAACAGAACAGTCTGTAGCAATCTGAACATCCACCATACTTATGGTACCCAAAAAATCCTACCAAAATTAGGAAACATAAACCAGTTGTACAGCAAGACAGTGCAAATGTAATCAGAACCGATTGACGTTCCAGATAAAAATGTAAAATCACGCACTACAACCAAAGTTTCTGTCCAGCACCGTACAAACCAACAAGCATTGTAAACATCCTAAAGGCAAACCTTGGCACATTATTTTTATAATACAATGGAATTGTACAAGGGGATAATTATTTTTGTTGAAACGTTTATGTAATCAAGATTCACAAAGTTTCCGTGAGCATGAACAAAGTCCAAGGCTAGCTCCCACTTCAACAATGCTTGTCTTTCTCACTTTAACTTTCCTTTTTGAAAAGTTTTGAGGTTCCCCTCTTTATTTTATTTTTGTTTTTAAACTATATGAAAGCACTCGACAGAAATAAATGACTCTCTAAAACTTCCGGGTTGTCTCCCTGGCAGCGCTTTCTTTAAAGCCATTAAGCTAGGCATTTAGTGCTCAAGTAATGAATCCACCAGGATCCCAAGGTATATCAAAGACAATTTTAATTAACAATGATTTGTAATTTAGTAGTGAGCACAAAGTAACATATATCAAGCAATGACGAAGTCTAACTCTCTTCCTATGCTTCGGCATGTCATAAAAGAACAATTCATGCACACCAAGTAAAGGTCAATGCATAGTATAAACAATTTCTTGCAATGCGTGGGTGCAATAGCGACAATTTCATGTGTAACATAAGGAACTATAGCAAGTTCATCTCCATAAGCATCATTCATATTGGCATCTTGGCCATAAGCATAGCAAGCATCATCAAAAAGGGATATTTCAAGAGAATCAATGGGATCATAGCAATCATCATAGCAGTCATCCTTCGGTAAGCACGAAGGGGAATTAAATAATGTATGAGTTGGAGGGTTACTCTCATTAGAAGGTGGGCACGGGTAGCTAATCCGCTCTTCCTCCTTTTGTTCTTCGCTCTCCTCATCATCTTTTTCATCCAATGAGCTCACAGTTTCATCAATTTCTTCTTCCATAGCTTCCTTCAAAATATTAGTCTCTTCTTGGACAGCAGAGACTTTCTTAATAAATTGTTTAACATAGGCATTAGAAGCATAATTCTCATAGCAATATTCAAGTATGGCAAAATTTTCAGATTTGTAAAGAGTAGTATCATACTTTTCAATCAACATAGCAATTTCAAAAGCACCCTTAAAAGCAACAAATTCTTCAATTTGTTGAACATCATAGTAGCTATAAACACCCTTAGCATAAGAAGATAAAATTCCATTATCAAAAAACTCACATTGGTAGGGAAGGTGTTTTTTAGGGTTTTCAGAACAACAAGTAAAATCATAGTCCCAACATAAATTCCAAGCATAACATTGTAAACGTTGAATTTGATCCCATAATAGTTTCCCTTTTTCAGATATACGGCATCGCACATAACAAGCAAGCTCATCTAAAGATTTGCCCTCAACTAAGCTAGTTGGGGTTTCAGCACGAGCACATAGGGATCGAAGATGATCCAAGTAATAAGCTTTAACTGTGTGATAGATTTTGAGTGGTTCTTCAACCATTGGTTTAGCAGGTACAACTAATTTTCTTGGTATTTTGCCTTTCCTACCCATAACTAAAGATAGAAAACAACTAAGGACAGCAAATAAAAATTACTTTGTGATAAAGCAAACAGGCACACACGAGAATATTCTCCCCAGGCTATGACTCCCCGGCAACGGCGCCAGAAAAAGGTCTTGATAACCCACAAGTATAGGCGATAGTTGTAGCCTCTTTCGATAAGTAAGAGTGTCGAACCCAACGAGGAGCTAAAGGTAGAACAAATATTCTCTCAAGTCCTATCGCCCACTGATACGACTCTATGCACGCTTGACGTTCGCTTTACCTAGAACAAGTATGAAACTAGAAGTACTTTGTAGGTGTGAAAGGATAGGTTTGCAAGATAATAAAGAGCACGTAAACATAAACTAGGGGATGTTTAAATAAAGAAAAAATAAAGTAAATATAGCGAGTGTGGAAAAGTGGTGATAGGAGTTGTGAAATTGTCCCTAGGCAATCGATAACTAGACCGGTAATCATTATTGCAATTTTATTTGAGGGAGAGGCATAAGCTAACATACTTTCTCTAGTTGGATCATATGCACTTATGATTGGAACTCTAGCAAGCTTCCGCAACTACTAAAGATTCATTAAGGTAAAACCCAACCATAGCATTAAAGCATCAAGTCCTCTTTATCCCACACGCAAACAACCTACTTACTCGGGTCTGTGCTTTTGTCCCTCACGCCACCCACCATAAGCAAATCATAAGCATATTGCAACACCCTACAGCGGGGATCCCTCACACTTGCGTGACACGGAGAGCACCATAGGACAGCACCAATAATAAAACATACAACTCAAACCAATCATGATCATCAATCACCCGTAGGACAATAGAAATGTACTCAGACATCATAGGATAGCAACACATCATTGGATAATAATATGAAGCATAAAGCACCATGTTCAAGTAGAGGGTACAGCGGGTTGCGGGAGAGTGGACTGCTGTAGATAGAAGGGGGAAGGTGATGGAGATGTTGGTGAAGATGGCGGAGGTGTTGGTGAAGATCGCGGTGATGATGATGGCCCCCGGCAGCGCTCCGGCGCCACCAGAAGCAAGGGGGAGAGGGGCCCCCTTCTTCTTCTTCTTCCTTGACCTCCTCCCTAGATGGGAGAAGGGTTTCCCCTCTGGTCCTTGGCTCCCATGGCTTGGGAGGGGCGAGAGCCCCTCGAGATTGGATCTATCTCTCTGTTTCTGCGTTCTCTACGTTCCCTGATTCTACCCCTTCACCGTTTCTTAAATATCCAGAGATCCGTAACTCCGATTGGGGTGAATCTTTCGCCCAGATCTTTCTCATAAAATTATCTTTCTTGCGCCAAAAGAAGAGTGTCAACCGCCTTACGGGTGGACCACGAGGGTCAGGTGCGCGCCTGTGGCCCCCTACCTCGTGACCACCCCGGACACCGTTTCGCGTTGATTCCACTTCCCAAAACTCATAAATATTCCAAAAAAAATCTTCGTCTGTTTTTATACCATTTGGACTCTGTTTGATATTGGGTTTCTGCGAAACAAAAAACATGCAATAGACAGGAACTGGCACTGGGCACTAGATCAATATGTTAGTCCCAAAATAGTATAAAAAGTTGCCAAAAGTATATGAAACTTGAAGAATATTGGCATGGAACAATCAAAAATTATAGATATGGCGGAGACGTATCAGAGGGGTTATCCTCCGTTGCCTCATTGCCATTGGTTTCTTTCGAAGTGTCCACCATATATATATATCATATGAAGAGGTGGCTGTCCACCGCCCTGTGAGCGGTGGTTCCTGTATGTCTCCTGCATCGTCATCCATACCGTCCATGTCTTCGAAGTCAAAGTCGAGCACGTTGGTTAAATCATCGATCGTGGCGACAAAGTGGGTGGTGGGCGGGCAATGAATTCCTTCGTCGCCTGCTTCCCACTCAAGACGGACATAGTTCGGCCCAGAGCCTCCTGACAAAGAGAGAGACTTCAATGAGTTTAGCATGTTGCCAAAGGGCGAGTGCTGAAAGATGTCCGCAGCGGTAAACTCCATTACTGGAGACCAGCCTGGCTTGGCTGGCTCAAGAGTGAGCGGACCAGGACTAACAGCTGGATATGAGTCCGGGGGCCCAGGGTTACAAGCCTCCACAGGGGTGAGACCCGTGTTCGGCTCCACCGCCGATAAGTGTGCAGCCTGCGGGGCGGGGTCTAGCCCTCCGTCCATAGGCAACGCAACCTGCCTTGGATTTAGATCCGGGGCTGCCTCGGGGATGATGTCCCGGGCACTGTCCGACAGCAGGTCTAGGCCGTGCTCATCGTGGTTGTCCGGCGCTCCTGGCACAGGCTCGAATCCGTCGAAGATCAAGTCTCCGCGGATATCTGCCATGTAGTTCAAGTTTCCGAACCTGATCTGGTGGCCAGGGGCAAAGATGTTGATCTGCTCCAACTAGCCAAGCGAATTGGCCCGTAGTGCGAAGCCGCCGAACACAAAGATCTGTTCGGGGAGAAAAGTCTCACCCTGGACCGTGTCGTTGACGATTGAAGACGCCATCAAGCCTCGAAGCAACGACACAGAGGAACTCTCAATGAAAGCACCAATGTCGGTGTCAAAACTGGCGGATCCCGGGTAGGGGGTCCCGATCTGTGTGTCTTAGGCTGATGGTAACAAGAAGCAAGGGACACAATTTTTACCCAGGTTCGGGCCCTCTCGACCGAGGTAAAACCCTACTTCCTGCTTGATTAATATTGAAGATATGTGGAATACAAGAGTAGATCTACCACGAGATCGTAGAGGCTAAACCCTAAGAGCTAGCCTATGATGGTATGATTGTAATTGTGGTCGGCCTTCTAAGGACCATGCTCTCCGGTTTATATAGACACCAGAGGGCTAGGGTTTACACCGAGTCGGTTACAAGGAAGAAAACATAATATCCGGATCGCCAAGCTTGTCTTCCACGCAAAGGAGAGTCCCATCCGGACACAAGCCAAAGTCTTGTGTATTGACGCTTCTATAGTCCGGACGATGAATATAGTCCGGCTGTCCGGATACCCCCTAATCCAGGACTCCCTCAACCAATGTCTTCATTGCACCTTCAAGCTTTGCTGAGGAGGAATGCCCTTTGATGGGCCATAGAGTTCGCCTAATGATACGATAGATAGTGCGGGGTAGATACTCTAGGTCTTCAACAAGGAATTCCTTGGGATACTCAGCATCCTAGGGCAATGGCTTTATCATACTAAGCATCTGAATCATGTTGGGCTCTGGCTTCTGAAAGATGCTCTCCAATGCATCACGGTGAAGCTGACAACCAGGTTCATACAGTTCTCCTAGAGTGGAGAGGCCGGTAAGCTCAATGAGATCAAAGGCTTTGGCTTCATGTTGAACATTGCCTGTCATCCACTCAAGGACCCATGTCGTTGTATCCCTGTTGTTGCTGCGAATGTGGAGGGTAGCATAAAATTGCAGGAGAAGCTCTTCATTCCAATGTTCCTTGTCGGTGACAAACTACAGAAGGCCAGCATCACGAAAGCAGTCAAGGGCTTCTTCTAGGCAGGGCAGACCAGCAATGGCTTCAGTGTCCAGACGCATATGAGGAAATATGCGCTCCTAATTGTATAGAATACAGGAGTAGTACCTGCGCTGCTGATAGGTCTAGAACCGATCTGATGATATTCTTGGCTTGGAATATGGGTTCTTGCCAGTATTGACGAAGGTGTTGTGTGCAATGAAGCTATTAACATTGAACGATCCTGGTGCAGATGCAGTACCTGGAAACCTTGGCAACCTGGGCTTTGGCTTCTGAACCTGAGGCCTATGCTCCACATGATAATCAAACTGGGGACCGGGAGCAGCCGGAGGAATCAGAATTGGCCATCTGACAGGAACAAGTTCACCTTGATAGAATGCATGCTCAATAGTGTGTGGCCTTGGTGGCAGTACAGGAGCAGAGGCATTGGCAGAGGCGTCAGGCTGCACATTGGATGCAGGTGCAGCATTGGCTTCATTCACAGTGTTGACTTGATGCGCCACATTGGCTTCATTCATGACAACGTCATTGGCTTCAGTGGCGTTCTTGGTGGCCGCCTCAGTATTCTCAACCTCCACTTGAGGAGCTGGAGGGTCGGGCACAGATACGTTCTCCTCAAGAACAACTTCTTGGGTGGTAGGGGGAGTAGCAACATGCTTTTCTTCTTGTTTTTCTTCGGCTGATGCAGCCGGATTGTCTTCAGCAACATTTGCTTCAAACGAGGGAACCATCACAGAAGGATTATCTTCAGGGAACACTTGACGTGCCACTGAGTTAGACTGGTTTGAGTCTTCTTCTGTGATGGTGGTCATGGAGATAGAGGGCTTGAGACCTTTGCGAAGCCGTTGAAACACGGGCGACGCCTTTGGCGAGGGTGTGGTCTCCATGTAATTATCATCATTCACCAACGGACTGGTGGAGGACGGGGTGTACTTGGTGAATCTTGACTTGGAGTTGCTGGTTGGGGGTGATCATCCCATGAGGCATCCTGTGTGATTGGCGTCAAAGGACGACCAATACTGATGGGTTCGCTGTTCGTGTGAACATGCGATGATACTGTGGGGCGATGGATCTGAGGAAGGACTTCATAATCTTCTACATTGTCTTGAGGACCAATGTCTTCAGTTGTGATGGGTTCAATGACTGGAACTTCTTGAGCTTCAGGAGCCTCTGTGGAAGCAGGCTCATGAACAATCAACTGACGCTCTTGATTTTCAGATGGAGGGGGAGCAAAAGCAATGGGTTCAACAACGAGGGGCAATTTGGGAGCAGCCCGATCTCTCTTCTTTGCCTTCCTCTTCTTGAGGGGTGGTGCATCATCTGTGGTGTTCTTGGTTTTACACTTTCGGGCTTCGGCTTCAGCTGCCTTGGTTTTCTTCTGCTCTGAAGCTGCTCTGGGGGCCTTAGGCTTCGAGCCTGTCATGCTGGCTGGGAAGACAATGCGAGGTTCTTCCCATCGTGGAGCTTCAATTGGGGCCACAGCAGACTTCTTCTTGGCAGCCATCTTGGGGTCAATGCCTGGACGCCCGAGAGCCTTGTGCTTTTCAGCTTCATTGTATGCTTGAACACACTTGGCAGCAATATTCTTCATGCATTCTCTTGAGCCTTTGGCTTCTTCACGCTTCTTTTGAAATGCTTCCTTGAGGTCATTCAACATGGGTTTGAATTTCTAAACATCAGCCACACTGAGCTTGGCCACATGCTTCTTGAACTGTTCCATCTCAAAATCAATCTTGTGCTTCAGTTTAACAATTCGCTGAGCCAGAGCCAGCTCAGGAGCAATTGCGCCTTGAAAGGAGATGCTGATGCCAGTGGGCAGTTGAAGATCATCAAAGCTGAGATCTTGATTGTCGAACCATTCATCAATGAAATTGTGCAAGATATTCACATCGAAGAGGGGCAGATCATTGAAGATCTCCGCCTCTTGCTTGCTCTTGATCAGTTGCTGGAGAGCATCATTTCCAAATTCTTCATCTGAAGACAAATTAATGGCTTCAGATTCGTTCCTCAGAACGACAACTGGTGTAAGTGCTTGACTGTGTCGCTGTACAGGTTTCTTCTGTGGCTTCTCACCCTTCTTGGAGATGCGAGAGAGATCTTCAGAGGTGTTACTGGGAGGAGGAGGGGTAGTTGCCAATGGCTTGACTCGAGAAGCTTTTGGTGCAGTAGTGGGTTTGGAAGCCTTAGCTTTCTTCTGCTTCTGCGGCTTAGGAGGAGGAGCTGGCGCATCATCAGTGTCAGCATCATCATCAGTATGATCCACATTTGCACCTTGAACGACGATGTGTGCGAGGAGGCCTTCAAAGTTGTAGAAGGGACCGATCAAGTTTTCATTGGCTTCATGAGTGCCATCTTCCCGTGGAGAGGACGGACCAGAATTGAAGTCAAGTCCGAAAGCCTTCTTGTTCTTTGCAGCTGAGTCTTTGGCGAACTGGTAGTTGCTCTTGAACAGATGGTCTTCACGGCACCACAGCAGAGAAGAAGGGCCAGCGTTCTCTGGCTGCGGTCCGCGAATCATGCATGGATAGAATTCTCGTTGAATGGCTTCAGGAAGGGACTGGGGTTGAAGATTTTTGTGCACGATATCTATCGAGGGACCTTTGATGGCATTCTTCTCTGCATACTCTTCTGTGACGAAGCGGTACTTGAACCATTCCTCTTCCCAATATCTTCGAATCCACTAGATTTGATTCTTGTGACCTGTATAGGTTTCCTCAGGGTCTATTTTATACAGCTCGTGCAAATCTGGAGGCAAATCCTTGGAGGTGTTCCCACGGTGCTGTCTGCCTCCCTTTCTTGCTGATTTCTTAGACGGCTGGTCAAACAAGAACTGGCTTCAGGTGAATTGATGTGACTCTACAAGAATTCTGCAAACGAATGCAGACTATGAGAACCAAGGGATTCTCCCACGGACATGTACCTATGACAGCATTAGAGGTGCGAGGGAAGGGGAAGATGTCATATGCATTTTCAGATGATTTTGAAGATAAATCAGTTTGAAGACATTGACCTCATAAAGCAAAGACATTCACTTATTTGATGCGAGTTGGTTCCATAGTTGTACAAATCCAAGAATAAGTACAAGTGAGGAATCTAACTTGTAGCAAAACATAAGTGAATGGACTAGGCAGAGTATGAGATGCAGAAAGAGAGAGATTCAACTTGGATATCTAGAAACCACTTTTGGTAAAGAAGGATGAATCTATCAGATCAAAAAGACTGTAAAAAGAGAGTTTTAATTACCACAAGAAGAACTGCTAGACGGAGGGGGAGTTTAGGCCGAGCAGTTCAATCTCCCATGCCCTAACTTGGCGACGAGAGACGGCTACGGCGGCGGCGGAGAAGATGAGGTCTGCGGCCGGCGTGAGGACGGCATCGGAGAAGTCGCGACAGCTAAGCGCTTCGTCGCCGGCATCGTTGAGAGCTAGCGGTGGTGCTAGGGTTTTCGGGAGGTGGCGAGGTGGAAGAAGAATTTTTGACCATGTTGGGATGTGTATTTATAAGGAAAGGGACAGCACAGCGTAATTACGCAGGTGCCCTTGGCGATTCACATTTGAATGACACATGGTGTGCATGCAACTCCTTGGTAGTTGTTCCATGTTCCCACGCACGCCAGGATTGTCAGGGCGGTCGTTCCGAATTCGTCGGATTTCCGGTAATAAAGATAGAGCATTTAAAAGCAGACATACATGTTTGTCAGATTGACTTCAGCTGACAAGGTTCAGTGAACACAATCGACAGTTTTCAATAGAATGCATATGATTTGGACGGATAGAGTTGAGGTAGAAGCATAGATAGGTTAGGGTCTGATCACATTCACTTAGATCAAAAGATTCAATAAGTGAATGATGTGGAGGACAGAACACAAGTAGTATACAACTAGTTTAAGGCCAAATCAACCATATGAAGATAAACTTTAATACAAGTCAGAAATGAATACAAATCAGTTATGAAGACTGTGCAAACATAACACCAAGAGAAACACTTCAAACAAAATTTTGGTGGTGGCGTTACCCACCGTATAGGAAGTATTAGACCCAGACACGGCGCACAATTATCGTGGCGCTCCGAAGTCAAATTCCACATTAATGTATTCACACTTAGAGTGTATGTCTTTATTGATTGAAGATATATGTTACTTTGTGTGTTGTACATCTAAGTCATCAAAATGCATAAGCGTTAGGATGTGTGTCCCATTCACATGACATTTGAGGATTCCAAGATATTTAGCTCACACCGCAACTTGCAAAACCTTTTCTCATCCAAGGGCTTTGTGAAAATGTCTGCCAATTGCTCTTCAGTGTTGACGTGAATGATATCAATATCTTCCTTCATAACATGATCTCTGAGGAAGTGATGACGAATCTCAATGTGCTTTGTCTTCGAGTGCTGAACTGCGTTGTTGGCGATCTTGATGGCACTCTCATTGTCGCAGTAGAGAGGCACATTCTTCAGGTGTATACCATAGTCCTTGAGAGTTTGCTTCATCCAGAGAAGCTGAACACAGCAAGATCCAGCAGCAATGTATTCAGATTCAGCTGTGGAGAGAGATACACAGTTCATCTTCTTTGAAGACCAACAGACAAGAGATTGTCCCAGAAAGTGACATGTGCCTGATGTGGACTTGCGATCTACCTTGTCACCATCATATTCAGCATCTGAGAATCCAACTAGATCAAACTCTGAGCCCTTTGGATACCATAATCGTAGTGTTGGGGTGTAAGCCAAATATCAAAGAATTCGCTTCACAGCTAAGTGATGCGATTCCTTTGGTGCCGCTTGGAATCGGTCACACATGCAAACACTAAGCATTATATCTGGCCTAGATGCACATAAGTAAAGCAAAGAACCAACCATGGATCTGTATACCTTTTGGTCGAACTCTTTACCATTGTCGTCGGGACCCAGATGACTTTTGGTTGGCATTGGCGCCGTGTAACCTTTGCAGTCTTGCATTCCAAACTTCTTCAGGCAATCTTTGAGATATTTTTCTTGAGATATGAAGATACCATTGCGTTGTTGTCGAATTTGGAGGCCCAGAAAGAACTTCAGTTCACCCATCATGGACATCTGATACTGTTCTTGCATCATGTGACCAAACTCATCACTGTATTTCTTGTTGGTGCAGCCGAAGATAATGTCATACACATAGATTTGGCACACAAACAGTTCACCATCATATGTCTTCGTGAAGAGAGTGGGATCTAGTGAGCCAGGTTTGAAGCCTTTGCTCTTCAGGAAGTCTTTGAGCGTATCATACCAAGCTCGAGGGGCTTGTTTGAGGCCATACAGTGCCTTGTTGAGCTTGTAAACCATATCAGGATGTGTTGGATCTTCAAAGCCAGGAGGTTGTGCAACATATACTTCTTCTTCTATCTTTCCATTGAGAAAAGCACTCTTCACATCCATTTGATACAGGAGGATGTTGTTATGATTTGCATAGGCAAGCAGTATGCGAATGGCTTCAAGCCTTGCCACTGGAGCAAAAGTTTCATCAAAGTCAATCCCTTCCACTTGAGTGTAGCCTTGTGCAACGAGACGAGCTTTTTTTCTGACCACTTGACCATGTTCATCTTGCTTGTTGTGATATATCCATTTGGTGCCAATGATATTATGCTTCCGAGGATCAGAATGCTTGACCAGTTCCCACACATTATTCAGCTCGAACTGTTGAAGCTCTTCTTGCATAGCTTGAATCCATTCAGGTTCCATGAAGGCTTCGATGACTTTCTTGGGTTCCGAGATTGAGATGAATGCAAATGTCCACAGAAATTGGTGAGTTGTGTTGCTCTTTGTGTGGCTCTTGAACGAGTGAGCGGACCGGGTTCATTGAGGCTATCGATCATCTTCTCAATATGTACTTCATTTGCAACACGAGGATGAGCAGGACGAAGATTTTGTTCATTCTGATCAATGTCATCATTTGGAGGATTATCTTCAGGATGAACATTGTCTTCAGGTTGAGTGGAAGCAGAAATGATCAGTTCTTCTTCAGTTTGATTCTCAGAGGGTATGATTTCTCCAGTTCCCATTTGCTTGATTGACTCGCTAGGGGATAATTCATCTAGCACATTTGGCAGGTGCTCTCTTTGCAAGCCGTTAGTCTCATCAAACCGCACATCCACAGTTTCAACCACTTTATAGTGAAAGAGGTTGAAGACTCTGTAGGAGTGCGAATCCTTTCTATAACCAAGCATGAAACCTTCATGTGCTTTCGGTGCAAATTTGGAAGTGTGATGTGGATCCTTGATCTAGCACTTAGCACCAAATACTCTGAGGTAACTTATGTTTGGCTTCTTACCAGTTAGGATCTCATAGGAGGTTTTCTTTAGAAGCTTGTGAAGATAAACACGGTTGATGACGTGGCATGCAGTGTTAATGACTTCAGGCCAGAACTTCCATGGAGTCTTGTACTCATCAACCATCGTTCGTGCCATCTCAATAAGAGTTCTGTTCTTGCGCTCCGTGATGCCATTC
Source organism: Triticum dicoccoides (assembly GCF_002162155.2). NCBI lineage: Eukaryota > Viridiplantae > Streptophyta > Magnoliopsida > Poales > Poaceae > Triticum > Triticum dicoccoides. The sequence continues at coordinate 640,101,285 of NC_041381.1, forward strand.
TGCTGAGGTGTGTAAGGAGCAGAGAACTCATGAGTGACACCCATGGTATCGAAGTATAGGTCGAGGCCGGTGTTCTTGAACTCAGTGCCGTTGTCGCTTCTGATGTCCTTGATCTTGACACCATAGGTCGTCATGGCATGGTTGGCAAAGCGTCTGAAGACATCCTGCACTTCAATCTTGTAGAGGATTATATGCACCCAAGTATGTCGAGAGTAATCATCAACAATGATGAAACCATAGAGGCAACCAGTAGCATTGAGAGTAGAGTAGTGAGTAGGGCCAAATAAGTCCATGTGCAGCAGCTTGAAGGGTTGAGACGTGGTCATGATTGTCTTCGAGGGATGCTTGGCTCTTGTCATCTTTCCGACTTCGCAGGCGCCACACAGATGATCCTTCTTGAACTTGACACCTTCGATGCCCACAACATGCTTCTTCTTCGCGAGAGTGTGCAAGTTCCTCATGCCAGCATGCCCTAGCCTTTGATGCCAAAGCCAGCATTCTGAAGCTTTTGCTAGAAGACATACGGCCATCTGTGGTCCTGCTGAGAAATCTACCATATACAGATCATCTTTTCGATATCCTTCAAAGACTAGAGACTTGTCAGATTCCATCAGTAAAAGTCAGCGATATTTCCCAAATAGCACAATCATGTTTAAGTCACAAAGATTGAGACAAACATTAAATTGAAACCAAGGGATTCAACAAGCATCACTTTATCCATGTGCTGATCCCTTGATATTGCAACTCTACCTACACCCAATACCTTGCTTTTACCAGTGTTAGCAAATGTGATGTGGCTCTTGTCTGATGGACGTAGCATTGAGTCCATCAAAAGACTTCGATCGACAGTCATGTGATTAGTGCATCCACTCTCCATAATGCATTCTGAGGCACGATGTGTCATAGCCTACAGTGCAGCTTGGGGGATAGGCTTCACCAAGCGAGTTGTGAAGCAGAAACATTTGACGAACAAGTGGAACATGGAAATTCAAGTCTTGGTTAGGATAGATAGGATGAGTATCAAGAAAATCTGGAGTGAAATACATAGTAAGACCATTTGGGCATTTTATCTTGCGCCCAACAAGATTTTTAAGGTCTCCAGCATTAGCTTTGGACGCCTTTGATTTCTGGCTGGAGACCTTTTCCTGCACAAGAGAGTTAAGTTTTCTTAACCACCCACATCTTCAGGGGTGGCTTAGAAGCAATGAGTCTAGGTGCAGCATCTGAGAACTTCAGCTTCGGAGCCCTAGTAAATAGCCTTGCAGGGGTTAATAATACTCATATGAATAAGTAGAAAAGTTCTTGGTTCTATGAACATAGTGGTTTAATGAAACACGCTCATATTCATGGGTCTGAGTATGGTTTCCCTGCAAAACATTGACGTTAGGGTGACTCAAATGAGTTCTCGGTCTGTATGAAGCTTTTGGAACATATGAAGCCGTTGGTATGGGGTTTTTCTTCTTCACAGGTGGTGTCATGATGACATTCACGGGAAGATTCTCAAGACAGCTTTTGGGTACCCATATCTTCTTCATAGGTGGTTCATTCCTACAGTTAGTACCAATATACCTGGCAAACACTTCGCCATTCTGATTCTTAAACAGTTTATAGTTTGCATCAAAGGATTTATCAATGATAATAGGGTTAGCACAAGTGAAACTAGATAAGGTGGATGGATCTACTAGAGGTTCCTTTGCAGCAACCCAGGTGGTTTTGGGGTACTGCTCAGGCTTCCAGTATGACCCATCAACATTCATTTTTCTTTCGAACCCAACTCCCTCTTTTCTAGGGTTTCAGTTCAGACTGCTTTTTGAGGACATCACATAATGTCTGGTGCCCTTTGAGGCTTTTGGACATCCTTGTCTCAAGCAGTGTCTTCAACCTGGCATTCTCATCAGCAATAGTAGTGGTATCCTCAACAGAGGGGTTAGTTACCACATCAGCAGTTGAAGATATCTCAACAGTTGTTGCAGTGGAACATTCAGCAATAGAGGCAGCATTATCATGCTCAATGCATTTTAGACATGGTGGTTCAAATCCTTCCTGAGCGGAACTGATCTGTTGAGCGCGGAGTGACTCGTTTTCCTGTTGAAGATCTTCATGATCCGATCTCAATTTCTCAAGTTCTTGCTTCCTTTGAAGATAATCATAGGAGAGCTTTTCATCAGATGTTGAGAGCGTTTCATGAAGACCTTCAAGCTCCTAGTACTTAACATGAAGATTTTTATGTCTTCAATTAAGGACCGAGTCTTAGTCATTTCCACGTCCAACAAGTCATCGCTTTTGTCTAACAGCTTTTGAATATATTCCATAGCTTTCTGTTGTTCAGTTGCAATTTTAGCAAGTTTTTTGTAGCTAGGTTTGGATTCACCATCAGAGTCATCTTCACTTGATGTTTGAATGTAAGCATCGCGAGAGTTTACCTTGGCACCACGTGCCATGAAGCAGTAGGTGGGAGTCGAGTTGTTCTTGTCATCAGCGTTGGTGACGGAGCCATTGTCTTCAGTGTTGAAAATGGACTTGGCGACGTAAGTTGTAGCTAGAGCCAGACTTGCGACACCAGAGTCGGACTCCTCCTCAGACTCCACCACTGCCTCCTCAGAAGTAGACTCCTCCTATGAATCCATTTCCTTGCCAACAAAAGCACGTGCCTTGCCTGATGAGCTCTTCTTGTGTGATGAAGACTTGGAGGAAGATTTGGAAGAAGACTTTGATGATTTCTTCTTCTTCTTGTCATCAGAATCATATTCTTTGCTCTTCTTCTTCTTCTTCTTCTTCTCATTGTCCCACTGTGGACATTCAGAGATGTAGTGGCCAGGTTTCTTGCACTTGTGACAGGTTCTTTTCTTGCTGTCATGGATGGGAGCTTCATCATCCCTTGAGCTGGATCGTGAAGACTTTCTGAAGCTTTTCTTCTTAGTGAACTTCTAGAACTTCTTCACAAGCATAGCAAGCTCCTTTCTAATATCTTCAGGATCACCGGAACTGCAGTCAGATTCTTCTCCAGATGAGGAAGCAGCAGCCTTTGCCTTCAAGGCGCGAGTTCGCCCATAGTTGGGGCCATAGATATCTCATTTCTCAAATAGCTGGTACTCATGTGTGTTGATCCTCTCAAGTATGTCAGACGGATCGAGTGTCTTGAAATCAGGGCATTCTTGTATCATCAGGGCTAAGGTGTCAAATGAGCTGTCAAGAGATCTCAGCAGTGTCTTCACTATTTCATGCTTCGTAATGTCAGTTGCACTGAGTGCACGAAGCTCATTTGTGATATCAGTGAGGTGATCAAACGTGTGCTGAACGTTCTCGTTGTCATGTCTTTTGAAGCAGTTAAAGAGGTTGTGAAGAGTACTGATTCCTTGATCTCGCTAAGTTGAGACACCTTCATTAACCTAGGAGAGACAGTCCCAGACTAGCTTCGACATTTCCAGAGCACTCACACGGCCATACTGCCCTTTGGTCAGATGACCACAGATGATATTCTTGGCAGTAGAGTCCAGCTGAATGAACTTTTTCACATCAGCGGGGTGATACCTTCACCAGTCTTGGGAACGCCATTCTTGACTACATACCACAGATCGACATCAATGGCTTCAAAATGCATGCGCATCCTATTCTTCCAGTAGGGATATTCAGTGCCATCAAAGATGGGGCACGCAGCAGAGACCTTGATTATCCCAGCAGTCGACATAGCTAAAACTCCAGGTGGTTAAACCGAATCACACAGAACAAGGGAGGACCTTGCTCTGATACCAATTGAAAGGGTTAGCTATCGACTAGAGGGGGGGTGAATAGGCGATTTTTATGAAAGTCTTCAAAACATGGGTGTTTCGAAGACAAATAGTAGAAACAACACTATTCGTATGCAGTGGAAGGTAAACTACACTAGACATGCCATAGTCAGGTATTCAATGAAGTGAAAGCACGAAGACTATTAGCAGCTAGGTAGAAATGATCAGGATGGAAGATAGTATGAAGCCAATCAAGACAGGTAGTCAAACAGTGAAGTCAAACAGATTATGCAAGCAGGTAATGACTTCATGAAGACAAACTATACATGAAGAGAAGTGAGAGATAGAACCAGTAGCTTCAGGAGGACATGGATTTGTTCGACCAGTTCCAATTGCTGTGACAACTGTATGTCTGGTTAGGGAGGCTGAGATTCAACTCAGAAGACCGCGTCTTCACCTTATTCCCCTTGAGCTACGGACACCTAGTCCCCGCCCAATCACTCTGGTAAGTCTTCAAGGTAGACTTCCAAACCTTCACAGACTTCGTTCACCGGCAATCCACAATGACTCTTGGATGCTCAGAACGTGACGCCTAACCGGCTGGAGGATTCACAGTCCTCAAGTTTAATAATTCTTCAGATCACGCGGACAGAAAGACTTCAATGACGTCAAACACTCCTTGGGCTCTGGGCGGTTTGGGCTTTGTCCTTGCAAGGATTCTCTCTCTCAAAGGCTTCGGAGGTGGGTTGCTCTCAAACGACAAAAGCCGTATCTAACTCTAAGCAGCCACCAATTAATGGTGTAGGGGTGGGCTATTTATAGCCAGTGGCAACCCGACCTGATTTGTCTGAAATGACCCTGGGTCACTAAGGAACTGACACGTGTCGCAACGGTCAGATTTCAAACACACGCGGCAGCTTGACTTGGGCTACAAGTAAAGCTGACTTATCCGACTCTGGATAAGATTTGCTCTCATTGTCTTCACTCGAAGACATAGGATTTGGTTGAGCATCACTTCAGTCACTCTGACTTTGTTCACTTGGACCCCACTTAACAGTGCGGTGGTTCCTATGACTCAACAAAGAAGAAAAGGAAACAACGAAACAACTAAGTCTTCGCGCTCCATAGTCTTCACTCAATGTCTTCTCGTGTCATAGTCTTCTATGTGAATATCTTCACGGACCACCATTGTCTTCAATATCTTCACACATTTTTATGGGTCATCTCCGGTAGGTAAACCGAATCAAAGAGGGACTACTACCTGTGTTATCCTGCAATTCTCACAAACACATTAGTCCCTCAACCAGGTTTGTCGTCAATACTCCAAAACCAACTAGGGGTGGCACTAGATGCACTTACAAGGGTCTAGAATATGGCTAGTGGAGGCATGACCGGCAGGACCCCCGAATATAGTCCGGCAAATGTTTTCCTGATAAGACACAATGGATAGCGTCACACTTCAATGTGACAGCCAAGAAGCATATTTAAAAAACTATACCTCTTTGATAAAGGCTCGGCCGTGTTTTTATTTGCCTTCCTCTTCGAAGGCCTACCCGGCACAGGCGCCATTCTCTTGAGAGTTGCCTCGGGTGCAGAGTGGTGGGCCAATTGCCTCCCCTTTGGAGAATGAGGTAGTGCGGTGGGTAAGGCAGAATGAGGAAGTTCTTTCAAAGGGTACGTCTCCTTATTACTTACATGTGAGGTGGGGAGAAGACCGGGATAGTTAGCGGTGATGGCCACCTCCGTGCCATCATAACTTGCCTGGTAAAACACTCCATCCTCAAGCTCCACGAATATGTCCGGATCCTCTTTGAATCCAGTGTCAAGGTCCCGGTTGTGTTCCTCTGGCTATGGGGCGGGGATGTGGAGCTCCTTGGTGATCTTACGCCATTCCTGTTATAAATGAACGGATTAATGTTCATGAAAGTGACTTAGGGAGTAAATTGAGTAGAGTAAGGGGATTGGAGCTCACCCAGCTAGGAGGATTGTACATGGAAAATCCATCTTGATGCTTAATGCGGATAAACTCTTTCTCTCCTTTGTATAGTTCGGCCAGTATTTTGGCTAAAGCGGCAGGGGTGTCCGGACCCTTCCGACCGCAGCGGGTGGCGTCATCTTCTCCGTTATAGTGCCACATGGGACTCCCTCTGTATTGAAGTGGCTGGACCCCCATACTATAGATGTCACCATAACCTCGACTATGGACAATCTGGACCGGGCGAGTGTCTTTACATTGCCCATCAATTGACGGACTTTGGTGCTATCTTCCTCCCCGAGGCTCCGAGGAAGCCAGCTGTAGCGCTTTTTCAACGGAGCACTTGAAAGTTTGGGAAGACCAATTCGGATTGGGTTGGGAAGGGAGACGTCCTCAATATAGAACCATTCGGAAGGCCATTCTTTGGATGCCTTCTTTGGCGTGCTGGACAGATATCCGGTCTGGTGATACGCCATACCTCGGTGCCGCCCACTTGAAATATTGATCCCTCTTGATTACGAGGGACGAGGCAGAATAGCTTCTTCCATAATTCAAAATTGGCCTCGCAACCCAGGAATAGCTCATAAAGAGCAACATAACCCACAATGTGCTGAATGGAGGCAGGAGTGAAATTGTGCAATTGGAGGCCATAATACTCCAGAAGCCCTCGGAGGAACGGGTGGATTGGGAATCCAACGTGTGGCACCCTAGCTCAGAGCGACCGATTTACCTTGCATTGCCAGCCCAGAGACCTTGTCTTCTGGCAACACACAACAACATGGTACAGAAAATAACCGCTCTATTCATGCTAGCAGAGCATAGCTCATATTACAACAGTTAGCGAGGCCATGCGGCACACACGGTGCGGCTTCACAATATGTACATTATTTCGTGAACATAAAAGGGGCCTCAAACATGACAACTACTCGGTAGCGGAACAACAACGTAGCGGGACTCCATAGCACAAGGACATCGACGTGGACACGGTCTAGACTCAGACAACACTCCTTTCCAATGGGACTTTCCTGAAATCTGGCATGACACGCTACGTCAGTACATTGAATGTACTTGCAAGCTCACAATAAACATAAACATGATGACATACAATATAATGATATTTATCCAATTAATCAACCATGCAACTATATATATAAATATCCAACATGCTGTGACCATGCTCAACAGGTACTCATTCTCCCGACTAGCTTACCAAATGTGACCAATAAACAAGATATTACCAAAACCTTCTCGTGATCCTTACGGTTATCACCACCCGACCATCTCATGGCCCGTGATCCTTACGGCGATCACAACCCGACCAACTCGTGGCCCGTGATCCTTACGGCGATCACAACCCGACCAACTCGTGCCCATGATCCTTACAGCGATCATAACCCGACAACTCATGTCCAACCCAACATGATGACCTCACTGTCATCCATAGTGCCAATTAGTGTGCATATTTATTTAGTGTTGACCCATGGTGTACCTTACTTTCGAGCGTGTCCGTAACCGTGGACTCGGCTCTCGATAGATTAAAAACACTCTACAGAGGTTAGTACACTGTACCCACACTACGGAACCCATGGCCTCGCACTCCTATTCGGGTGGACCAACAGTGTTCCGACGAAACCAACTTCATTTTTAGGGGTCGACTTTCTCTGTAAATATCAAACTCCTGATAGACTTATAGACCTATGTACACTCACAAGCGCATTAGTCTCTTAACCTATAAGTCTTCAATACACCAAAATTACTAAGGGGCACTAGATGCACTTATAGGCACTTTCGGCCATACAAAGCTTCATAAGGTGACATCTTTAAACTGGTTTGGAACCAATTGTTATACGAGAACTCAGCGTACGGCAAGCAGTCTTCCCATTGTGGTCCTTGGGCTAAAACACATGCTCGGAGCATATCTTCGAGTATCTGATTTACTCTTTCCGTTTGCCCATCCATCGGAGGATGATAAGCGGTGTTGTATTTTAATTTTGTTCCAAGAGCTTGATGGAGACGGTTCTAGAACGCAGATGTGAAAAGTGAACCTCGGTCAGTAGTGATGGTTCGGGGAGCTCCATGTAAACTGACAATCCTAGATACATACAGTCGGGCAAGCTCATCTGCTCGGTAGGAGGGTTTGATTGGGAGGAAGTGTCCCACCTTGGTTAATGTGTCCACTATGACCTAGTTCACATTGTTGCCTCGTCGGGTCTTGGGTAATCCTGTGATGAAATCCATACAGACATCGTCCTATTTCCATTGTGACACGGGCAGAGGTTGGAGAAGTACGGCTGGTTTCTGATATTCCGCCTTAACTTTGTTGCATATGTCGCAACAGGCCATGAAATAAGCATTGTCTTTCTTCATTCCATCCCACCAGAATATTTATCGAAGGTCTTCATACATTTTTGTGCTTCCAGGGTGGATTGAATACGAGGATTCATGGGCTTCTGACAAAATTTTCTGCTTTAGATCAGCTTGATTAGGCACACAAATCCTTCCCCTGAATTGGAGGGTACCACACTGATCCTTTGAGAAATCGGATGACTTGATGCGTTTCTGCAGATTGGCATTGTCTGGCTGGGCCTTGCAGATTTCTTCCTCAAGAGTAGGGGTAATTGTCAGAATATTGGCAAGGTCAGCCTCAACTATGAACAGGTTGAGCTGATCAATTTCTTCTTTAAGTTAGGGAGGTAGCGATTCCAGCATGACATTTAAACTGACGAGCTTTCGACTGAGTGCATCGGCAACCACGTTGGCCTTACCCGGATGATAATTTATTCCAAGGTCATAATCCTTGACCAACTCAAGCCATCTTCGTTAACGGAGATTTAAATCTGGATGAGTAAATATATACTCGAGGCTTTTGTGGTTGGTAAAAATTTGGCACCTTTTTCCGATGAGGTAGTGTCTCCGGATTTTTAAAGCATGAACTACCGCGGCGAATTCCAAATCATGACTGGGGTAATTTCCTTCATGCGGTCGTAACTGCCGTGAGGCGTAGGCTACTACCTTTCCATCTTGCATCAACACGCACCCAAGTCCTTGCCGGGAAGCGTCGCAATATACATCAAAGCTGCGGTAGATATATGGAAGTGTTAATACTGGCGCAGTTGTTAAGCACTTCTTTAACTCGGTGAAACTTTTCTCACAGTCTGACATCCGTTCAAACTTTTTATCCTTTTTCAGCAACTCAGTCATGGGCTTAGCAATCTTGGAGAACCCTTCAATGAAACGATGGTAGTATCCGGCTAATCCAAGAAAACTCCGGATCTGAGACACGATGGCGGGTGGCAACCAGTCGAGTATGTCTTTTACTTTGCTTGGGTCCATGGCTATTCCTTCAGCGGATAGCACATGCGCAAGGAATCCAACTTGCTTGAGCCAAAACTCACATTTACTGAACTTAGCGTAGAACTATTGCTCACGGAGTCGTTGTAACACTGCACGGAGGTGTCCTTTATGCTCTTCTTCACTTCTGGAGTAAATAAGTATATCATCGATAAAAACGACCATGAACTTATCAAGGAAATCCATGAATACCTTGTTCATCATGTGCATGAAGAAGGCGGGGGTGTTAGTGAGGCCAAAGGACATGACGGTATATCCATAAAGACCGTAGCGAGTGGTGAACGCGGTCTTGGGAATATCCTCATTTTTAATTATGAGCTGGTAATATCCCCTCCGCAAATCAATCTTTGAGAATACCTTGGCTCCACTGAGTTGATCAAACAAATCATCAATCCTTGGCAGAGGGTATTTGTTTTTGATCGTGACATCGTTTAACTGTCGGTAGTCCACACACATACGGAGGCCGCCATCTTTCTTGTCCATAAAAATAGCGGGTGATCCCCATGGCGAGGAACTGGGGCGGATATATCCTTTTTGGAGCATTTCATCGAGCTGTTTCTTTAGCTCTACCAATTCAGATGACGGCATTCGATAATATTTCTTGTGTATTGGTGTGGTTCCGGGCACAAGTTCTATTGCAAACTCAAGCTCTCGGTTAGGTGGCATGCCTGGCAGTTCTTCTGGGAATACATCGGGAAACTCACTGACCACCGGAATTAATTCCATTTCTGCTATTGCTGTGAAAACCATTTTCTTGGAAGGTATGCTTCTACGAGCAATAAACTTGGTAGCTTGTCCATCTGGTCCGGTCAAGTTGACTTCTCGGGTCGCACAATTTATGCATACTTGGTACTGGGTCAACCAATTCATACCCAAGATAACATCCAATTTATCAGACTCAATGAGTATCAAGGACGTCGGGAAACGGATTTCGTTGATACTGACTTCCAGATTGCGGTAGACAAGATTGCTTTGAATAATAGATCCCGGGGTTTGTACCAGCATATTCTTGCCCAAAAGTGAACAAGGAAATTTGTTTTGGGCAACGAAACTCCAAGAAATAAAAGAATGGGAAGCCTAGAGTCAAATAAAATTACTGCAGGTATGTTATTAACAGGGAACATACCAATGATGACTTCGGGATTTTCTTGGGCTTCGTCGGCTAAAATATGATGAACATATCCCGTGACGTTGTGTTGACTTGGACCAGCTTCCAAATAATGAATTTGAGGCTTGAACGAAGTATTGGTCCGGTTGTTCTTAGGACACTGTTTGGCATAATGTCCGGTTTGTCCACAACTATAAAATGAATTGTTGCACAGGCGATTCTCCATAACTGGGTTGAGCACATCATTCTTCACTTGGGTGGTGGTCTTGTTAACATTTTGTTGCCAACTAGGCTGGTATGGCACTGGAGTTGGCTGCCAGGTATGAACCTTCTACACTAGTTGCATTTCCTTCTTGGGCTCAAACTTGCATTTGTGATCGTTATGGGCAGACTTATTATCTGACACGAGCTTATGTTCCCTTTCAGCAATGAAAGCCTTGTTTACCAGTGTTTGGAAATCTGGAAAATCGAACATACTGAGAGCTCAGCGAATTTGCGGGTTTAACCCCCCAAGAAATCGGTCCATCTTCCTTTCTTCAGTGGCCACGTCATATTGAGAGTAACGTGATAGGTGATTGAATTTTTGTAAATATTCTCCCACTGACTGACTTCCTTGGAGGAGCGCGAGAAATTCATGTTGCTTAGTCTTCATAATACCCGCAGGGATGTGATATTTCCAGAATTGCTCCTTGAATCTTGACCAGGTAATTGCTTCATTTACAGTCCATATGGCCTTCTCACTTTCCCACCATATGGCAGGAGCGCCTTCTAGATAATGTCTTGCAAATGGAACCTTATCCTCTTCATTAGTTCGAGCAACCTCAAGTTTCTTTTCCATAGTTCTTAACCAATCATCTGCATCCAAGGGATCAACGGCCTGACTGAAACTGGGAGGCTTAGTCCTTTGAAAATCGGATAACTTGGAGCGGGAGGCAGGCTGATTTCCATTCTGTCCAACCACTGCTTGAATACTTCTGAATATTTCCATTAGATCATTTTTTCGTTGTTCCTCGAACATACGCATGATTTGCTCGGTGGAGGGTGGATTTGGCAGTGGAGGCGGTGGTGGAACGTACGGCTCGGGTGATTGTACTGCCCGTCGTGCGGAACGCCGAACAGGAGAACCCTCGCGAACGTTGCTACTACAGGCTCCCGCGTCATCCTACTATGATTTTTCCCAAGTCAACGCAACCGAGATGAGAAGCATTCAACAAAAACTGGGGAGAAGCCAGAAACAAAACCAAGTGAAACCGAAAAGACGAACAAAACACAGCGAATAAAATGAAGTCCAACATAATTATACATAGACTCATCCATGAAAGATAATACCATGTCAGGTCCAACTACTCTCATACAAGAAGCGAAACATCATGACTCGCACGACTACATCCATACTCCATCCCGATGACTGAGAATACTCGAAATCTCTACTGCTTGGCTGGTGCTGCGGCGTCCTCTCCTAAAGCGGACTCGGATCCAGAACTGACAGGGTTAACAGAGACCTCATGGTTAAAAGTGACACGATGATGCTGCCTCGAGGGCTCTCCCTCAGGGGTAGGTGGAGGGCGGATCATCGGGGCTGCAGGAGTGGCAAGGAGTGAGACCCACTCGGCAGGAGCACTAAGTGGACTCGCAGTCACGGTGCCTGAGCTACTCGGGGGAGTAACCGGGGAAACTGGGGATCTAGAACTGGCAGGGACGTAGGGAATAAATCCCACAGATGGAGAAATAGTTGCTGAGCAAGAAGAGACTAAAGCAGAGGCTAAAGCAGTACGGGTACAACTCAGCTCACGAGCCAGCTCGTCACTACTAGGAAAAGGCCTACTAATGGCGCACCGGTTTTGCCTACTAATGGCGCACTACCGGTGCGCCATTAGTACCACGCCACTAGTATTTTTTACTAATGGCGCACCACTGGTGCGCCATTAGTATCTGGTGTATTAATGGCGCACCAGGCAGTGCGCCATTAGTATGTAACACCATGCGCCATTAGTATGCCTCCCGGGGGGCCATATGTAACCATGTGCTTTGCCATACTAATGGCGCACTCTGCCTTGATGCGCCATTAGTATCCTTTGGCATACTAATGGCGAACCTTGTGGTGATGCGCCATTAGTATGAATATTTGTTTTTTTGCTTTTCTGATTTTTGCACAGGTTACAAAATATATTATTGGACAGAATATAGACAACAGCACAGAGCAACAGCAGATTCATCGAATACAATAGAAGATTAGTCTCGGAATACAATTCATCATATTAGTCTATGAATTCAAAAGACCGAACAAAGATAAAACATTATAAGTCTCAAGACCGCGAGTTTCGAGTTTGTCTTCACATTACAAGTCTATATTGATCATCTAAACTACCATCACATAAAAGAGAGCTGCAGTCATCACAATGGGCATCATCGCGATCAAACTAGTCTTCATCCGGTTCCTCCAATGCTCCCTCCTCTCTCCCACAAGATAGCGGGCGTATCTAGATTCGGCCTCCGCCCTAGTGGTGTACCCTTTGTAACTGTTACCGCTGAAACGGTGAACCTGTCTCCGACACTCCTCCCAGTCGTCGTAGACTCCGGGAACCTTACCCTTGTACACGACATATGACGGCATCTCTATGCACAAGCCAAACAACAGACAACAGACAATACATAAGCAATATGTAAGTATGCAACAAAAGGATCGGAAGAGAAAAGCGAGACATTAATAGCATGATTCATGATCCTACTAATAAATAGCATCGATTACATCTAAGTTGAATGACTGTCCAAACCAAAGAGACATACGAATTCATTAAAGTTTAATTAGAACATGAGCCAATCAATGTTTCAGAACTACACATCACTACTTTCGACTCGACTCATCGGACAGGAGCGTGGATGAAGCCGTCGTCTGTCGTGATGGTCATGAAATCGCGGTCGTTGTCACCCTGCATTTGTAGCGTTCCATCTATCTCATTGTTGGACGGTTGATATCTGAGGTAGAACTTCCCCGAGGTATGAAGGACATGTTGCTGGATGATGTCCGCATACTCCGACTGGATGCGAAAGAATTCTTGTCTGAGGTCCGCGTCTTGGGTTGCTGACAACCTCGCGGCCCAATCTTTGAGACTATCTGGTAGCAGAAGGTGATGATGGTCCCTTACAATCGTGCGCATGTGATGGAGGGCGTAGTAGGCATCCTTCTGACCGCCAGGCGGCTACTTGACGCAGCAGAAATTCGTATTATGTGAGAAGGTGTGCTTGCCGTACTTACGAACTGCCCTGGTGAAGGTGCCTCCAGATTTGGCGTAGCCGGGGAGAACATCACCAAGAACTTTCTTGACATTTGTGTAGTCTATCTTGGAGTTACGGTTCGGGTCGAAATACGTGGCCATGGAATATTTCGGGCTTAAGAGGATGAGTGTGCAATGTGTGTCACTGCACAGAACACGGAATGTTAGAAAAAAAAAGAACAATCGAAATCTAAGAAATCATATGTTACGGGGCGGTTAAGGGATGACTTACTCGGGAAAGTAAGCCACAAGGAAGTCATCCTTATCTGGGTTTGCCAGAATGATGCCTTCGAGGTGTGAACTCGCAACTTGGCGGTCCCTAGCACTGCTCAAGTGCTTGGCACGCATGTAGAAGGGGTCGACTATCATGATGTCCGGGGTCTTGTCTCTAATGATCTGCATCTCCATACTCAGCAAAAACAGCCGAACGAAGGTGTAGTGCAGCGGATGAAGGTTAAACATAGCAAAGATGTCATCAAACCGCAGGACGATCGTACCCCCAATGTTGCCATCCAGAAAGCCCTTGCCCTCTGGCACCTTGGCCACGAAAACCGGGTATGCCACATCATTCTCTCTGAGACACCGCTTCTCCAAAGAAAGAACACTGTCGTTCAGACTCCGCATAGCACCGTTTGCAGCATTGAGCATATTTGGCGGTAGCATCGCCCTACCCGCCACATGCACCCTCCTCGAGATATCCTTAGGTGAAGGTGGCCCGTCCTGAGCATGGATCGAACTTGGTGCCGGCTGGCTCGCACCGGCGCACTTGTTAGTCGTTCGTTTTTGTCCCTTCTTCTTGATCTCCTGTAATGGGACCGAGTTCTGCTCACAGACCGCCTTCTTGAGCGTGTTGGGGCTAATAATATTTCGCACCTCATCTATCTGAGGCTCGGTTAAGGCGGGAGCTGGAGGCGTCTCCTGAGAACCGAACGCCAGACAACGCCTGTTGCAATTGGATTTCTCCGCCGTACCAGCTAGATTGCGGTCGTCTTGGTTGGGTTCTTGAGAAAGAGGCCCGCAGAACTCGTCAGCGTACCCATGTTCGGCAAAGTACTTATCGACTTTGGTAAATGTACCGTCGTCGTTGTCGTCGTCGTCCGGATCCTGTGCCATAGGGATGTCTGTATCCTGTGCCATAAGGATGTCCGGCACAGGGATGTCCGGCGGGTCCGGTAGTGTTGCGGCGTTCTTGCCATGGCTTGGCGCCGGCACGACTGGCGGTCTTGTCTGTGGGGTGGTGTCCCTCGCCCCAAACAAATCTTGCTCTTCGGCCAAAGCAGGGGCCAGTTTACGTAGGCGCTCAGGGTCATCTCATCTTCTTCGTCGGCCCCAGCGGGTCGAATCGGAGGTAACAGCTCGTCGCAGCCTGGCAACACCCGAACCACTTCAACCCTATACACTGTGGGTGGCATCGGATTACCGTGGAACATGGGGTTGCCCGGTTGAACGATTCTGCCCTTGGCGACATCGACCAACTCGGCGCCCACGAAGTGCAGACGAGTGCAAGGAACGTCGGCGGCGCCCTGCGAAAACATGTATAGGGCGTCAGGGATGCCCAGTCAAAGGCAAGGAGATGAAGTCATCGGCCGAGAGGCTTAGTTACCGTGATGCCGTCGAGCTCGGCTAATGTCGAGGCACCGCCAACGGGGGGCGTGCAACTGACGGAGGGGGCGCCTGCTGGCGAGGTGCCGGCCGGCGTACACCCGGGTGCATTAAGCTCCAATGCCCGTGCCGGCACCGGAGACACGAATACTGCCTCCGCCGGAGACACCAATGGCGCCGCCGCCGGAGACACCAATGGCGCCGCCAGAGACACCAATGGCGCCGCCTGCGCTGTGAGAGTTGCTGGCCGTGAAGCTGGGAACCGTGGGAGGCCCCTGTTGGCCGCCCGCAATCCACGTCGTCAGCCCATGAATTAACATAGGCACCATGGCGTTAATCTTCGTTCCCAGTTGTTGTTCCACTTGCTCTTGGACAAGCTCCGGAATCCGCGCCACTTGTGCCTTGAGTGCTTCAACCTCGCGCGTCTGGCTTTCCGAGCTGGTCTTTTTCTCCTTTCGCACACAAGTGGTATAGTATGACCCCCATTTTGTGGACAAGCCTTTGCCGGCCACACGACCAGCCGACGTCGGCTTAGTTAGCTTATCCTTCTTTTTCATTATGTTCAACACCCTATGGTGTCGAAAGGGGAGCTCTGAGACGACCCCGCGCTACTGCTTTCAGTTTCCTGTGGAAGGAACGTGAACCATTTAGAAATATTGGGGATTAATTATAGTGCAACCATATGGAGCTAATTACGCGGGGGTGTATTCCTTACCAGAACAAGCTCAAGCACCCTGGTCTTCGGATCCGTGGTAAGCTCCTTTGTTATTGGGTCCTCCTTGTACCGGGCCCTGACAAAGTTCCTGGTATGCTTGTCACCGCTGTATTTCTCGAAGCGGGGCGGTAGGCCTTGCTCGGCTCGCTCCGCGTCCTCCTTCTCACATATAGGCTCCGCCACTCTATAACCGCCGGGACCGAGTTTGTGTTCCCCTAAGTTCAACTCCCGCATTTCTTTCCCCCACTGACTTGATTCGGAGGTTGCGCTGCTCTCGCACTTGATCTTGAACTCCTTGTAGTCATCTTCGCTGATCGAAGGATTTTTCGCCTTGATCTTCTCATAACTATCACCTTTATCAATCATTCTCTTCACCGCGCTTCTCCAAGTAGACAGGGCCGTGCTCATCCTCATGAGGGCGGCACTGTTCACTTTATTCCCTGAGAGGCGTGTGTTTTCAAATTCGGCGGTGAACTTGTATCGTTCGTGCAGCTTCGTGAAGAGGAGGTTGCGCAAATTCCCGTGGTCCTTATGCCTAAGGTTCTCGGTGTTGATCGAGACGGTGCTCCGGAGAATGCACCCAAGCTGAAGCGAGTACCCCTTGACTATATGTTTGGGCTCCGTTGGATGCCCGTCGGAGTCCACTTGAGTAAATTCCTCCTTGAGGGTGCGGAGCACATTCGGGCGCCGGTACTTCCTTTGCTTCTTTGGTTGGCTGCCATCTGTGTGTGCTCCGCCATCATCGGTGGTGGCATCCTCGGCGGCACCATCAGTGGTGTCATCCCCGACGCCACTAGGGGTTGTGTAGTCAGGATAGGTGTCTTCCGCGGCGTCCTCATAGAGGTGAGGTTGTTCCTCCATCTCCTGGGACAGCTCCCAGAATTGCTTGCCGCCCGAACCACCGGCCTCATCGTTTTGGGCCATGTTTCGCTCTAAATAGGAAAAAAGTTTGGTCAAAAAGTTGGTTATTGTCAAGGAACAAGATCATGGTCTCATCATTTAGGGTTTGTCGATGCTGAGGCACCCTAAAAGCCTAAGCTTTCATTATTTATGGTTTGTCGATGCCGAGGCACCCTAAAAGCCTAAGCATACATCATTTAGGTTCTCATCGACACCGAGGCATCCGGGGCAGCCAAGTTAAGTTTTCATCATTTAGGGTTTATCGATGCCGAGGCACCCTATGTTGGGCCTAATCACTTGGCACTAATCACTTGGCTCTATTGCCACCTATGTTGGGTTTATCATCTAGGGTTTATCGATGCTAAGGAGAATTCTAAGTTGGGCCTAATCACTTGGCTCTATTGCCACATATGGTTTAATGCAGCAAGAATAAAGGGGCAGTTGATCCTACTTAATTAAGTACTAAGATACCCCGGCCCATGCATTAGTAGCAAGTACCCCATATGTCCTATTTTTAGCAAAGTCATGCTAAAATTCATGGAAAATTTCAGCATGACCTTTGCTGAAAATAGGACATATGGAGTACCCGAATTTGCCGGAACGGAAGTTAATCAACATTCTGGCAAACTCAAGGGCCTCTCGGGGTACCTGCAAAATCATCACGACACGATGGTCGGAGACAAAACCCAGCAAACTAGCACCACAATGTGCCTCTACTTTCATATGGATGAAAAGGCCACAGACCATATCGTCCTCTGCTTTCATATGGACAAAAATCAGCTCAACTTATGTGAGCTTCCATTCCAGATCTAATAGCAGCAAGTTGTTCACTTGTAGCTCAACTTATGTGAGCTGCTTTCAAGAAAAGAAATCTGCAGAGGCACATCTGCTCTTTGAATACATTGGCAAGAAACAAAACAACACCTAGTACCATCCATCTGCTATGGCCGTATCAAGCAGTTTAACTAAGCACTAACAGGTAATTATATAACAGAAAACTTGGCGCGTACGTGTCACTTAGCTTGGGCAAGCAACATACCTCGTCCTCTTGGTTAGTCCAAACAAGCTGTATGTTGAGCCTCAACTCATCACCTGCACATTTTACAGCACCCATGAAATGAAAAACTAAACATAATTGTCAACCAACAAAACCAAAACACAAACAAGACTTCAAATTTTCACGATCAGGAAGAAAAATAGGGTTTTCCACTACTATGTTCAGTTTCATGGCATCAGTTGAACAGTTGAAAAAGAACAAGCTTCATTTAAATATCTTGCTGCTAACAAACATAACTAATGTCAGTACTCAAAAAATAGAGTGACCACACAGGGAACAAACAAACTATTCACTTTTTATTTCTTCAGAAATGGACCAGACAGAGAACAACTCCTTGGAAGCAAACTGAAACCATGCTGAAACTATACTGAAACCATGCTAAAACTTTACTAAAACTACTCCTTGCAAGTAAACTGAAACTACTCCTTGGAAGCAAATTGTCTTGGAAGGAGTATTGTGTGCACAAATCTACTCCAACTAGTTGCTTTCACTTAGAGATTGTTAGCACAAACAGCATGAGTCATTCTTCAGACCGTTACAAATAGACACAATGGCAACCAAGGTTAAAAACCAACAATCCTATATATTATTCTGAAACTTGATATATTGAAATCACTTAGCACTCTCTTTATGTGTTCATTCAACACTTAAAATTGAGGAAAATAATACCAACTAGGATCGGTATGACCTTCGTTTTTCATTTTCTGTATGATCAATTAAATCTTCTGCAAGCTTATATGAAAATGTTCAGCAACTTGAAACGTAACTCTTGCTTGGTGTTCCAAATCATTTCATTTATATTTTAAAAAATAGTAGGAATTATTTCATAATAGAATTTACCCCAAAAACAAATTCCTTTAATGCCATTTTCAAACTCTGAGTTTCTTGTGTTGCACTAAAACTAATTCAAATAATTTTTATAAAATTGCCACAAAATTTTTGGGAGACCCTATAATTCCTATAAATCATTTTTGAACAAAGACCCATCCTACTCTTTTGAAATATTTGAGAGAAACACGCACTTTTCCATTCTGATCCATTTTCAGTTTACAACAACAACCCTATTTCCATTCTGAGGCCAGGACGCACGGGACGCGGGCGGCCGTGCGAGGACAGGCAGCAGCACAGCAGAGCAAGCAGCGTCAGCAGTGGCGGCAACACAACAGAGCAGCAGCAGCAGAACCATCAGCGATGGGAGCAACAGGGGGAAGGGGCGGCCGATGGGGGCGACAGGTGCATGCGATAGAGGGGGGAACGGGTGGGGGTGGAGGACGCTCACCACGAGGAGGGCCGGAGGAGAGCTCGACGAGGCCGGGGTGACGAGATGTGGGCGGACGAACGAAGAAGGTGGCGACGGTGGCGGCTACGCGAGACCCCGACTCGAGCTGGTTCCCTGAACGGAAAATCCAAACGCGGTGATCCTCCTAGACGTCTTCCCGCGTGACAACGACGACGGTGGTCGCGGCAACAACGAGGGGGCCACTGTCACCGCGCGATCTGATGAGTTCAAATCGAACTAGAGGGATGCTCGGGAGTGGCGGCGGCTTGTGGTGGTGAGGGGTGGAAGAGCTGCGGTGGTGATGGGTGGAGGAGCGTTGGATGTGGGGACGGGGTGCACTGGAAAGGGGTCGTCGACGGCGAGGGGGAAAGGGATCTG
>NC_041381.1:640120729-640125242 GCF_002162155.2 Triticum dicoccoides
GGATAGAGGGGGAAAAGGGATAACAATGGCGCACCACCCAGGGGTGCGCCATAAGTACATCCATAGTAATGGCGCACCACCAAAGGGTGCGCCATTAGTAACTTTTATTTTTTTTATTTTTTATTGATAAAAATTATTACACTATATACAGGAGATGAGTAGAGGAAGGAGGGAGGGTGCAAATCAAATCTAATTATTTATTGATAAAAATTATTTTTTATTTTTTATTTTTTATTGATAAAAATTATTTTTTATTTTTTTATTTTTTATTGATAAAAATTATTTTTTTAATATTTTTTAGAAAATGACAAATCAAATCTGAAAACATTTCAAAATGTTGAAATACAATCGAGAAATGAAGACTACAATTTAAATACAATCGATCTTAGCTAGCTATCTGTTCACAATCTTCTTGCCCTTCTTTTTCGCAAATGGAGTTCTTCTGTGGAACGAACGTCCTTTAGGTAGGGTGGTCCTGCTTCTTCTTGTGGTGTGTGCTGCTACTTCATCGTCGTCGTCATGTTCGAACTTCGGGTCGCCGTACTTGTCGAAGTCTTGCTCATTGGCTACTCCATCCACTCCGATGATCTTCCTTTTGCCTCTCCTCACGACAACACGACTGGGCTTTGGCGGGTCGGCAATGAAGAAGCATTGGTCCACTTGGGAAGCCAGTACCCATGGCTCATTTTTTGCGCTGATGTTTGCGCCCACGGTGTTGGATTTGGCTTCGAGTATAACCATGGTGGTGAAATACCGGTCTTCTTTTAGGACGCTCTTGGCCCATCTGACATGGAACATCAGGACCTTCTCTCCAGCGTAGCTCAACTCCCAGATCTCCTTGATCCTTCCGTAGTATCTGTCCTTGTCGTTGCCGGTGTAGCCCGGAGTTCTGATAACCATCGCTCTTCATGTCCTTGTTCTCAGTGTAGAATGTGTAGCCGTTGATATCGTACGCCTCATAGGTCATCAGGTTGTGCTCGGCGCCCTGTGACAAGGAGAATATGAGTTGTTCTTCCGCGGAAGAATCCTCATGTAAAGGGTACGATAGAAGCTTCTGCTTGAACCAACGCGTGAAACATGAGTTGTGCTCTTTGATATATCTCCGTCCGTCCTCTCTTGGCCTCGGTCATTGTACGTCTTCACAATAAAGGTTTTGTCCTCTACCACCCAAGGATCGACCACATCTATGTGTTGTAGCGCGACTAGGTTTGCTCTTTCAAAGTCGGCGAGTCGACCCTCGAAGTCGACATGCATTTCGCGGCGACCCTCACGGTGACCCCATCCAGCGAGCCTGCCGAGGTGCCTGTTGACGGGCAGACCAACGGGGTTCTCGATGCCTAGATAATTCGTGCAGTAGGAGATGCACTCTTCGGTCAGAAAGCCCCTGGCTATACTTCCCTCTAGACGTGACATGTTGCGAACGTATCCTTTGATGACACCATTCATCCTTTCGAACGGCATCATGCTGTGCAGGAACGTCGGCCCGAGTTGGATGATATCCTCCATGATATGGACCAGCAGATGCACCATAATGTCAAAGAATGCGGGCGGGAAGTACATCTCAAGCTCGCATAGTATCACCGCGATCTCTTCCTGTAGCCTTCTGAGTTGCCTCACGCCAATCGACTTCCGAGAGATGACGTCGAAAAAGTTGCATAGGCCAAAGAGCGTTTCACGGACATGCGCATCCATGATCCCACTTGCAACTGGAAGTATCTGTGTCATCAGCACGTGACAGTCGTGAGACTTCATCCCGCTGAACTTCTGCTTCGCTGGGTCTAGGTATCTGCTTATCTTCCCCGCGTAAGCGTAAGGAAGTTTTACTCCTAGGAGGTAGGTGAAAAACTGCTCGATCTCCTCCTGACTTAGAGTGAAGCACGCGGGAGGGTAATCATTTCCGGTCTTCTTGGCCTTTTTGCCTTTGCGACGACTTTCTGTGTCCTGCTTCGCCTCATCATCATCATCATCATCATCATCATCATCATTAGCATGAAGCTCCTGCCTGATGCCCATTGATTTCAAGTATGCCCTTGCTTTCGGCCCATCTTTGGTCCTCTCTGGCATGTTGAGCAGGGTACCAAGCAGACTCTCGCACACGTTCTTTGGGATATGCATGACATCAAGACTGTGAGGCACACGGTGGATCTTCCAATATGGCAAGTCCCAGAAAATAGACCTCATTTTCCATACCTTCAGCAGCGGCTCTGGTGCCTTTCGCTTCTTTCCCGGCTCTGGCGCCTCTTGCTTCTTTCCCAGCAGTGGGCAGTCTTTCCAATTTTTCAACAGCTCGTCTATTTCCTCGCCGCTCCTCGTACACGGGCGTTTTCGGGGTTCGGTTTCACCATCGAACAGATCCTTGCGTTTCCTCCACGTGTCATCGTTGCGAAGCCACCTTCGATGTCCCATGAACACGGTTTTCGAAGACCCGAGATCTCTATCTAGCTGGCGATACGTTGTGTCATCCATGCACCTTACGCATCCAGAAAATCCGTGGACTACCTGCCCCGCGAGATATCCGTAACCGAGATAGTCGTGCACCGTCGTGAGCAGTGTGGCTCTCATAGGGAAATATTATTTCTCTGCGGCGTCCCACGTATTGGCTGGCATTTTCCACAGCGTGTCTAGCTCCTCCTTCAGCAGCCCCAGATACAGATTGATGTCGTTCCCTGGTTGTTTCGGCCCTTCAATTAGCATACTCATGTGACTGTACTTCCTCTTCATGCACAACCAGGGGGGAAGGTTGTACATCCACACAAACACAGGCCAGGTGCTATGTGTGCTTCTCTGGCTGCCAAATGGATTGACTCCATCGGTGCTCGCGCCCATCACGATGTTCCTTGGATCCTTCCCAAATTATGGGTATTCGAAGTTCAACGCTTGCCACTGGCTTGCATCCTTAGGGTGACTCAACATCTTGTCTTTTTTATTTATCTCCGGATCATTTCCATCATCTTCCCGCTTCTTCTCCTCCCTATCCGCGTGCCAACGCAGGAGCTTTGCTACCTTAGGGTCCGTGAAATACCGCTGCAGACGAGGAGTGATCGGAAAGTACCACACCGATTTTTGAGGAGCTTTCTTCCTCTTTTTGTATCGAGTGACGCCGCACACCGGACATATGGTAGACTCCGCGTGCCCGTCCCGATAAATGATGCAATTGTTCATGCACACATGGTATTTCACGTGCGGTAAATCCAGAAGACACGCGATTTTCTTCGCCTCCTCGAAACTGGTCGGTCACTTGTTCCCCTTGGGAAGACGTTCGTGCCAGAATGACATGTTCTCGTCGAAGCATGCGTCGGTCATTTTGTGTTTTACCTTCATCTCTAGAGCCATGAGCGTTACTTTCAGGCGGTTATCCTCGGGCTTGCATCCTTCATACAATGGAGTAACCGCGTCTATCTCTAGTTGATCCAGCTTGGCTTTCTCTCGAGCGGCAGCTCTTGTATTATCCGTCTGCTTGAGAAGCGGTTCTTGAATATGAGGGTCCTGCACCCAGCCTCCATCGTCGTCTGCTCCGGCATCTTCATCTTCATGATCATGCCCTTCGTCTTGATCTTCCTCATCATCATGTACGACATCTTTTACATGATGACTGTGTACAGCATCACCGTCGTGATCATGTCCTGGAGATTCTTCGTCTTCTCGCCCGCCCTCGTCGCGGTGGTACTTGTCTTGTTGCCCTTCCTCATTTCTTGCCCGGCCACCATGGACGACTTCATAGTCATCTTCATCACCTTGCCACCGATAGCCATCCATGAAACCATGCAAGAGCAGGTGGTCCCGCACCTGCCCGGAATCTGGGTCCGCAATAAGGCTCTTCAGCTTGCATCTTCAACACGGACATCTTATCTCTGTCTCGTTCTTTTGAAGCATCTCGGCCTTCGCGGAGCTCAAAAACCAATTCGCGATTCCTTCGGTCATCGTGCGGACCATGGTGGCCTGTGGGGTAGAGCAAAACGATATTTTAGAACCAAGAAAAAATTTGGCATGACCTTCCCTAAAAATAGGACCAAAAAGAATGCATAGTGCCAAAATTCTCGCCGAAACGGAAATGAATCAACATTCCGGCAAAATATTGGCAACTATCGCATTTCAAATACCGGTACCTGCAAACACAAACATATATGCAACACCACAAACACATGCAACACCACAAACATACATAGATCTAGCTAGGCCACAAAAAGTGCATGTGCACGTTGTTGGAGCGAGCTAGGGAGAAAAAAGTAGATCTACATCATGAAGATAGCTTTCCCCTTACTGACCTATCAAAAAAGGTAATTTCACCACTTAATTTTGATGAATCTATGGTGGAAATGAGGTGAGGAGGAGGAGCCAGCCGAAAGCTTGGATAAGGAGGTGGAGGGAATGAAGTGGGGAAAGTGAGTGGGTAGGTATGTGGCTGTCCAAAATATCTTGTTGGGGTCCCAGGTTACTAATGGCGCACCACCAGCAAATGCGCCATTAGTAGCCCTGGTTACAAATGGCGCACCTGCAGGTCGTGCGCCATTAG
>NC_041381.1:640125653-640164754 GCF_002162155.2 Triticum dicoccoides
TATATATATACTAATGGCGCACTGTGGAAAAGTGCACCATTAGTAGTTTAAACTAGTAATGGCGCACTGTGACACGGTGCGCCATTAGTATTTTTGCAAAAAGGTAAAAAAAATATACTAATGGTGCACTGTCTGCCCGGTGCGCCATTACTAGTTAGAACCGGTATGTATGGAAAAATGGAAAAAAAATTAATACTAGTGGCGCACCGAGTGTATGGTGCGCCATTAGTGTCTTCCACACTAATGGCGCATCACCAACCGGTGCGCCATTAGTATATAGTAGTGGCGCACTACTTACCTGGTGCACCATTAGTATCAATCCTATCTATAGCCCTTTTCCTAGTAGTGCGTAGATCAGAAGATAGCTAGCAGTGATGTAGCGAGAAAGGTGGCTAGCTACACTATCAGTCTCCGGATCAATGACAGGGAAACGGACACGACCATTATCATGGAGAGAAGGGTAGTAATGGAAACCTGGGTGGTTCTGCATCCGGACCTCGTTGTAGCGAAGCTCAACAAGAACCTCGAATGCAGAAAACTAGACAGCCTGAGAAGCACAAGAAGCGTAGCTGCTACGAGAGGTACGAGTGTACGAACTGGAATCGGAACTGGTGCGCAGAGTAACCACAGCGCGATACTCATACACTGAGTCGGCTAGGCGCTCCCGGTACACACGATAGACTGGATCGTCGCCGTGAGGGTACAGCCGACACCACACGTTATGAAGGAGATGCGGCGACGTGTACGACATCAGCTACAACTGGCATGGATACAGCACCGGAGCCATCTACACTCACAACCATTAGCAGGTTAGCATAGAAAAATAAATATAATCAGTGCAAGCAATGCAACAACCAGCTACATTCACTACCGACACTCAGCTACAACTCGTATCAAGCGTCCAGTTAACTCAGCTTAGTCTAGCATGGCCTACAGTCAGCGCGGCTCTGATACCAAGTGTTGTGGCACCCCGGCTCAGAGCAACCGATTTACTTGCATTGCCAGCCCAGAGACCTTGTGTTCTGGCAACACACAATAACATGGTATAGAAAATAACCGCTTTATTCATGCTAGCAGAGCATTGCTCATATTACAACAGTTAGCGAGGCCAGGCGGCACACACGGTGCGGCTTCACAATATGTACATTATTTAGTGAACATAAAAGGGGCCTCGAACATGACAACTACTCGGCAGCGGAACAACGACGTAGCGGGACTCCATAGCACAAGGACACCGACGTGGACACGGTCTAGACTCGGAAAGCACTCCTTCCCAACGGGACTTTCCTTAAATCTGGCATGACACGCCAGGTCAGTACATTGAATGTACTTGCAAGCTCACAATAAACATAAACATGATGATAAACAATATAATGATATTTATCCAATTAATCAACCATTCAACTATATATATAAATATCCAACATGCTGTGACCATGCTCAATAGGTACTCATTCTCCCAAGTAGCTTACCAAATGTGACCAATAAACAAGATACTACGAAAACCTTCTCGTGATCCTTACGGCGATCACCACCCGACCATCTCATGGCCCATGATCCTTACAGCGATCACAGCCCCACCAACTCGTGGCCCGTGATCCTTATGGCAATCACAACCCGACCAACTCGTGGCCCATGATCCTTATAGCGATCACAACCCGACAACTCATGTCCAACTCAACACGATGACCCCATTGTCATCCATAGTGCCAATTAGTGTGCATATTTATTTAGTGTTGACCCATGGTGTACCTTACTTTCGAGCGTGTCCATAACCGTGGACTCGATTATCGATAGATTAAAAACACTCTACAGAGTTTAGTACACTGTACCCACACTATGGAACCCATGGCCTCGGACTCCCATTCGGGTGGACCAACAGCATTCCGACGAAACCATTTCACTGTCATGACACTCTCCCGGTCCCTCCGACTCAAACCCCACCGGGCTAGTCCTGGGTGGCCCCGTGTCTACCTCCAGACACCTCGACCACCGTCGTGGCCACGATCCACTCTGGGATCCGGTACGAAAATTTAATTTAACAACGGGCTCACAAGGTTATGCTTGCCTACCGGGCTAGGGTATATCACGCCCATAACCTTCCCTCAATTGAGGTACCGACCAGAGGCACGACAATGAAATGCATTAAGGCGTCCCATACCGGCAAATGTGGTTGCACTGGGAAATACTCATTTCAGTGGCACCACGACCCGGTCAACAACATGTTCAAGTTGAATTATTAATCAGGTTCAACTGAATGTGAAAAGAAAATAATTGGTGTCGCATGCCATACTATGCATCACTTAACATATGCATCACATAACCGTGCAAAGACTGCACCAACCACGCTCCTACGGAGCCATCGTAATCTCAGGCAACTATTCTGATTAAAACCTCTCTTTACTTATACCAGAACCATCTCTAGCATTATCATCATTTTACCTCATGCAAAAATAATATTCAAATTACTCATCAAACTCTATGACCATATTATTTATTTATTACTCTCAAATAAGTTCTCCTTATCTTGCCAACCATATTTACTTCAAACATTCTAATATCAAACATTTTTAACATAACAAGCATATAACAGAATACATTTATTGTATAACTAATTTAAATGCATTAATAATCATAGGTTCAAGTATGAAAATCATAAATATTGAAGTGGCACCATAAAAATGTTACTGTGGCTTAACTTAGTACAGATGAGGTTCACAAGGCTCCTGGTGGTCCTCAAGACAAGCTGGTTCTTCTGAAAATAATCAAAACCACAAAAGAAAAATATCTAGAAACCTTCTGAAAAATTCCAGAAAATCTAGGCAGCAAGGAAAAATCCCATCTCTGGGGTTTTGTTAGATTTTTGGACACAGAACACGATGCAAAAAGAATCACTGCATTTGGACTTGTAGAATAAAAGTTGTGGCCACTTGAATGCTCCTGGAATTTAAATGAATTTGAAAAAGAAAATAGAGGGGGGTGACGTCGAAGGCATATTCTCCCGGGGTGCCACCACTCATACCTCTTCACGCGCGTAATGAGTGGCTAACTAGCGGGCCACGCTAGTCAGGCCGAAGGGAGGGAAGAAGGAAATAGAGAGGCACGGCGCTTCGCCGGAGCGTACGCCGGCGTTGAGGCTTCTTGGAGGCAAACGAGAGGGAGGGATCGACGAAGAAGATGATTGCGCACCTGCCCATACCCGTAACGTGGCTAACGGAGGTCGGCGGTGTCAGATTCTTCCTCGCAAGCGGAGGCAGAACGCGGTGGTCACCGGAGATGAGGAAGACGGCAGCTCCAGGGGCTCTAGCTGGGTGCGTTGGCTTCACAGAGGAGAGGCGGAGGCCCTGGCGGGGTCGCCTTAGCTTGGGGAGGGCCGGAGCTGCGGGAACAATCCATAGGGGATCGTCGGTGAGCTTGGCTCCAGAACGGCAGCCCACGGCCTGCCCGGCTGGGCTGCGGCTTCCTACTAGTTTGTGGGGTGTGAGAGAGTGAGGGATGGTGCTCGAGGAGGCTGGGGGTGGCTCCTTATATAGGCGAGCGCCGAGGGGGGTTCGGGTTCCGCCGGTGGACACCTGTCCACGGCGCCCAGCGACAAGCCGCATTAGAGAGAGAGGGGGAAGGCGACGGGGGTCACGCGGGAGCTGTGCACGGACCCGGACGAGCACATGATCAAGGTGGAAACAGATGAACACAGTGCGCTGCACACTGTGCCGTTGGCCAGACCGTGCCCGTGCTCGCTGCGGCGAGCTCCGGTGTCGGCGAGCGGCAGGGAGGAGTTAAGGAGGTGAAGACGAGGATGGGGGCGAGGGTTGGCGTGCTGCGGCAGGCTAGGCAGCAAGCACGCGCTCCACAGAGGTGCTGGCGTCACGCAGAGCGCGCGTCTCACATGCCAGCCCCTTCGGACGAACGCGGTCACCGTGTGGTCTGTGACATCAGGCCACCTATGCACTAACAGGCATGTCTGGCGTGTAGTCCTTAGTAACTTAGGTGTTACCATGGCTCGGTTTGGTTCCAGGTGCAGTAGAAGTAAAATGGTGATGAGGTTAAGTTTCTGGACAGAAACTTTGGGGAGTTACTGTGGTCAAACCACAGGGATTCAAGGGCTGAGCTTTGGGGTTTTACTGACTCTTACTAAGGTAAATAAGCTCAGGGAAAACTAGCTACATAGGAGCTAGTAAAAAGGTAGTTGCTGTAGAAACTACCATTTCAGCCCAGAAGTGATTTTATTTTCTGTAGCCAAAATATTCCAAAGAGTGGTGAAATATTTTATCTCAAAAATGTGCCCTAGGGTCCAAAGAATATTTGGGATTTTTCTCAGGATTTTTGGGGCAACAGAAATGACGGTTGCTTTGGAGGTCAAGGAGTTTAGCTAGGGCTTAGGAGGCAAAATGAATATTTTTCATTTAAGAAAAACATTCCAAGCAATATTGTTGGGTTGGCCAGGGGTGAAATGATGGATTTGTGGAGGAGAGGGAACACTTGGGTGAAAATCAAGGGATACCCAAGTGGTAAAGTCCAAATGGAATGATTCAAAACGCCAAATCCAAAATCAACTCAGCTGAAAATCAAGCAAAGAAAGGAGGGCAAAAACCAGGCTGTGACACGACGCCTCTCAATATGTAGGGAACAAAGGATACTCTTTCCCCTAGATGGGTTGGGGAAATTCTCCGCCTGCTCCCCACCATCGAAGGAAGCCAATCCGTCTCGAACAGGGACTAGATCTGCGGGGGCAAGAAACCCCTGTGTCCGCAGCTTCACTAGCTGATGTTGGGATGCAGAACACTTTTCCTAGTCGCCTTTTTTGGGGCCGTGAGGGCGGGAGGAAGAGTTGGGAGTGCTAACCATGTTGGAGTGGTTTCTCCCAGCAAGCTCTGAGGATTCCTCGCTCGGTGTGGACTGGATCTGGAGATCCCCATCTCGTTCAATAGACAACTTTCTTACATGGTTAGGGTGGTATGTGCAAAAATGCCCCGACCTCTCGTGTTCACTTGACACGTGGAAACTGAAATCATGAAGGTGTCGAAGACGATGATCGCGACATTAAATAAAAAGCCGGATACTACTCTTTGAGTCAGGTATTTTGAAGTGATCGGAGGAGGAACCCGCCTTGCAATGCCGAAGACAATCTGCGTGCCGGACACCAAGTTATTGAAGCCTGGTTCAGGGGCTACTGAGGGCGTCCTAGATTAAGGGGTCCTCGGACAACCGGACTATTAACATGGACCATACTGTTGGGCTATGAAGATATAAGACAGAAGACTTCTTCCTGTGTCCGGATGGGACTCTCCTTTGCATGGATGGCAAGCTTGGTGATTCGGATATGTAGATTCCTTTCTCTGTAACCGACTTTGTGTAACCCTAGTCCCCTCCAGTGTCTATATAAACCGAAGAGTTTAGTCTGTAGAGTCAATCATAATCACATAGTCTAGACTTCTAGGGTTTAAGCCATTACGATCTCGTGGTAGATCAACTCTTGTAATACTCATATTCATCAAGATCAATCAAGCGGGAAGTATGGTATTACCTACATCGAGAGGGCCCGAACCTGGGTAAATATCGTGTCCCCTGCCTCATGTCATAATCAGCCTTAGACGCACAGTTCGGGACCCCCTACCTGAGATCCGCTGGTTTTGACACCGACAGCAGCCTCACCCGCCAACCGAACCAGTTGACGGTGTCCTAGACTAGGGGGTACTCACCATGCCGCCTCCTGACCAGCTGGATCGGGTCGAGGACCCCCATGGTAGTTCACTCATGGGCCACTTCAGGCAGCCCATGCCGCATACAAGGGAGATCCCACAAGACTTGGTGCCCAAGACGAGGACTCTCCAAAACCCTAGACCTCCGGTGTGTTATATAAACCGAGGCAAGTCTAGTCAATAGATGATCTAATATTCATGAGAACAATCTCGTAGTAGACACATGTACTCTGTACTACTCCCCATATGAATACAATCAAAAGCAGCATGTAGGGTATTATCTCTTCGAGAGAGCCCGAAGTTGGGTGGACCCTGTGTCCATGTTACTATCGCTCCAAGACGCCTAGCTTAGAACCCCTATACAAGATACGTTGGATATAGAACCGACACATTGGTGCTTTCATTGAGAGCCTATAGGTCTCACTGCGAATCAATGAGACAATCCGGTGATATTTTCCAGTTAGATCTGTACCACAATAGTTTATTTCTTTGAGGATTATTATTCTTGGATCGCTACATTATTTTGCAGGTTCATCCGAGATCGACTTTGATCTGAGATTGGAATTCAAGCGCCGGCAGCTGCTAAGCATCAAAAGCTGCACGGCCAAGGACTGTCCAAACCAGAGACAGTTCCCAAGAGTGATGCCCTCGTGCCGGACACAATATCTGATCGGAATTATGTGGAAAACGCACACCATTATTTAATTACTTTGGGGATGCCTTATCACGTTGAGGTAGCATGGAGAACAGGAGGTGTTGCGTCACGCAAAGCACCAAGACACATTGGAAAGCTCAAAATTGATGGAGACTAGCAGTACATGCCCATGTGAAGAACTCCACTCAAAGGTACTAATTGATCATTACGCTTCTCGAGGTCTGATCTCCACCTAATGTGGCGCTAGTGTGTTCATATCCAGCCTTTTGAAATCGGATTTCTGCCTCGCTCCTTCGAGCAGAAACATCAGGTTATATTTTTCTAGCTACTTGTATTACATAAATTTTCGTACAGAATATTGTTTTGCTGGTTTGCATGATTTTTTTGTGTAGACCTTTAGCGACTGGTTTAAAATTCGGTCCATCGGCAGGATGGTCCGGCCAGTTCCGATCCCAACAGTTTCTCGCTATACAGTTTTCAACAGATGCATGAGAGAATAGAGCAGGCCGGTACTAGTGCTATTACTAGATGCAAGTCCACATGCCCACGTACTCCTATGTCCCTTTGAATTGCTACAACAAATAAACCAAGTGCTATTAATCCTAATAATTTTCGTTAGCATAGGTTTATTTTTCCCGAGGAATTACTGCTCTGGTTTGTGCCATCCTCTATACACAGGTCTGTCAAACGGTGGCCAGATTAATGACGGGCGCGTGATGGTTCGGACAGTTTCTCGTCCGCAGTTCGGCGAACGCCGCATCTAGAACTCGGACCGCCCTATGAATTTAGGCTTTGTCATGCCTTCAACATATTATGCCGACGCCCTGCATCGACATTGACTTCGGCACAAGGACACATCTGTTTACATAAATTATTTTGCATAAAGCAATCATGCGAGAATTTTTTTTATACATTTATATTATTATTTCTTGCTTGCACTATTTCATGTGTGCAGGTAATCAACTTCGATTGGATGACATGGTCAGCTCTGTGGGCCGATCTCATCGTCCTTCCTACATCGATCAAGTTGTGGCGTCGCCTCAACGCGCGTCCCTGTGTCAGCATCTCCGCAGCAACTCTGTTGGTACGACCTTGGCGTTCAGGCGATATTTCTTTAAATATTTACTTTACTTAAATTCATTAAGTAGAGGATTTTTTATATAAAAAATATATATTATTATTCTTGGCTTGCACTATTTAACGTATGCAGGTATTCGACCTTGACTGCGTCGCCCAGTCACCTCGGCATGCCGACGCCGTTGTCCCGCCTCTGCCAATCTAGTTTCGCCATTGCCTGAGCTCCACGTGCCCTGAGCGGGCATCCTATGGGTTCAGACCAGCATAAGCGTTGTCGCCGTTTCACTCCATCGTACCGATGTCAACCGCGCTGTGTCACCACTCGGGCCATTATTTTTTTAATAACATATTTGCAAAAGTTAATTATGCAAAAAAAATATCATCATTATTATTATTCCTGGTTTGGCCTCGGCGGCAACCATTGCCCTCTGATCAATTAACAACGGATCCAAGGTAGTATGCCCGCATCCCAAAGCCTAGGGATGCCAAGAGGCAAAAGAATCCACCTGAAAGGTGCCCATGAAGTCTTTCCTCGATCGTCTAAAGGCGTCATGCAGCCATGTCTGTTCAAACGAAGAAGCCTGGTCAGCTAAGTTTTTTTTCTCTTTTCAACGGGGACTCACCAGAGTTGTACTACTCATTTGATTCCTTTTCTAGTTCAATATTGTTACTCCATGTTAGGCATGTTTCTTGGGACTTGATCATTGGATAGTGCATCATGGATGAGCTATACTAATTCATGTGGAGGCACCACATAAGCTACCTTTTTTTCCAGGTGCTTCGAGTGCGGCTTGGCCAGCTTCATGCACGATGATGATCAAACTTCGTCCACATAGTCTTGTGGTTCGGACTATGCCGCACCACGTCGCGAGTTTTAACTCATGAAATCTACTTCGTCTACGCCACCTCGGTGAGCCTAAGCTGTCGCCCCCCTCCATCGGCCAAGATGTGCCATCACTGACCAAGCTTTGTCAGCTCGGTTGGACAAGGGGCTTTGCATCTCCACATTGGCCATGATATGTTGTCACTTCGGAGTGCCGAGCTCTTTGCTCCATCACCTCGGGACCGGCTTGGGGGTTGTGACCTCGTCCCACCGTAAGCTCGGGCCGCACATCGACACCCAGCAGATTAACCAGTTAAGTCGCTTCCATGCCCAGTTTTTTTTAATTCTTGTTCGGTTCAACCAAACATTATATTTGTGTTAAAAGCTTAGTTTGTCAACACACGTTGTTTGTTAAAAATACTTCCTTTCCCATGTTAACTGGGGGCTCTTAAATTTATGTGAGTTGTTTTAATAAGTGTTCTTCTTAGTCGTTGCAAAGTCTTGAGATAGGATGTGTCATGTTAAAGCACGACAGAAGCACAATTTTTTTTCTAACACCAATTTTCGGATTGGCACCGAACACTTGATCTAGTTCTGACGTCAAGTTTTTACTGAAGTTTTTTGGTTTTCCAAGCCTATGGTACTTTTAAACTATTTGTGTATTTCCAGCGTAAGTCTCGCAATGCAACGCCGGACACCTTTAGAGATTCGGCAAAAACATTCTCGGATATTGCTATATATGCATCGGTTTCGAATTGTGTCTTCGGTCCATAGTTGGGTTACCCAGCTCCTGTGCTTGCCTCCTACATTCCGCTTTGTTTAGCTAGGTGTGCAAAGGGAGAACCACTGCGATTGTGCTTCCAGCTTGCATGGTTAAGTACCTTAGTGGAGAAAGATGAAAACTGACTGTCACAATCAGCGTAAACTGGTTAGCGATACGATGACTGCGTTAAACTATATGATCGATGGAGGTCACCCCATGTTAAACAACGGGCCGTTCACAACATTGGCCGAAGTGTTAACGGCTTGACCTCGGCTGCCGCCGAACACTAACCGGGGGCTAATAATTGGCCTCCCAACTTTAAAGCTCCGATGACTGAGTGAAAGTTATAAAGCTCGCATATCTG
Source organism: Triticum dicoccoides (assembly GCF_002162155.2). Taxonomy (NCBI): domain Eukaryota; kingdom Viridiplantae; phylum Streptophyta; class Magnoliopsida; order Poales; family Poaceae; genus Triticum; species Triticum dicoccoides. The sequence goes on from NC_041381.1 coordinate 640,135,035, forward strand.
ATTGCCTTGTTTCCGTTAACACAACCGACTTTGGGCACCGAGAAGGCGGCTAAGGGTTGTTTTGTTACTACGGAAACACCCTGCGTAGTCTCTTCAAGGGGGTGGAAGTCCAGGTTGGGCCACTTTCAAATGATGAACATTCACAACGGATTCAAAATAAACATATCTCATCAGTGTTTGTATTTATTATACAAATGCTGCCTTCCGTAATCATTGTTATAAAGCCATAAATATGCATCAATTTGACTTAAGATTTTGGCCAAGGTGGGTTGCCTGGCTCCTGTGCTTACCCCTAAATTCCCAATTGTTCGGGTAGGCGGTAAAGGGAGCACCTCTGTGATTGTTACTACCAGGTCATCCGGGTTAGTACCTCAGACTTGGTGAATCCGGAAGCTAGACATCTGATAAGATATAATTGGTCGGCAATGACAGAAGTGAAAATTTAGGTTCGCTAAAGACCACATAGTCCGAGAACTCTCCCCAAACTAAATCCTCAATATTTTCCTCCCACATTGATTGGAGCTGAGGTTTCATGATCATGCTTAGCATGACAACCCCAAGAAAGGAACCAATAGTGGGACTATTTTCTTTGGAAGACATTTCTTATGTTAAACAGAAATATAACATATCTCTATGCGTACCTTTGTTTATAAAACGGTATGGCTGGATCGCCTTGTTTGTCGTAAATATTTGCCCTCATAAAGGCTTTATAAAGTAGGACAAACACTCCTCGGCTACTGGCCGAGGAGGTGGAAGTCGATGGTCAGTCAACAAAGTTTTGTACAATGCGGATCCGAGCATTAATGATGTAAATTACTTGGATACATAGAATCATTACACATAATTTGTGATTTTACTTCGGATATCGATCCTTAATTCGGCCACCCGTGCCCACATTAAGGTTCGGGGCTACTAGGCTTCGGGCTTATCATTTACGAATATTAAAGGGGAACAACGATCCCCTGATCTGGTGTTGCCACCCAACCAGTGTCTCGGGGGCTACTGCTTTGCCTATTTAATGCAGAAAATTCAAACGGCTCAGTGTTCGGCTTGGCCGAACTATGGGCAAATGCGTCTTCTGACAACAGGCACAATCTGAGACCTATCCGGCATCAAGCTAATATATCATGATGAATTCTCATGTCCCTCTCTCAGGGGCCCGTCCGCCGATCACTATTACCTCTAATATATTACATTGTGTTCCTATTCCTACGTATGCTGCCAAGCTAGGAGTTGATCCTCAGGCCAATTTCGCGAATCGACGTGAGTCTCAGGGGCTACTAGGATTAGCGGTTTCATGTTTTCCTTCAGGTGCATCTCGGGTTTTAGACCGACACACTCCTTGAGGGCTACTGGTAATACATATTGACAATAAATAAATTTACATGCATTGGAAATAAAGTCCGCAAACAATTATCCCTTGACCGAGGTGCTGAACCATCTCAAAAGCATTTCGAGATATAGCTCGGATGCAAGTGGCTGGCTCCGTAGAGGGCATTTTCGGCATTAAGCTCGGCTAAACTCCTTCAACTTTTTTGAACCAAGGTGATCTATGACACCTCGGATATAGTCCGACGTTGGAGCTCAGATAAAGTCCGGCGTTGGAGCTTGGACCTAGTACGACATTGGAGATCGGATACAGTATGACGCTGGAGCTCGGATGCAGTCCGGCATTGGAGCTTGGTTTTAACAAGACTCTTCGAATACATTCCGGTGTTGGAGCTCGGAAGCGGTCCGGCATTGGTGCTTGGCTGCAAAAGATACCTCGAATGCAGTCCGGCGTTGGAACTCGGATGCAAGATGACACTGCCGCACGACAAACACTTCAAAGCCGAGGTGTAGCATTAAAATAACAAGGCATTGATAAAGGCCGAAAACTTAAAGGGGCTCCTCAGATACCCGACATGTAAACTCTTCGGATTCACTTCAGCGATTCTCAAGATCGAAGATGAGAAGATTTGTTGAACCAGTTTTCAAGACCGACGACCGAAGATGGACAATAGTTCGGAAAAATCGAGGAGTGTCCCCCAACTTGAAGACTAGTTTCGGGGCTACTGATGGTGTCCTGGACTAGGTGGTTGTCGGTGTCAAAACCGGCGGATCTCGGGTAGGGGGTCCCGAACTGTGCGTCTAGGCGGATGGTAACAGGAGACAAGGGACACGATGTTTTTACCCAGGTTCGGGCCCTCTTTATGGAGGTAAAACCCTACTCCTGCTTGATTAATATTGATGATATGGGTAGTACAAGAGTAGATATACCACGAGATCAGAGAGGCTAAACCCTAGAAGCTAGCCTATGGTATGATTGTTGTTCATCCTACGGACTAAAAACCCTCCGGTTTATATAGACAACGGAGAGGTTTAGGGTTACACAGAGTCGGTTACAATGGGAGGAGATCTACATATCTTATCGCCAAGCTTTCCTTCCACGCCAAGGAAAGTCCTATCCGGACAAGGGACGAAGTCTTCAATCTTGTATCTTCATAGTCCGGGAGTCCGGCCAAAGGTCATAGTCCGGCCATCCGGACACCCCCTAATCCAGGACTCCCTTAGTAGCCCCTGAACCAGGCTTCAATGACGACGAGTCCGGCGCGCAAATTGTCTTCGGCATTGCAGGCGGGTTCCTCCTCCGAATACTTCATAGAAGATGTTGAACACAAGGATAGGGTCCGGCTCTGCAAAATAGTTTCCACATACCTCCATAGAGAGAATAATATTTACAAAAATCTAATCTTCTCACGTATTCCGTAGCGTGACATCATGCCACAGCCAAGCCTTTATTCGAATCGTTTTACTATCCCACCTTAGTGTGTTTAGCGAGGCGGTTTCTTTGGCACGTCTTGTCAAAGCAGAGATCGTGTCCCCTTATTCCGGGATTCTCATCAATACGGGCATGGGTAACCCAACCGCGTCATTAATCACGGCACTTGGGAGATAAGCGAGTTTTACTAGGCTGGTGGGGGCACATAGTTTTGGCCGCCCATATAAGGGGATAAGGATCCGCCCTTTCAATCTACGCCTTCTTCCTCCCTTGCTTATTCATTTCCGCGCACTCGAGCTCCAGCGCCCAAGTCCGCACTTCCCACCTCAACCTTCTCCAATCATGTCCGGAGCGGGAGGCAGGTGGATGGCCTCCACCATCACGGAGGGGCACATCAAAAAGTTGAGGAAGGCCGGATACTTGTCTGACGACATCGTGCACCGGCTCCCAGATGAGGGGCAACTCATCCCCACCCCTAGGCCCCATGAGAGGGTGGTGTTTCTCACCCATTTCCTTCGCGAACTGGGCTTCCTACTTCACCCATTTGTCCGGGGGCTCATGTTCTACTATGTCCTGTATTTCCATGATCTGGCCCCGAACTTCATCCTCAACATCTCGGTGTTTATCGTCGTGTGCGAGGCCTTCCTCCGCATCAAGCCTCACTTCGGCCTATGCCTGAAGATCTTCAGTGTCAAGCCGAAGGTCGTGGGCGGCCGACAAGCGGAGTGCAGAGGCGCCATGGTGGGCAAGATGCCCAACGTCACATGGCTCGAGGGCTCCTTCGTGGAAACCATCAAGGGGTGGCAATCGGGGTGGTTCTACATCACCGAGTCGCGTGACCCTGAATGGGCAGCGGCCCCCGAATTCCAATCTGGCATCCCCACACGGCTCACATCCTGGAAAGAGACGGGCCTGTTGTGGGGTAATCCGGAAGAGGTGACCGGACAACCTGCGTCCAAGACCTGGTGAACAAGAAGGTTAAACTTGTCAATGTAGTCCATGCCATGCTCTTCCGCCGGATCCTCCCGTGTCAACGACGGGCCTTCAACTTGTGGGAGTTCGACCCGGCCCAGCACAAGGCTTTGTCCAAGCTCTTCGACACAAAGCACGAGGACGCCTGGAAGGTGCTATTCAAGAGCTCCGAGGTTCCCCCTCCCGTCACCAAGGACCGCGGATTATGTGCCAAGCGCCAAGCCACCGAAGTAAGCTTGTTTTTATCCTTTACAGGACACTTGATTTTCATAGTTTGACTCTATGCAGGATCTAAACTCCCGCTCCTTTGACAGAACTGGAAGAGGACATCCGAACAGTTTGACTGTCCATCCCCTTTGCCCGAAGGCCCAGCAGATGCACGCTTGACGAAGCTGCTGGTTTCGGCACCTCACGTGGTGCCGGGGAAGAAGGCCAAGAAAAAGGCCACGGGGACTCGAAAGAGTTCCCGACACCTGGTGGTGTCGGATTCATCGCCCGACGACCCAGAAGCGCCCTCCGCCTCCGAAGACGAGGAGGAGGAAGAAGAAGCCTCTCCCCCTCCAGCGGGGGGAGGAAAGAAAAGGAAGGCCACCCCAACTCGGGAGGCCGGAGGGTCCAAGAAGGGGAAGACCCTTCTTCCGGACTACGCCTCCGACGCCGAGGACGGCGGAGAGGAATGGCCATCCAGGGCCAAGCCCCTGGCAAAATCGTAAGTATCCGGATACCAGAATAACTTATGGCGTTCCTCTATTGTACAGTACCTTCTGACGCCGAATTCAATCATGCAGTCCGCCCAAGGCTCAGCTCGGCGATTCGTCGAGCGGCTCCCTGGATTCGTCGGATGTGAATAGTGCTTCACTCCCGACGGCTACCTCCCCTCGCCCTACGGATGATGCCGAGGTGGATTCCCAAAAGGGGCTAAACCAGGAGGAGGTGGTCCTGGAGGCGCCGCAAGGAGACCTCCCGGACTCCAGGACCAAAGCGGATGAAGCCCCAGAGGGATCTAAGTCCGGCCCGGGGCCGGACACCGCTCTAGAACCTTCAGTGATTCCGGAGTCCGGCAGGCGGCCCCCTCGCAAGAAGGGCAAGCCTACGATGCCGGCGGCCTCCGTCCAACCGGAGGCTCCGGACAATTTGCTGGAGGTGCTTAACGGCGCCTCCATCGACGAGGAACACTGCACTGTTATGAGTGCGGTGATCCAGAAGGTTTAGTCCACCAAGAGCGGGCTGACCGAAGCCTATACCAGCCTTCTAACAGGCTTTGAGGTATGTATTTAAAACATATAAAAATGTTACCGCATACACAGTAGCCCCTGATGCTCAGTTTGGTGTTCGGAAAGAAAAACGGACTAAGGATCTAAAAAGATATACGCAGGAGTCTAACAGAAATATGTCAATATGGGAATGCAGGCTGCGCTGCTGACCTCTGCCGCACTGACTGCGGAGGTCGATGCATTGAAGCAGAGCCTCGAGCGGTCCGAGAACGAGCTCGGTCGTGCCAAGAAGCAGCTCCAGGACAAGGAAGGTAGGTAGTACCTTATGTAAGTATATAAAAATACCTGGTTGCAAATAATGACAGGACCAACATGAATGTTGCAGGGGCCACAACTGAGGTGGCGGCCCTGAAGGAAGCGCTGTCTGAGGCCAAAGACAATGCGGCCGTGGGGCGCAATGAGCGAGAAAAGCAAGAGGCGCGGGTGGCGGAGGTGCGGCAAGAGCTCGCTGCTCTCATGAAGAAACACGAGAGTTTAGAGCTTGACTCAAAGACACGAGAGTCCGAGCTTGCCTCGGCACTTGAAAGCGCCAAGTCTGCCAAGGCCGAAGCCCAAAAGGGCCTTCAGGAAATTGAGGCGATGAAAAATATAGCGGCGGGTAAGGCATTCTTTATGCAAAGCAAGCACGTGAAAGTAAATTACCTGTTACTTACCCGAGTCCGGAGCTCTTCAGGAGCATTCGCAGATCTGCTCCGCAGTGTATCCGATGCCGCCGCATTCTACCGGGCCGAGGAGGGGATCTCGACGGAGAAGGTGTTCTGGTCCCAGTATGCTGAGGCCGGACACCCGGTGCCCCTGAGCGACCAGCTGAAGCAGCTGGTCGAGCTCCATAAGGCAGCCGAACAGGCCATGAAGGGCCTTATAGGCCGGCTGTGGCCTGGGGAGGCCATGCCTGGGAGCAACTTTGGGCTGGTGCGGCGGCTGGTGGATGCCTCTCCATGGCTCGAAGTCATCAAGCGCTCTGTATGCATCGAAGGTGCCCATAGGGCCCTTGCCCGTGCCAGAGTGCACTGGGGCAAGCTGGATGCTGAGAAGCTGGTGAAGGATGGGCCACCGGAGGGGAAGGAGCATCGCAGGCCCGAGATGTATTATGAGGGCGTCCTGAAGGGTGCCCGTCTTGTAGCGGATGAATGTACCAGGGATGTAAGTTTTTACTAAATTCGCTTATGTTTGTCCTATACACTGAAAACTTGTTCATATGCGCTAAGCAACGCTTTTTGAATTTAAAATATTACCTTCTGTGTGGCCGTTTATTAAATCTGAGAGATGCAAGTCGTCGGCTTCTGCCCCCATGCCACGAGTGCTGGGGTGTTCGGGATAAACCTGAGCGCTCTTGTTCCCATTCTTGGGTCCTTCGAGGGAGGCGCTCAGCACAACGAACAAGGCAATCGGACTTATAATGCTTTATCACTCTCACTTAGCCATAGAATTCTATAATTTTAAATTTCGGCGAAGCCCCTAGTATTCGGAAGACCGAGTTCGGGGCGCTATCCACGCCTAGGCCGGATAAATCCAGCTCCTCGCTCTAAGCGGCATAAGTCTTTAGGGACTCGAAAACCTCTCGAACAGCAACCGGTCTCTCGCCCTATCATGACGGTCATTTTTAGCTTTCTCTACTGAGGTGTTAACCCAGCTCAATTGGGGCACAATCGCAGTAGTTCTCCCAGCGCTACCTTAGCCGATATAACGGAACGTAAGGTACCAAAACATGGGAGCTGGGCAAACCCAATTATTGACCCAAGACATGATTCGGAGCCGATGCATATAATGCTATAAGTTCGGGGTGCCGCACTCGTGAGAGTGTTCGGTCTTCTCACACCGTATTCTGGGGAACTTAAGCCCCTGGTATATTGGTCGTACCAAAGTGTACGGTTGCATAATGTCATGACTGAACATATTTACATGAAAAATGAATGCAATAATGGACAAGAGCTATGTATTGTTTATTAAAGGGCTGCTATGAAAGCAGAACGATACAAATAGTGTGATAAGCAAGAGATGGGATTATTTAACATGTCCCCCTCCAGGGGCAAGCTGCGAAACTTTAAGTAAGATAGGTATTTAGCTCGTTATAGAGACCACCTGGACTTTCGACGTGGCTTGCTATCTCCCTGGCTATTGCATCGTGTGTTCGGCGAGCGTACTGCCGGACAGGCCTTCCTAAGAGTGGAGTCCTGAAAGTAAGAAAATAGAAATGACAAAATCGGGAGCCCCTAGTGCGGTTGAGCCGCATTTTGGACATACCGTGGTTGTGCCCCTCCCCTTATGCCCATGGTATTTCCAGAGCGTAATTATGTACGCGTGGTACTGGTTTCGCAATCTTGCGAGGGCTGGGGTTGGGGCCGCACTGCTATGCTTGCTCGGAACGTGCCAGACGGTCTTGTTGTAGGTTACTCCGGGCGTGCTTGACGGTGTCCGAACATTTAACAGCCGGACTGGAGAATTGCCTTAAAAGACTACTTTGTACTTCCACCGCGAGGGCTGCCGTGTGCTCCTCTGTTCGGAGAGAGCATTCGGTGTTTCCATTGACCGTAATGACTCCGCGAGGGCCTGGCATCTTGAGCTTGAGATATGCGTAGTGCGGCACCGCATTGAACTTTGCAAATGCGGTTCGTCCGAGCAGGGCGTGATAGCCACTGCGGAACGGGACTATATCGAAGATTAACTCCTCGCTTCAGAAATTATCCAGGGATCCGAAGACCACTTCGAGTGTAACTGAGCCTGTACAGCTGGCTTCGGCACCTGGTATGACGCCTTTAAAGGTCGTCTTTGTGGGTTTAATCCTTGAGGGATCTATGCCCATGTTCCACACTATATCTTGGTAGAGCAGGTTCAGGTTGTTGCCACCTTCCATGAGGACTCTAGTGAGGTGAAATCCGTCAATGATTGGGTCTAGAACCAATGCGGCGAATCCGCCGTGACGAATGCTAGTGGGGTGGTCCCTTCGATCAAAAGTGATCGGGCAGGAGGACCATGGGTTGAACTTTGGGGCGACTGGCTCCAACGCATATACGTCCCTGAGCGCACGCTTCCGTTCCCTTTTGGGGATGTGGGTTGCGTATATCATGTTCACCGTCCGCACTTGTGGGGGGAAGCCCTTCTGTCCTCTGTTGTTCGGCGGACGGGGCTCCTCCTCGTCATCGCTATGCAGCCCCTTATCTTTGTTTTCGGCACTTAACTTGCCTCCCTGCTTGAACACCCAACAATCCATGTTGGTGTGATTGGCTAGTTGTTCGGGGGTGCCGTGTATCTGGCACGAGCGATCGAGTATCCGGTCTAAACTGGACGGGCCCGGAGTATTTCTTTTGAATGGCTTTTTCCGCTGACCGGGTTTAGAGCCTCTGAATCCGGCATTAACTGCCGTATCCTCAGTATTCTCGCTGTTAATGCGGCGCTTGTGCTTGTTGCGATGCGACCTGCCATTGTTGTCCTTCGTATCCGAATTACCATGGCTCTTGGTCATGTTATTGCTACGAGCTAGCCAGGTGTCTTCTCCCGCGCAAAAGCGGGTCATGAGTGTCGTGAGGGCTGCCATGGATTTTGGCTTTTCCTGTCCAAGGTGCCAGGCAAGACATTTGTCTTGGATGTTATGCTTGAAGGCTGCGAGGGCCTCTGCGTCCGGACAGTCGACTATTTGAATTTTCTTGGTTAGGAACCATGTCCAGAATTGTCTGGCCGATTCCTCTGGCTGCTGAATTATGTGGCTTAGGTCATCGGCGTCTGGTGGACGCACATAGGTTCCCTGGAACTTGTCAAGAAATGTGGATTCCAGGTCCTCCCAGCAACCAATTGACTCTACTGGCAAACTGTTAAGCCAATGCCGAGCTGGTCCTTTAAGCTTGAGTGGGAGGTATTTTATGGCGTGTAGATCATCACCGTGGGCCATGTGGATATGAAGGAGATAATCCTCGATCCCATACCGCAGGTTCTGTTGTGCCATTGTATGATTCGATGTTTACAGGTTTAAACCCATCAGGGATTTGATGATCCATTACTTCATCTGTGAAGCATAGTGGGTGTGCGGCGCCTCTGTACTGGGCTATATCACGACGTAGCTCGGATGAGCTTTGTCTGTTGTGTTCGGCCTGGCCGTATTTGCCATATCCGGTGTGACGGTTATCGTCACGTGTCGTGGGGCGCCCACGCGATCCGTAGATCGATCTTGTTTGCCTGGCCTTGTCCTCCAGTATGTCTTGCAGGTCTATTGCGTTTCCCCGTGCCTTGGTACTTTTTGAGCGGCGCCGGGGTGCAGCCTGAGTTGAGGGCCGAAAGGCCTCTCTGTCGCGGCCACAGGGTGGCCGATCAGCCGCATCATACGCTGGTGATGTAGGTTTAGTTGCTTCCTCCTCTAATTGGGGTAGCAGCCTGCGCTTTGGGTAGCTCTTGGAGGGGCGTTCGAGTTTGTACTCTTCGGCCGCCAGGACTTCAGTCCATCTATCGGCTAGCAAATCTTGGTCAGCTCTAAGCTACTGCTGTTTTTTCTTGAAGCTGCTTGTCGTGGCCAGAAGCCTTCTTTTGAAACTCTCTTGTTCGACGGGATCCTCAGGCATGAAAAATTCGTCGTCATCGAGGCTTGCCTCGTCTTCGGAGGGAGGAATATAATTGTCGTCCTTGACCTCTCTGTCTGCCGCTCTCTCATGAGGGCTGGCTTCTCCATCCTCATGTGCTGAATCCTGCTGGAGGGGGTTGTCTTCGCCACTATCCGGGGTGTTATTGTCTCCGGTGCCGGACTCGCCGTTTTTGCTTTGGCGGGATTTAGAGCAGCGCCGCTAACGCCGGCGTTTGGGCTGTTTCTTGGAGGGGTCATCCTCCATTGTTCCATTGCCATCCCCTTCTTTTGGGGTGTCCACCTTGTATATGTCATATGACGAGGTGGCTTTCCAGTGCCCTATAGGTGCTGGTTCTTGGTCGTCTCCTTCATCGGCGTCCATACCGTCGATGTCTTCGGAGTCGAAGTCGAGCATGTTAGTTAAATCGTCGACAGTGGCTACGAAGTGGGTGGTGGGTGGGCTTCAAATTTCTTCTTCGTCTGCATCCCAACCGTGCTGACCATAGTCCGGCCAGGGCTCTCCTGACAAAGAGAGAGACTTTAGTGAATTCAGGATGTCGCCAAAGGGCGAGTGCTGAAAGATGTCCGCGATGTGAACTCCATGGTCGGAGCCCAATTGGGATCGATCGGAAGGGGTGTGGAAGATTCGGAGTCCGGCAAGGAGTCCGGCACCTTGGAGTCACGAGCTTTATGAAGGACAAGGCTGGTATTCGGCTCGATCGCCATAGAGATTGCAGCCCCCGAGGCGGCGTCTAGCCACCCGTCCTCGACCGGCGCAGTCGGCTCCGAGCTAAGGGTCAGAGCGGACACCTGAGCGGCGCTCTGGGCACTGTCCGGTGGCAGAGCTAGATCATGCCCATCGTGACAGTGCGGCGCGCTCGGCTGTGGCTCGAATCCGTCGAAGATCAAGTCTCCGCGGATGTCAGTCGTGTAGTTTAAACTTCCAAATCTGACCTTATGGCCAGGGGCGTAGCTTTCGATCTGCTCCAGATGGCCAAGTGAATTGGCCCGCAGTGCAAAGCTGCCGAATACGAAGATCTGTCCGGGGAGAAAAGTCTCACCCTGGACCGGGTCGTGGTTGATGATCAAAGAAGCCATCGGGCCTAAAGGTGACGACACAAAGGAACTCTCAATGAAAGCACCAATGTCGGTGTCAAAACTGGCAGATCTCGGGTAGGGGGTCCCGAACTGTGCGTCTAGGCGGATGGTAACAGGAGACAAGGGACACGATGTTTTTATCCAGGTTCGGGCCCTCTCGATGGAGGTAAAACCCTACTCCTGCTTGAATAATATTGATGATATGGGTAGTACAAGAGTAGATCTACCACGAGATCAGAGAGGCTAAACCCTAGAAGCTAGCCTATGGTATGATTGTTGTTTGTCCTACGGACTAAAAACCCTCCGGTTTATATAGACACTGGAGAGGGTTAGGGTTACACAGAGTCGGTTACAATGGGAGGAGATCTACATATCGTATCGCCAAGCTTGCCTTCCATGCCAAGGAAAGTCCTATCCGAACACGGGACGAAGTCTTCAATCTTGTATCTTCATAGTCCGGGAGTTCGGCCAAAGGTCATAGTCCGGCCATCCGGACACCCCCTAATCCAGGACTCCCTCAGGGGTACTCACCCTGTCACCTCCTCACCAGCTGGATCAGGCCGAGGACCCCCATGGTGGTTCACTCATCGTTCACTTCGGGCAGCCAATGCCGCATACAAGGGAGATCCCACAAGACTTGGCGCCCAAGACGAGGACTCTCCAAAACTCTAGACCTCCGGTGTGTTATATAAACCGAGTCAAGACTAGTCAATAGATAATCTAATATTCATGAGAACAATCTCGTAGTAGACACATGTACTCTGTACTACTCCCCATATGAATACAATCAAAAGCAGCATGTAGGGTATTACCTCTTCAAGAGAGCCCGAAGCTGGGTAAACCCTGTGTCCATCTTACCATCGCTCCAAGACGCCTAGCTTAGGACCCCTACTATGAGATACACCGGATATAGAACCGACACCAGTCCCTCGTACTCCCCTCCGCCAGGGACTCTAGTGCCCTTGTTCCATGACTCCAGATCATTCCCTTCTTAGGCCTCGCCGTCGCCCACCACATTGGTGCTCTCGGCATGGCGTGGTCAACATGGTCAAGGAACACCTTCCATCGGAAGGGGACTATACATGGAGAGGCTGACAGCTGGGTCCACGGCCGCAGCAAGGAAGTGCCTCCTTATTACGCGCAAAATAATGATTCCTCCACCTGATAGCGAGACCTACCGGAAGGGCCTTGAAAAAAATGTTTCCCACCTGACAGCTGGGACCCACGAGCTACATCTTCGTATGCAAGGAAGTGCGATAGGCAAAAAATGATTCTTCCCCCTGACAGCTGGGACCCACCCGCTATATCTTCGCACGGAAGGAAGTGCCTCCTTATCCTCCCTGACAGCTGGGACCCAGCGGGTCGAACCATACATTGGGTTGTCTGTCTGGTCACGAACGTGTATGTACATACTGGTCGATCGGTCTCTCTGCACCGATGAACCGTGTCCGAGTAAGGAGATGCATGTGTCCTAGTACAGGCGCGGACGTAGCATGTCACACAGTCCCGTCTATATATATTATGCACACGTACGTACATCCATGCTACAAGAAATTAAATACGACTACATACATACATAAGGGCGGGGTCTCGAACGCGTACTCGTACATACGTACGACCAAGGCTCGTATACATGTAGCAGCAATGTCATCCTATTCATCGGCAGCTAACTGGCTGGGTCGGACCGGATTAAACAGCATCGTCTTCACCGAGAGCCAAGTGACTAGGTCGGAACGCGTCCTGTTCATCGGGAACGAAGCCACTGGGTCGGATTCATCAGGAACGAAGCCACTAGGTCGGAATGCATAATTTCCATCGGGAGCCAACCGACTTGGACAAAACAGCCGAAATGAGGTCTGGCATACCGCGAAACGGAGGAAACGAGCCTTCTGTTCGACCGCGTACGATCGAAACGGGGTCCTGTTTATCGGGGAGGGTCTGGCGTACCGCAAAACGATGGAAACGTTATGTTCGAGCTCCTATGGTCGAAACGGGGTCCTGTTAATCAGGAGGGGTGTAGTGTATTGCAAAATGGAGGAAACGGACTTGTGTTGTAGCGCCTACGGTCGAAACGGGGTCCTGTTCATCGGGGTGGGTGTGGCGTACCACAAAACGGGACTCCAATGTTCATCCACCATCGACTTCCTCCAGCCTCCACCTGCTACTGTTAATCCACCATCTCCAACCTCCACCAGACATTGTTCATCCAAGGGCTACTGTTCATCCAGCCTCCACCGGCTTCAGTTCAACCAGCCTCCATGGGGTCCTGTTCATCCACCACCAACCGGCTGGTGTGTGTGGCAGCCTCCTTGGGCTCCAGTTCATCCAGCGGCAAGCGCGTACTATATACCATGGGATCATGTTCATCCAGCGGCAACCGCCTACACATGGCCGGGGTCCTGTTCATCCAACCCCCATCGGGCACTGTTCATCCACAGCCAACCCCAACCAGTTTGACTCACACCACGTCTCGACTCGTTCTATGTATCACGCGGGCGGCAGCAACAGGCACTGTTCATCCACAGGTAACCCAGCCGGCTAGCTACATCTTGCACGGGGGTTCGATCAGCTTCAGTAAGCATGCAACAGCAGCGATCAACCAGGTTCAGTTAGCAGCGAAGGAGTCTCGGTCGGGTTCAGTTAGGAGCAAAGGGATCGATCGGCTTCAGTATGTAGCAGCAGGAGATTGCTCGGGTTCAGTTAGCGACCTGGCTCGCACCACGCATGCATACGAGAGAAACACGCAAACCACACTGCATCGCTCGGCCTCGACCACCCACCGTAACTGGGAACTCCCCGATATTTTCCTCGCCCTCGCTTCTACCATGATTTTCTCCGTCATAGACGGCCCAAAGAATGTCATGCAGGGCGTCTCCGGCCCGCCCAGGATGAAAAGCCCATTTTCTATCATGATTTTTTGGCATATAAGTAGGATCCCACCACATCTATGATGATACTAGGTTTTGTCACAATTATCATCATAGAAGTGTCATAAGGACGACAGAAAAAATTTCGTTTGGCCCAAAAAGTCACGGATGTGTCTTTGTTTTGTAGTGTCTACATGTATCTTCAAAGGTGTTTGTTGAGTTGGCATGGATCGAGATTGGGATTTGTCACTTCGAGTATCAGAGAGGTATCTTTCGGCCGTCTCGATAATACACATCATAAGAAGCCCTGAAAGCAGACGTCGCTGGCGACAAAGAAGTTCGCCGGCGGCCGAACGAAAGGGGGGCAGCTTGATTCTTGCGCTGCAGTGCTCCACGGCGCCCGTTCGAAGATGCAGACGACGTGGTCTACATCGGCGGAGAAGAAGGACCGGTCGGCGAGGCGAGGCGAGGGTGACGGCCGACGGGTTCGGTGGTTTCCGCCAGCGACAGCAGCGTCTTCGGACGTGAGCAGCGTGCCGGATCTGGTGGAGAGAGCAAGGGTCGCGTGAGGGAGGGAGAGGGGATTAGGGTTCCACGGGGGAGAGAAGGGGGGCGCCACGGTTGGTCTTATCCCCATGGCGAGGCCGGCGAGGTGGTCGGGGTCGACCTTGGCCCTTTAGCGACTGGTCGGGGGAACAGGACGAGCGGCCATGGTGGGGGTTGGGCGGGCTGGGCTACCCAGGTGGGCTAGGCCCAGGGGGCTTTTTTTTAATTTGTATTTTCTTTTGTCCTTTATTTCTTTTCTATTTTATTCATTAAAGGGCATTTAAATTCTTCAAAAAATATTGGTTTCAATATGACATATAACCAGGGATTATTTGCCACAATTTAAACATTTTAGATTTTATGTTTGAGAATTTTGAATTTTGGACTTTAATTTGAATTTGAAAGTGAATAGAGATTTGGATCAACTGAGGACTAGCAACAGTAATGTGATGACATGACACCATTAACAAGGGATTGCTGTAGCTTAATTATCCGGGCGTCACACAAAGTGACAAATGAGCTAGTTGCAGGATGATGTATTACGGAACGAGTACAGAGACTTGCTGGTAACGACATTGAACTAGGTATTGAGATACCGACGATCAAATCTCGGGCAAGTAACACACCGACAGACAAAGGAAATTACATATGTTGTCATAACGGTTCGACCATAAAGATCTGTGTAGAATATGTAGGAACCAAGATGGACATCCAAGTTATGATATTGGTTATTGACCAGAGAGGTGTCTCAGTCTTGTCTGCATAGTTCTCAAACCCGTAGGGTCCGCATGCTTAACGATCGTTGATGATATAGTGTTATATGATTTACATGTTTTGGTGACTGAATGTTGTTCGGAGTCCCGGATGAGATCACGGACATGACGAGGATCTATGGAATGGTCCGAAGGTAAATATTGATATATAGGACGATGGTATTTAGACACCGTAAGAGTTTTGGGAAGTACCGGGTAGAAATCGGGTCATCGGAAAGGGTTCCGGACACCCTCGGGAGGTTAATGGGCCATATGGGCCAAAGGGGCGGACATAGTAACCCACAAGGGGATGGCGCGCCCCTCCTAGGCTGCAGCCCTTGGGGATAGTAGGAAAGGGGGCAGTCGGCCTCCCCCTTTCTTTCCTTCCCCCCTCCAGCAAATATGGAAAGGGGGGCGCGGCCAGGGCAGGAGCCCAAGTAGGATTCGGTCCTACTTGGGGCGCCTCCTAGCCTCTCCATTCTACCCCACCTATATATACGTGGGAGGGGGTACCACATATAACCACGACAATCTCTTAGCCGTGTGCGGCGCCCCCCTTGATGTCTACTACGCAACCTTCTTCTTGTAGACGTTGTTGGGCCTCCAAATGCAGAGGGTTGTAGGACAGTAGCAAATTTCCCTCAAGTGGATGACCTCAGGTTTATCAATCCGTGGGAGGCGTAGGATGAAGATGGTCTCTCTCAAACAACCCTGCAACCAAATAACAAAGAGTCTCTTGTGTCCCCAACACACCCAATACAATGGTAATTGTATATGTGCGCTAGTTCGGTGAAGAGATGGTGATACAAGTGCAATATGGATGGTAGATATAGGTTTTTGTAATCTGATATTATAAAAACAGCAAGGTAGCAAGCGATAAAGTGAGCGAAAACGGTATTGCAATGCTAAACAAGGCCTAGGATTCATACTTTCGCTAGTGCAAGTTCTCTCAACAAGGATAACATAACTGGATTATATAACTACCCCTCAACATGCAACAAAGAGTCACTCCAAAGTCATTAATAGCGGAGAACAAACGAAGAGATTATTGTAGGGTATGACACCACCTCAAAGTTATTCTTTCTGATCAATCCATTGGGCTATTCCTATAAGTGCCACAAACAGCCCTAGAGTTTGTAGTAAAATAACACCTTAAGACACACATCAACCAAAACCCTAATGTCACTTAGATACTCCAATGTCACCTCAAGTATCCGCGGGTTTGATTATACGATATGCATCACCCAATCTCATATTCATCTATTCAAACCAACACAAAGAACTTCAAAGAGTGCCCCAAAGTTTCTACTAGAGAGTCAAGACGAAAATGGGTGCCAACCCCTATGCATAGATTCCCAATGTCATGGAAACTGCAAGTTGATCACCAAAACATACATCAAGTGAATCAATAGAATACCCCATTGTAACCACGGGTATCCCACGCAATACATACATCAAGTGTTCTCAAATCCTTAAAGACTCAGTCCGATAAGATAACTTCAAAGGGAAAACTCAATTCATTACAAGAAAATAGAGGGGGAGAAACATCATAAGATCCAACTATAATAGCAAAGGTCGCGGTACATCATGATCGTGCCATATCAAGAACACGAGAGAGAGAGAGAGAGAGAGAGAGAGAGAGATCAAACACATAGCTACTAGTACATACCCTCAGCCCCGAGGATGAACTACTCCCTCCTCGTCATGGAGAGCGCCGGGATGATGAAGATGGCCACTGGTGATGGATCCCCCCCTCTGGCAGGGTGCCGGAACAGGGTCCCGATTGGTTTTTGGTGGCTACAGAGGCTTGCGGCGGTGGAACTCACGATCTAGGTTTCTTTTTGGGGCTTTCTGTATTTATAGGAATTTTTGGCATAGGGAACAAGTCAGGGGGGTCTCCTAATCATCCACGAGGTAGGGGCGCGCCCAAGGGGGTAGGGCGCGCCCTCCACCCTCATGCATGGCTCAAGACTCTTCTGCACAACACTTTTACTTCGGTGGCTTCTTTTGGTCCATAAAAAAACATCAAAAATTGGCACGTCAATTGGACTCCGTTTGATTCCTTTTCTGTAAAACTCAAAACAAGGAAAAACAGAAACTAGCACTGGGCTCTAGGTTAATAGGTTAGTCCCAAAAATCATATAAAATAGCATATAAATGCATATAAAACATCCAAGATGGATAATATAATAACATGGAACAATCAAAAATTATAGATACGTAGGAGATGTATCAAGCATCCCCAAGCTTAATTTCTGCTCGTCCTCGAGTAGGTAAATGATAAAAACAGAATTTTGATGTGGAATTCTACCTAACATATTTATCAATGTAATCTTCTTTATTGTGGCAAGAATATTCAGATCCGGGAGATTCAAAATTAAAGTTTAATATTGACATAAAAACAATAATACTTCAAGCATACCAACAAAGCAATCATGTCTTCTCAAAATAACATAGCCAAAGAAAGCTATCCCTACAAAATCATATAGTCTAGCTATGCTCTATCTTCATCACACAAAATATTTAAATCATGCACAAACCCGATGACAAGCCAAGCAATTGTTTCATACTTTTGATGTTCTCAAACTTTTTCAATCTTCACGCAATACATGAGCGTGAGCCATGGACATAGCATTATAGGTGGAATAGAATGGTGGTTGTGGAGAAGACAAAAAGGAGAAGATAATCTCACATCAACTAGGTGTATCAACGGGCTATGGAGATGCCCATCAATAAATATCAACGTGAGTGAGTTGGGATTGCCATGATCCGGAAGCACTAGAGCTATAAGTCTATGAAGGATCAAAAATAAACTAAGTGGGTGTGCACCAAACTCGCTTGCTCACGAAGACCTAGGGAATTTTGAGGAAGCCCATCATTGGAATATACAAGACAAGTTCTATAATGAAAATTTTCCACTAGTGTATGAAAGTGACAACATAGGAGACTCTCTATCATGAAGATCATGGTTCTACTTTGAATCACAAGTGTGGTAAAAGGATAGTACCATTGCCCCTTCTCTCTTTTTCTCTCTTTTTTTGTTTTTTTTTTGTTTTTTTTTTGGCCTTCTCTTTGTTTGGGCCTCTTTTTTATTTTATTTTTTATTTTTTGTCCAGAGTCTGATCCTGACTTGTGGGGGAATCACAGTCTCCATCATCATTTCCTCACTATGACAATGCTCTAATAGTGATGATCATCACACTTCCATTTACTTACAACTCAAGAATTACAACTCGATACTTAGAACAAAATATCACTCTATATGAATGCCTCCGGTGGTGTATCGGGATGTGCAATGAATCAAGAGTGACATGTATGAAAGAATTATGAATGGTGGCTTTGCCACAAATAGATGTCAACTACATGATCAAGCAAAGCAATATGACAATGATGAAGCGTGTCATAATAAACGGAATGGTGGAAAGTTACATGGCAATATATCTCGGAATGGCTGTGGAAATGCCATGATAGGGAGTTATGGTGGCTATTTTGAGGAAGGTACATGGTGGGTGTATGGTATCGACGAAAGTTGCATGACACAAGAGAGGCTAGCAATGGTGTAAGGGTGAGAGTGCGTATAATCCATGGACTCAACATTAGTCATAAAGAATTCACATACTTATTGAAAAAAATTATTAGTTATCGAAATGAAGTACTACGCGCATGCTCCTAGGGGGATAGATTGGTAGGAAAATACCATCGCTCGTCCCCGACCGCCACTCAGAAGGAAGACAATCAATAAATAAATCATGCTCCAACTTCATCACATAATGGTTCACCATATGTGCATGCTACGGGAATCACAAATTTTAACACAAGTATCTCTCAAATTCACAATTACTCACTAGCATCACTCTAATATCACCATCTTCATATCTCAAAACAATCATAAAGAATAAAACTTTTCATAGTGTTCAATGCACTTTATATGAAAGTTTTTATTATATCCCTCTTGGATGCCCATCATATTAGGACTAAATTTATAACCCAAGCAAATTACCATGTTGTTTAAGACTCTCAAAATAATATAAGTGATGCATGAGAGTTCAACAATTTCTTCAAAATAAAACCACCATCGTGCTCTAAAAATATATAAGTGAAGCACTAGAGCAAACGACAAACTACTCCAAAAGATATAAGTGAAGATCAATGAGTAGTTGAATAATTATATAACTATATGAAGACTCTCTAAGATTTAAGAATTTCGGATCTTGGGATATTATTCAAACAGCAATAAAAACAAAATAAAATTACATAACGCTCCAAGCAAAACACATATCATATGGTGAAAAAAATATAGCTCCAAGTATAGTTACTGATGAACAAAGACGAAAGAGGGGATGCCATCCGGGGCATCCCCAAGCTTAGGCTCTTGGTTGTCCTTGAATATTACCTTGGGGTACCTTGGGCATCCCCAAGCTTAGGCTCTTGCGACTCCTTATTCCATAATCCATCGAATCTTTACCCAAAACTTATAAACTTCACAACACAAAACTCAATAGAAAATTCGTAAGCTCCGTTAGTATAAGAAAATAAATCACCACTTTTGGTACTGTTGTGAACTCATTCTAAATTCATATTGGTGTAATATCTACTTTATTCCAACTTCTCTATGGTTCATACCCTCCGATACTACTCATAGATTCGTCAAAATAAGCAAACAACACATAGAAAATAGAAACTGTCAAAAACAGAACAGTCTGTAGTAATCTGTAACTCTAGAATACTTCTGTAACTCCAAAAATTCTGAAATAAATTGGTGGACATGAGGAATTTGTCTATTAATCTTCTGGAAGAAATCAACTTAAAAGCACTCTTCTGTTAAAAATGACAATTATTCTCGTGAGCAAAAAGTTTCTGTGTTTTATAGCAAGATCACATTAACTTTCACCCAAGTATTCCCAAAGGTTCTAATTTGCACTTTATTGAAAAAAAGCTATAAAACATGATTACTACAGTAGATTAATCATGTGTACACACAAAAACAGTAGGGTTAAATGTTGGGTTGCCTCCCAACAAGTGCTTTTCTTTAATGCCTTTTTAGCTCGGCATGATCATTTCAATGATGCTCGTATAAAAGATAAGAATTGAAACATAAAGGGAGCATCATGAAGCATATGAC
Organism: Triticum dicoccoides; assembly: GCF_002162155.2. Taxonomy (NCBI): domain Eukaryota; kingdom Viridiplantae; phylum Streptophyta; class Magnoliopsida; order Poales; family Poaceae; genus Triticum; species Triticum dicoccoides. Next base: position 640,154,976 of record NC_041381.1, read on the forward strand.
TAACACATTTAAGTCTAACCCACTTCCTATTCATAGGGATTTTGTGAGAAAACAACTTATGGGAACAAGAATCAACTAGCATAGGAAAGCAAAACAAGCATGGCTTCAAGATTTTCAACACATAGAGAGGAAACTTGATATTATTGCAATTCCTACAAGCATATATTCCTCCCTCATAATAATTTTTAGTAGAATCATGAATGAATTCAACAATATAACTATCACATAAAGCATTGTTTTAATGATGCATAAGCATAGAATTTTTATTACTCTCCACATAAGCAAATTTCTTCCCACGAATAGTAGTGGGAGCAAACTCAACAAAATAACTATCATGTGAGGCATAATGCAATTTAAAATTAAAATTAAGATGATAAGTTGGAATAATCATCATAGATAGCAACTTTGTTATCGCAATAATCATTATTCTTTATAGCATACATGTCATCGCAATAATCATCATAGATAGCAACTTTGTTCTCATAATAAATTGGAATCTCTTCCAAAATAGTGCATTCATCACTAAATAAAGTTATGATCTCCCCAAATCCACTTTCATAATTATCACAATAAGATTCAACACCCTCCAAAATAGTGGGCTCATTACTTCCTAAAGTTGACACTCTTCCAAACCCACTTTCATCAATATAATCATCCTAAATAGGAGGCATGGTATCATCATAATAAATTTGCTCATCCAAACTTGGGGGACTAAAAATATCATCTTCATCAAACATAGCATCGCCAAGCTTGTGGATTTGCATATCATTAGCATCATGGATCTTCAAAGAATTCATACTAACAACATTGCAATCATGCTCATCATTCAAAGATATAGTGCCAAACATTTTAATGCGTTCTTCTTCTAGCACTTGAGCACAATTTTCCTTTCCAACATTTTCACGAAAGACATTAAAAAGATGAAGCATATGAGGCACCCTCAATTCCTTTTTTTGGTAGTTTTCTTTTATATACTAAACTAGTGATAAAACAAGAAACTAAAAGATTCCATTTCAAGATCTAAAGATATACCTTCAAGCACTAACCTCCCTGGAAACGGCGCCAGAAAAGAGCTTGATGTATTACAAGAAAATCCTTATAGACTCAATCTGATAAGATAACTTCAAACGGAAAACTCAATCCATTACAAGAAAATGGAGGAGGAGAAACATCATAAGATTCAACTCTGATAGCAAAGCTCGTGGTACATCAAGATTGTGCCATATCAAGAACACGAGAGAGAGAGAGCGATCAAACACATAGCTACTTGTACATACCCTCAGCCCCGAGGGTGACCTACTCCCTCCTCATCATGGAGAGCACCGGGATGATGAAGATGGCCAGCGGTGATGGACCCCCGCCTCCATCAGGTTGCCGGAACAGGGTCCCATTTGGTTTTTGGTCGCTATAGAGTCTTGCGGCGGTGGAACTCCCGATCTAGGTTTCTTTTAGGGGTTTATGTATTTATAGGAATTTCTGTCGTCGGGAACAAGTCAGGGGGTCTCTGAGTCATCCACGAGGTAGGGGGCATGCGCAGGGGGGTAGGGCGCGCCCTCCACCCTCGTGGATGGCTTGGGACTCTTCTGTCCCAACTCTTTTACTTCGGTGTCTTCTTTTGGTCCACTAAAAATCATAAACAGTTGGCATGTCAATTGGACTCCGTTTGGTATTCCTTTTCTGTAAAACTCAAAAACAAGGAAAAAAATAGAAACTGGCACTGGGCTCTAGGTTAATAGGTTAGTCCCAAAAATCATATAAAATAGCATATAAATGCATATAAAACATCCAATATGGATACTATAATAGCATGGAACAATCAAAAATTATAGATACGTTGGAGACATATCACCCCTCCATCGTTTACACCCTCGGTCATATTTTCATAGTGCTTAGGCGAAGCCCTGTGGAGATAGCATCACCATCACCGTCACCACGCCTTCGTGCTGCGGAACTAATATGCTAGTTCGCTCGTCTTGCGGTATCAAGAAGGCGAGGATGTCACCAAGCTGAACGTGTGCTGAACACGGAGGTGATGTACTTTCGGTACTTGATCGATTGGATCGTGAAGAAGTTCAACTACATCAACCGCATTCCTAAATGCTTCCGCTTATGGTTTACGACGGTACGTAGACACACTCTCCCCTCTCATTGCTATGCATATCCATGGATAGATCTTGCTTGTGCATAGAAATTTTTTGTTTTCCATGCAACGTTTCCCAACATCTGTCACCTAGCGGTGCATCAAGGACATAATTCTTCTGTGCAGAAATGTGGATAATTCTCATATCATGGACCCAGTCCGCATTATTGCTACCATCATCTTTCAAATTAGTTTTCTCTAGGAACGTATCAAAAATCGCGAGCTATTTATCTACAACATAATTTTCAAAGACATTTTGACTATGTTCATGATAAATTTTAGTTCAAATAATTATATTACTAATTAAATCCAACTTAAATCAACATCCCTCAAGTTGTATAAGTGATACATGATCCAAATCAACTAACCCATGTCCGATCATCACTTGAGATGGGGTAGTCATCAATGGTGAACATCTTCATTTTGATCATATCTACTATATGACTCATGTTCAAACTTTCGCTCTCCAGTGTTTGAAGATCATGTCTGTACATGCTAGGATCGTCAAGTTTAAACCAAGTATTCTGCGCGTGTAAATATGGCTTACACCCATTGTATGTGAATGTAGAGTTCATCACACCCGATCATCATGAGGTGCTTCGAAATGATGAACTTTAGCAACTGTGCATACTTGGGGAGAACAATTTTATCTTGAAATTATGTGAAGGGATCATCTTGTAATGCTACCGTCGTTCTAAGCAAAATAAGACGCATAAAGGATAAGTATCACATGCAATCAAAATATGTGACATGATATGGCCATCATCATCTTGTGCTTTTAATCTCCATCTTCAAAACAATGTCATGATCTCCATCGTCACCGGCACGACATCTTCATCTCCATTGTCATCGGCGCGACACCTTGATCTCCATCGTCACGTCGGGTTCGTCTCACCAACTATTGCTTCTACACCTATTAATAACGCATAGTGATAAAATAAAGCAATTACATGGCACTTAATGATTGACACGCAGGTCATACAAGAATTTAAAGACAACCCTAAGGATCCTGCCGGTTGTTGATATTACAAAACATGATCATCTCATACATCAACGTATATCACATCACGTCTTGACCATATCACATCACAACATACCCTCCAAAACAAGTTAGACGTCCTCTACTTTGTTGTTGTAAGTTTTACATGGCTGCTATGGGTAACTAGCAAGAACTGTTCTTACCTACGAAAAACCACAACGGTGATTATCAAGTTTTCTATTTTAACCTTCTGCAAGGTCCGGTCGTAGTAAAATTCGATTTAACTAAAGTGGGAGAAACAAACACCCACCAACCACCTTATGCAAAACAAGTTGCATCAGTCCGTGGAACCGGTCTCATGTACGTGGACATGTAAGGTTGGTCCGGACCGCTTTATCCCACAATACCGCTAAATAAAAATAAGCATTGGTGGTAAGAAGTACGAACATCACCTCCCATAACTCCTTTGTGTTCTACTCGTGCATATCATCTACGCATAGACCTGGCTCTGATACCACTATTGGGGAACGTTGCATGGAAAACAAAAAAAAATCTATGCACTCGCAAGATCTATCCATGGAGGTGCATAGCTACAAGAGGGGAGAGCATCTTCATACCCTTGAAGATTCCTAAGCGGAAGCATTTATCAATGCCGTTGATGTAGTCGTACACCTTCACGATCCGTCTCAATCAATTACCGAACGTACGACACCTCCGCGTTCAGCACACGTTCAGCTCGACAACGTCCTCACCTTCTTTATCCAGCAAGAGGGTTGAAGTAGTAGATGAGTCCTGGCAGCACGACGCCATGGTGACGGTGGTGGTGAAGAACAATCTCCGTGGGGCTTCGCCAAGCAGAACAGAAACTATGATGGAGGATAAACTAGAGGGGGCGGGGTTGCCAGCACACGGCTTGGTGATTCTTGATGTGTTCCGGGTGATAGCCCTATTCAGAAACATAGCATGCAATTTCAAAAAAATTATAGGCTCATGCAAGATCTATCTAGGAGATGCATAGCAATGAGAGGGGGAGAGTTTATATGTACCCTCATAGACCGAAAGGGGAAGCATTTGACAACACGGTTGATGTAGTCGAACTTCTTCTCGTTCCGACCGATCAAGCACCGAACGTACGGCACCTCCGATTCTGCACACATTCAGCTCGATGACATCCCTTGAACTCTTGGTCCAGCAGAGTGTCGAGGAAGTAGAAGAGTTCCGTCAGCACGAGGGTGTGGTGACGGTGATGGTGAAGTTATCCGCGTAGGGCTTCAATACGCACTACGTGAATATAACCGGATGCCTAAACTGTGGAGGGGGCGCCACACACGGCTAACAAATGTTGGTGTGTGTTCTAGGCGCCTCCTGCTACTTCTTGAGCACTGCGTTGGTTTTCCCTTGAAGAGGAAAGGGTGATGCAGCAAAGTAGCGTAAGTATTTCCCTCTGAGAACCAAGGTATCAATCTAGTAGGAGGCTCCTTAAAAGTCCCACGCACCTACACAAACAAACAAGAACCTCGTAACCAACGCGGTAAAGGGGTTGTCAATCCCTTCACGAAAACTTGCGAAAGTGAGATGTGATAGAGATAATAAGATAAGAAAAATATTTTTGGTATTTTTATGATATAGAATGGAAAATAAAAGATGCAAATAAAAGTAGATGGAAAACTTATATGATAAAATATAGACCCCGGGGCCATAGATTTCACTAGTGGCTTCTCTCAAGATAGCATAAGTATTATGGTGGGTGAACAAATTACTATCGAGCAATTGATAGAAAAGTGCATAGTTATGAGAATATCTAGGCATGATCATGTATATAGGCATCACGTCCGCAACAAGTAGATCGAAACGATTCTGCATCTACTACTATTACTCCACACATCGACCGACTCCTGCCTGCATCTAGAGTATTAATTTCATAAGAACAGAGTAACACATTAAGAAAGATGACATTATGTAGAGGGATAAACTCATGTAATATGATATAAACCCCATCTTTTTATCCTCGATGGCAACAATACAATACGTGCCTTGCTGCCCCTGCTGTTACTGGGAAAGGACACCGCAACATTGAACCCAAAGCTAAGCATTTTTCCCATTGCAAGAAAGATCAATCTAGTAGGCCAAACCAAACTGATAATTCGAAGAGACTTGCAAAGATAACCAATCATACATAAAAGAATTCAGAGGAGATTCAAATATTTCTCATAGATAAACTTTATCATAAACCCACAATTCATCGGATCTCGACAAACACACTACAAAAAGAGTTACATCGAATAGATCTCCAAGAAGATCGAGGAGAACTTGGTATTGAGATTCAAAGAGAGAGAAGAAGCCATCTAGCTAATAACTATGGACCCGAAGGTCTGTGGTAAACTACTCACAACTCATCGGAGAGGCCTTGGAGATGATCTAGAGGCCCTCCATGGTCGATTCCCCCTCCGGTGGAGCGTCGGAGAAGGCTCCAAGATGGGATCTCGCGGATACAGAAGGTTTAGGTGGTGGAATTAGGTTTTCGTGGTGCTCCTGGATGTTTTTGGGGTACGTGGATATATATAGGAGGAAGAAGTAGGTCGGTGGAGCCACGAGGGGCCCATGAGGGTGGGGGGGCGCCCACCCCCTTAGGGCGCGCCGGGCACCCTCGTGGCCGGCTCGTTCGCTTCTTGACGTCCACTCCAAGTCTCCTGGGTTGCGTTTGTTCCAAAAAGATCGCTCCCGAAGGTTTCATTCCGTTTGGACCCCGTTTGATATTCCTTTTCTTCAAAACACTGAAATAGGAAAAAAAATAGCAATTCAGGATGGGCCTCCGGTTAGTAGGTTAGTACCAAAAATGATATAAAAGTGTAGAGTAAAGCCCATAAACATCCAAAACGGGTAATATAATAGCATGGAACAATCAAAAATTATAGATACGTTGGAGACGTATCAAGCATCCCCAAACTTAATTCTTGCTCGTCCTCGAGTAGGTAAATGATGAAAACAGAATTTTTGATGTGGAATGCTACCTAGCATATTTCTCAATGTAATTTTCTTTATTGTGGCATGAATGTTCAGATCCAAATGATTCAAAATAAAAGTTCATATTGACATAAAAACTATTATACTTCAAGCATACTAACAAATCAATCATGTCTTCTCAAAATAGCATGGCTAAAGAAAGTTATCCCTACAAAATCATATAGTGTGGCTATGCTCTATCTTCATCACACAAAGTACTTAATCATGCACAACCCCGATGACAAGCCAAGCAATTCTTTCATACTTTAGTATTCTCAAAAAAATTCCTTTTTTTGCGACTTTCACGCAATACATTAGCGTGAGCCATGGATATAGCACTATATCTGGAATAGAATGGTGGTTGTGGAGAAGACAAAAAAGGAGAAGATAGTCTCACATCAACTAGGCATATCAACGGGCTATGGAGATGCCCATTAATAGATATCAATGTGAATGAGTAGGGATTGCCATGCAACGGATGCTCTAGAGCTATAAATGTATGAAAGCTCAACAAAAGAAACTAAGTGGGTGTGCATCCAACTTGCTTGCTCACGAAGACCTAGGGCATTTTGAGGAAGCCCATCATTGGAATATACAAGCCAAGTTCTATAATGAAAAATTCCCACTAGTATATGAAAGTGACAACATAGGAGACTCTCTATCATGAAGATCATGGTGCTACTTCGAAACACAAGTGTGGTAAAAAGGATAGTAACATTGTCCCTTCTCTCTTTTTCTCTCATGTTTTTATTGGCCTTTCTCTTTTTTTTATTTGGCCTTTCTCTTTTTTTTTTAAGTCTTAAGTCTCATCCCGACTTGTGGGGGAATCATAGTCTCCATCATCCTTTCAGCACTTGGGACAATACTCTAATAATGAAGATCATCACACTTTTATTTACTAACAACTCAAGATTACAACTCGATACTTAGAACAAAATATGACTCTATATGAATGCCTCTGGTGGTGTACCGGGATATGCAATGAATCAAGAGTGACATGTATGGAAGAATTATGAAGGTGGCTTTGCCACAAATACGATGTCAACTACAGGATCATGTAAAGAGCAATATGACAATGATGATGCATGTCATGATAAATGGAATGGTGGAAAGTTGCATAGCAATATATCTCGGAATGGCTATGGAAATGCCATAATAGGTAGGTATGGTGGCTGTTTTGAGGAAGGTATATGGTGGGTGCATGGTACCGACGAAAGTTGCATGGCACAAGAGAGGCTAGCAATGGTGGAAGGGTGAGAGTGCGTATAATCCATGGACTCAACATTAGTCATAAAGAACTCATATACTTATTGCAAAAATCTACAAGCCATTGAAAACAAAGTATTATGCGCATGCTCCTAGGGGGATAGATTGGTAGGAAAAGACCATCGCTTGTCCCCGACCGCCACTCATAAGGAAGACAATCAATAAATAAATTATGCTCCAACTTCATCACAAAGCGATTCACCATACGTGCATGCTACGGGAATCACAAACTTCAACACAAGTATTCCTCAAATTCATAATTACTCCACTAGCATGACTCTAATATTACCATCCTCATATCTCAAAACAATTATCAAGCATCAAATTGATCATAGCATCCAATTCACTTTCTATGATAGTTTTTATTATACCCAACTTGGATGCACATCATTCTAGGACCAAATTCATAACCATAGAAAATACCATGCTGTTCTAAAAGACTCTCAAAATAATATAACTGAAGCATGAGAGATCAACAATTTCTACAAAATTAAGCCACCGCCGTGCTATAAAAGATATAAGTGAAGCACTAGAGCAAAAATTATCTAACTCAAAAGATATAAGTGAAGTGCATAGAGCATTCTAATAAATTCCAAATCAAGTGGGTCTCTCCCAAAAGGTGTGTACAACAAGGATGATTGTGGTAATCTAAAAAGCAAAGACTCATATCATACAAGACGCTCCAAGCAAAACACATATCATGTGGTGAATAAAAATATAGCTCCAAGTAAAGTTACCCATAAACGAAGACGAAAGAGGGGATGCCTTCCGGGGCATCCCCAAGCTTAGGCTTTTGGTTATCCTCCAGACATCTCACAGCAGCCGCTTTTGTCCTCATCGTGCCAGTACTGGTGGTGACCATCGTTTTGGCATGCAATGGCCACGTCCAGAGTGTCGTTTTTCCTCGGCCCTGCTCGTGCTCATCGTCTTCGCGCGCGTGACCCTGTCCAGCGTGTTTCCCGTGTCGTCGCCGTCCCCCTGGACCTCTCTCCCCCTCCTAAAGCCTCCTCGCTGGCGCTCGTCGCCGTGCGCCCACGGATGCGTTGTAGATGGTCGTCGTCTTCCTTCTCTGTTTGCTTATCCCCCGTGCCTCTCGACCTCTTCTACCCCGCGACCTGCCCCTCTGCTCCCCCACGTCGCCTTCCGTCGACCTCGCTCGCCCGCACATGCGTCTGCAGTGCCGGACACGCGTCCGCAGCGACACCCGTGGTTGAACCACCTCGCATGGCTATAAATGGCCACCCCCGAGGTCGTCCGAGCACTTCATCGCCCCCTCCTAACTCTCAGGACCCCGCCCAGCCTCTCGCCCGAGCTCCAGAGCCCCTCCTCGCCCTCCACTTCCACCATGGCCGTCGTTCGGCTACGGAGAAAATTCGAGTGAGTCGACGCCCCTCCCTCCATCTCTTCACCTCCACTCACTACAAAAAAAGACACATCCGTGACATTTTGGGCCGAACGAAATGTTTTTCTGTCATACATATGAAACTTCTATGACGATAATTGTGACAAAACCCGGTATCATCATAGATGTGGTGGGGTCCTACTTCTATGACAAAAAATCATGACAGAAAATGGGCTTTTCGTCCTGGGCAGGCCGCAGACGCAGCTGCATGACATTCTTTGGGCCGTCCATGACGGAAAAAACCATGGTACAAACGAGAGGGAGGAATATTTCGGGGAGTTGCCGGTTACGGTGGGAGGTCGGGGGCCGAGCGATGCACGTGTCTCTCATACACGTACGCGCGTGTGTGCGAGGCGTTGGCTCTAACTGAACCCGAGCGAGGCGTTGGGCTCTAACTTAACCCGAGCGATTGAACTGCAGGCTACGCGTTACTGAACATGAGCGATCGATCGATGGCTGTTAACTGAACCCGATGGAGCGATTCCTTCGCTACTACTGCTAACTGAAGCCGATCGATTGGATGAATAGTGAGCGTTGCAGGGGGGGTTGGATGAACAGTGAGCGGTGGCGTTGCCTCTGGATGAATAGGACCCCGTGGTGTGGAGGGCTAGATGAACAGTAGACGGTGGAGGGGTGGCCGTGGAGGGGTGGTTGAACAGGACCCCATGGTGTGGAGGGCTGGATGAATAGTAGACGGTGGAGGGCTGGATGGACAGTAGACGGTGGAGAGGTGGTTGAACAGTAGCCGGTGGAGTAGCGCGCGGTGGAGGCTGGATGAACAGGAGCCCTTGGAGGCTAGAGGAGGTCGACGGTAGTCCGTGGAGGCTGGAGGAGGTCGACGGTGGAGAGGAACAGTCTCCCGTGGAGTCCCGTTTTGCGGTACGCCACACCCCTCCCGATGAACAGGACCCCCGTTTCGACCGTAGGAGGTCCGTTTCCTTCGTTTTGCGGTACACCACGCCCCTCCCGATGAACAGGACCCCCATTTC
>NC_041381.1:640165121-640165984 GCF_002162155.2 Triticum dicoccoides
GGAGGTCCGTTTCCTCCATTTTGCGGTACGCCACACCCCTCCCGATGAACAGGACCCCCGTTTTGACCATAGGAGGTCCGTTTCCTCCGTTTTGCGGTACGCCACACCCCTCCCGATCAAGAGGACCCCTGTTTCGACCGTAGGAGGTCCGTTTCCTCCGTTTTGCGGTACGCCACACCCCTTCCGATCAACAGGACCCTGTTCTAAACGTGGCCGGTCGAACACAAGGTCGTATCCTCCATTATGCGTTACGCCAGGCCTCGTTTCCATGGCCTGTTCCGTCCAAGCCGGTTGGCTCACACGCGTTCCGTTGCTTCTCGATGAACACGACGCATTTCTTGCCTCCCCATGAACACGACGCATTCCGTTGCCTCCCCATGAACACGAGCCCTCGCCATACGTATGCGCGACTAAGCGTTCGAGACCCCGCCCGTATGTACACATACGTGGCCATATTTTCTTTCTTGCACCCTAGCCGCTGTACGTACGTGTACATGCTACGTGCGCGCCTCTACTACGACACATGCGCGCCTCTACTACGACCCGTGTGCGCCTCTACATCGACCAGTATGTACGTACACGTTCGCGACCAGGATGACAACGCTACGTATGCTTCGACCAGGTGGGTCCCGACTGTCAGGCACTTCCTTGCCTATGAAGATGTAACTGGTGGGTCCCAGCAGTCAAGGGGGCGAATCGTTTTGTTTTTGTTTTTTTTCAGACGCACTTCCTTGCATGCGAAGGTGTAGCTGCTAGGTCCCAGCAGTCAGGGGGGCGAATCGGTTTTTTTTGCCCGAACGCACTTCCTTGCGTGCGAAGGTGTAGCTGCTGGGTCCCAGCAGTCAGGGGGGTGAATCGTTTTT
>NC_041381.1:640166245-640177256 GCF_002162155.2 Triticum dicoccoides
TCGTTTTTTTTGCCAGGACGCACTTCCTTGCGTGCGAAGGTGTAGCTGGTGGGTCCCAGCAGTCGGGGGGCGAATCGTTTTTTTTCGGACGCACTTCCTTGCGTGCGAAGATGTAGCTGGTGGGTCCCAGCAGTCAGGGGGGCGAATCGTTTTTTATTCCCGGACGCACTTCCTTGCGTGCGAAGATGTAGCTCGTGGGTCCCAGCAGTCAAGGGGCCATTCATTTTTTTGCGAAATACGGTGGCCCATCCGGTGGGTCCATGTTGTCAAGTGCAGGAATAATTATTTTGCACGTAATAAGGAGGCACTTCCTTGCGGCTGCCGTGGATCCAGTTGTCAGCCTCTCCACGTATAATCCACGTTCGATGGAAGTCATTCCTTGACCACGTTGACCATGCCGCGCCGAGAGCGCCACGGCGGTGGACGATGGCGAGGCCTAGGAAGGGGACGACGCGGAGCCGGGGAAGACACGACAGTGGATGCACACGCGGACAGGAGTACGAGGGTTCACTGGTTCGGCTGCGCTGCCATCGCTGCAGAATAACAGGGGGTGTGGGTGAGTGGAGGGATGGCCTGGCCAGCGGTGGGAGTAGTAGGGGGGCGGTGAGGCCTCCGTGGCAGCAAAGCCGGCCACGAGAGGCAGGAGCAGGCGGCACGACCGGTGCTGCTTTGGGTGGCTGGAGCAAGAAGAGCAAAGGTTGAAGAAGCACGATGGCCATTGGATGGACATCGTACGGTCACTGCAGCTAGAATCATTTATTATTGACTAAGTTGACAAAGCCCTTGGTACATCAACTTAGTAGGCCCACAGGTCAGCTTCCGAAATGGTGCGCCCTAGATGTCAGAGGGAGGAATCATTTTTTGGGAGGGTGAAGCTAGAATATCCGAGATTGAAGAAGAAGCACGGCATCCATTGGATGGACATCCAACGGCCGCTGCTGCTAGAACCGTGTGTTGACTATAAGTTGACAAAGCCTTGCATACGCATCAACTCTGTTTTTTTAGGGGACGTGTCAACTTAGTAAGGCCAGAAGTGTGTGGCAGAGAACTTATAGCCCATTTGAGATTTGTAAGAATGTGTAGCCCATTTTTGAATTCTAATGGAATTTACTACAACCCATTTACAGTTTGTTAAAAGTACAGCCCATTTCAACCAACCGTTCAAAACAGAATTCAATAAAATTTCCCACATTTTGATGGGATCCGAATATTTTTATCCCGAAATTTCTAGTCAGATTAAAGCTTGGTATAAACAATACCGTAGTAATCATTCATGACCACAAGGAGCTTGATCTTTACCCATGATTCTCGCACAACATCACAAGTATTTAACAACTCAGTATCCTCCATACCACGGTGATCCTCTCATGATCACATAAGGATCAACCAACTTCTTTCATCACCGAACCGGGGTTGTTATTAAGCACATCATTATTATTACTATTGACCCATAATGTAACCGACTACGAACTGGGCCCTTATCTGCGGGTGCAGCTATCGATAGATTTAACACAAACTCTGCAGAGGTTAGCGCACTTTACCCGCACCACAGAACCCATGGCCTCGCGCTCCCATTCGGGTGGACCAACAGTGTTCCGACGAAACCCTTCCCTTGCCATGACACTCTCCCGGCCACTCCGACCAACACCCTCTCAGGGCTAAGTCATGGGTGGCCCCATGCCTACCAAAGGCATCTTCGACCACCGTCGTGGCAAAACGGTCCCAAACGGGGACAATGGTATACCAATCATAACAACGGGCACACCGCTTATGCCGTCCTACCCGGCCAAGGTAGCGATAGATCAATATGAGGTGCACAGGATCGATTGGATTCGTCCTCTGAAGTTTGCTGCATCAAACTTGGTAGAGCACTGCTGATCAACAGGAACTTGATTGGGTCAAATGGTGTTGTCTGGGTGTTTAGGATAAGAGGGACTACGATCCTGGGAGTTTTGGAGGCAGATAGATTAAAGATTAATATAGTTGCTTTGCAACTGACTAAAATGGTCCAGGATGAAGATCATGATGATGCTCTCACATGCAGTATCCACTTAAGCTAAACTTGGGCAAGGCTGAGTTATTTGATCATATGAAGATGCTGAAAAAGGTTTCATACCATTTGGATAAACCAAAAGGGTACTCCCTTCACAAACATCCCCACTGACCAGAAACTTGCAAAAATTCTAGAGGGACAATGGATAGATTAAATATGCCCAAATTGGGTGGAGATAATTTATATGGATAGGAGAAGGCCTAGAAAAATTTGCAGCCATAATGGAGCAAGATAAAATATACTTGCTTCACAAACTGAAATTTTGGACAAAAACAAATATTTGAAGCTGTGCTCACATGGTGGCGTTACATGAGCTCAACTTTGGTGGAGGGCTATTATATGATGATATGAAGGACCATGCTAAATTGCAACTCATTTTGATACGCCTAGATTGTACCTCCTTCACAAAGTTTCTTTTTGGATAGAAACTTTAGAAAATCATAAATAAATAATTACTAGGCAAATGAGGTTGCATTTTGGCATGTGGCAATGATATGGACATGAAAAGATGTCCAAGGAGTTTGGGATCAATTGGGCAAAGGAAAATAACACTTGCTTCACAATGTGCCATTTAGGGCAGAATAGGGAATGAATTAATTGAGTATGACGATAAACATGGAAAATGAAAAGTTTTGCCATATTTGATGAAGATATGACCCAAACAATTTATGAGAATTATTTGGGAATTTTTTGAGTGATGGAAATATAGGTTGCTTCACAACCTAGGGTAGAAGGACAATTCCTTTAATAGAAAAGGAATATTCCCAATGAAAAGAATATTGGAATTTGGGCTAGGATGAAAATTACAGGGTCTAGGGTTGGATAGGGGATGAAAAGCCACTCTGGAAGGAAAGAAGAAGTCACTATCTTCAGTTTCCAAACCACATAGCCACGGAAAAAGAAAACTCCGGCAAAAACCGCAGAAAATCAAAAGAAAAAGAAAGGACCAAAAATCAGGCTGTTACAACTCTTACCCCCTTAAAGAAATCTCGTCCTCAAGATTTGGTTGCTCAGGGAACAAGTCTGAATATATCAGACCTCAAGGAAACTGTTTCCTACTCAGGTATCATTTTCCCTTTATTGGTTGTTCCCACTGACTTTTATTTGACAGTCTGATTGTCTCTGGGGTAGTTTGTTTTACTACATCCACATTCTAATAGATCTTACCTTGCATGTTCATGCTTCTACTGGCTCCAATTCTTTTCGTATCTACTGACTTAGCTGAGTGTGATTTGTTATCATGATTGCAATATATATGCATGTCTCACAAATCCGAGAGTGATTTCCGATTGCTGGGTCTATACTGACAACCTTCCGTGAATTTGTGATCATATTTCCCTTATGAACACCCAAGCTCTGACTCCTTGCATTGGGTTTCTCCACTAAAGGCAGGTCCTTCGGGTTCCAAACTGTGACCTGAGGCTTAACTGTTTTCTGACAGATTCCGACTCATCGTAGAAGTTTCTGAATCATCTTAACCAGATCCAGTGTCTTGAGTATCGGATGCATACCAAATATTTGTCTTGGCCAGTATAAAGGGGTACGAACCTTTATGATATTATCGGCTGACTTGACTGACGGTGGTTCTGACAGACGAAATTTTATCCATGCCAAGCTATCCTTTGGTGATTCTCATAATTGAGGGCACATGCTTCGAGGTTGTTATTCATATTCTGATTGCTCATTCTGTCGGTTAGTCCATGAGGATAGTAGGATGTGCAATGCTTTACCATAGTTGCTAGAATCAAACTGTTGAATTGTCCTTTGGTCGGACTTCGCAGACCCAGATATTTGATACTCACAAATCTGAGCATATACTGTCGACTGAGCAGGTTGTCTGGATATGGGGTCCTTACCAAAATTGAGCAGACCCCTTAGGTGAATATCCATGGTGATCCATACTGACTCAAGCTGTCCGGGGTATCTGCACCATGCGGTTCCTGTAACAAGTATCAGTCCTGTTCCTTCATTACTGCTTTCTTGCCTGGATCCTTGGGCGAAGGAGCGGGGTCATATTGTTTCTCTGTGTGTCCATAGTTTCTATCGGGTGCAATATTCTGACAGGCATACTCTTTTTCGCATCTTCCGACATGGTAACACATTAAATGGCAGGTTCGGCACCTCTCAAGTTCTGACCGTAGGAAAATGATCATCCAAATCCTTGCAAGAAATCGACAAATAAATCAGTAGCCACTAGAACGGTCTTTACAACTCAGATCTGGGACATTACCGAAATAACTCAACCATGGCTCAGGACAGCAGGAAAGCAGTTCAGAGCATGAGACCGGGTCGATAAGAAGAAAGTGGCAGCTCCCTAAAATAACCAAAAAGCAGCTATAGCATTACTATCACAAAAAGAAACTCAACAACTGTACGAGATGGCCGAAAAGCAGTTCAAAACTCGTGGCAGTTGTTGAATAGAGAAATAAAAATCGGCATCTACCCCGGATAGCTAAAAATAGCTCAGATCACAGGCATGGTGCCTTCACCGGAGAAGAGGAGACAAGGGCTCATCAGGATCATCTTCCAGGTTCATAGGTACTTGTACTGAGCTCATTGTTGTCGTCAATCTTCATAATCCTTTGTGGCACTATGGTGTATAGTTGGCTTCCTTCTTTTAACAATCCTCACGTGGTTTTTAGATCCTCGTTCGAGTGACTTGTAATACCTTGGGGGGTATGCTGTCTGCATATATATGAGAATCTGATTCCTGAGGCAGACGTGTGTTCTAACTGATTCTTGCTTCTGACTTAAACTATTGCGGATCTGATTCTTGAGATGCACTTGGAAGTTTCTTTGGTAGTTTGCGAGGGGAGACGGGGTTTCTTATACCAGAAGCTTCTCAGATTGATTACCACATACACATCACCTTAATATTTTTGCTGTTGATTTCTTGTATTCAACAGGATTTGCTGAACTATCCTTCTTTCTGAGCATTGAATACATGGCACATTCTTGCTTGCTTCCAAGTATATCTTGTTTCAAAATCATCCTCAACTAAGAATCAAACCTTGTATCTGAACCATCCCTTTGACTGACAATACACTGTTGGTCTTGCAGATAGCTTATCTTCTTGCTGATTTGATCATTACTGCCATGAGGAGTGCACACTGAGGGAAACTTGATTATCTCTATCACGATCAGAGATCCCCAAATCTCATTGCAGTCAGCTAAGAATTCCATACTAATGCAAACTTGATACTCGTAGTCCATCCATGATTTATTTTGCATTCATACGAGATGTTCCAAATTTCACTACAGTCTGCTGATAATTTCATTATGTTTCGCTGAGCTCCCAAGCATATGTATTCCTTGCTGACTCCTCTGGTCCGGTATCGGTTGACGAGCAACTTTAATAAGGGGAACATTTGTAACACTGAAGGCCCAAATAAAGAAACAAAAGAAACGGCGAAAACAAAAGCACACAAGCACAAAAATAATATAAATAATCTCAAGCAATCATCACATATTACTGCTACTCACACAATAATATGCATGCACCACCTAAGCACACAAATCTCGCGGAAACTCTGGTATTACGGTCTAATATGCTGTGACGGTGTGCACGCAAGTGAAATCCATGTGTGGAAGGAATTGGTGTAACCAAGGCTACACCAAGTGCTGGCTGAACACCGATTGGATCTGGATGGATACAGAGACGAGGACGGACTTGGCGATCATGTAGAGGTCACGACCACATCATCATCAAGCGTACGAAAGGGAATCGTACACGTCCAAAGAACGAGATGACAGGATAGGGTAGCGGTGGAAAAGCAAGGCTTGATGGCATTGCCCTTTTCTGATAACAAAGACCAGTAAGGGTTGCCAAAGGGACGAGATGGATGGCACAATTCAGGATAGAAACAAATCTATCACCGAAACGATATGGGTGGGTGGCAGACAGATATCGACGCGATACCCGAGCATAATTCCTGCAAATGGTGTATGGAACACTTGGCACCAGGGCATCACTCTACTGGGACAAAGATAATTAATGTCAAACACTAAAGAGAAGGCATGCAAAGAAGGAAGGTGTAGGTAGTGGATCGAAACCGATGCCACCTACACTCACAAGATCAACCGTTAGTGATAAGATAATAAGTCTATATGCATGCTATGCAACAAACAAATGCAGCAATCAAGTGCAACAAACCAACTGGGCTCTATACTATCGCATTCTAACGTTCGCGTGGGCTAGGGCGTCCTACAGCCATACCTGCTCTGATACCAAGCCTGTGGCACCCCGGCCCAGAGAAACCGGAACGCCCCGCATTCCACCCCAGAGATCGAGATGAAGTCTTCTGGAATACGGTACTGCTTAGCATAGAACAAACTAGCTCTTTATTACAATCTATTTGGGTACAAGGGATTCCGACTTAACTGGGAATTACATCGGCAAGGCGACACTACACCTGCCACGGTTGCTCCATGCAAGCAGCAGAACAACATGAAGAAGCGGAATAACTACTGGCAGCGGAACAACGGCGATAGTGGTGAACTCCACTCCACAGGGACTCTGGCTGGAACGCTTATCCTAGCTCACATACAAAGAATCCACGGCAAACTGGCATGACACACCAGGTCAGTAAATTGAATGTATTTGCAAGCTCACAATAACCAGAAGCATTCAAGACAAACAACAGCATGGCAATTACAGGTTAACAAGGATTAACATGATACCATCAAAACAACATGGCATGAACAACATGATACTGCTAGCATAATACTAGCATGACATGAACATATAAACATGATGATACTAACATGCAACATTGTAACACTATCATGCACCAACTTACTCTGCTCGGGGTTACCTCGTAACCATCACATGCATCACTTACCATCCTCGGACATCACATCATCATCTCAGGATCCAATAAAGCTTGGTATAAACAATACCATAGTAATCAGTCATGATCACAAGGAGCTTGATCTTTACCCATGATTCTCGCACAACATCACAAGTATTTAACAACTCGGTATCCTCGATACCACGATGATGCTCTCATGATCACATAAGTATCAACCAACTTCTTTCATCACCGAACAGGGGCTGTTATAAAGCACATCATTATTATTACTGTTGACCCATAGTATAACCGACTACGAACTAGGCCCTTATCCGCGGGCGCGGCTATCGATAGATTTAACACAAACTCTGCAGAGGTTAGCGCACTTTAGCCACACCACATAACACATGGCCTCGCACTCCCATTCGGGTGGACCAACAACGTTCCGAGGAAACCCTTCCCTTGCCATGACACTCTCCTGGCCACTCCGACCAACTCCCTCTTAGGGCTAAGTCATGGGTGGCCCCATGCCTACCAAAGGCATCTTCGACCACCGTCGTGGCAAAACGGTCCCAAACAAGGACAATGGTATACCAATCATAACAACGAGCACACACTACAAGAAATATGTCAACTAGTGACCGTCTGTCAGTGACCCTGGAAGAATTGGTCATAGATCTATGACCATTTCAGACCAATTGGTCAAAAGCTGTTCGGGGGGCTCCAAACCCAAAACTATAACGATCATTTTGGTCAGAAAGGTCATAATTTCCTTACATGAAATGGTCATAAAGCAGATAGCACTGGTCTGCTGCCTTATTTCTAACTGATCATGACCAATATAAATGGTCATAACCTTGTAAATTGTGGTGGGTTGCTATGACTAGGCGCCACCTCATCAGTTTTGCCTATGTGTCATGTCCATGTGGCAGTTTTTGCCCTAGGTTGTGAAGCAACCTATATTTCTGTCATTCCCAAAATTCCCAAAAAATCTCATAAATTTTTTGGGTCATATCTTTGTCAAATATGTAAAAAAAACTTCCTTGCCTAGTTCAAAAATAGTTCAAAAATATTCATTTTCCTATTCTGTTCAGAAAAACACTTTGTGAAGGAAGTACCACTTTGGCATGTCCAACTGGTATCCATTTTCTACAATGCTTTCCTATGCCCAAATAACCATCCTCCACAAAATGCCAGCTCAATCCATTCATTATTTTGAGCCCAGCTTCAACATTCGTATTTATGTCCAGTGTTGTACTTTGCAAAGCAAGTACCATGTAGGCTCCTCCTTTTGAGCTAAAAATTTGTGAAGACGGTCTTCTTAGTAACTAGTCATCCTCAGCCAAAACTCACGATCATTAGCCATGTGCATTTCCTGTACCGCTAATCAAACACTTGGCTGCTTCTTCATGTTTGAGCATCGATCGGTCTCCTCGTGAGAATATTATGTTGTGATTTTCTTCCTAGCACCTACCTGGGGAGTTCCCAACCCACTAGACATGCCTAGGCCGCCCAGAACACATGGCAATGCCACGGTCACACGGTGGCCACGCGGCGGGCATGCGAGTTTACGCTCTCTAGAGTTGGGGCCCTCGGCCATCGTCCAAACCTCGACGTATCGCCACTAAACCATGTATTTATGATTAAGTAGGTACTTATGTAACTAGAAATGATTTTTGGAAAAAATAAATAGCAAACTATGAGGCAGCTGCAGTTCAAATTTGACATGCTTCCTACTGAATCGGCGGGAATTTGTCTTTTTCACCAGAGGTGGACCAAAACTTTTGACACCCAACCATTTTGTCAATTGTGCATTAAATATGGCCTAGTATTTTATGAAATTGATTTGGTCCAATTTTGCAACAAATATATGGTATGTCCTTCACACAAAAAAAACTCATTTCACGCACTCGGAAAATGGAAAATGAATTTTCCGTGCAAAGAAAATGAAAACTCCCTTAGGCAACATTGTTTGGAATTCCAAGATGCCCCCTTGTGCACAATATGAGATCATTTGAACAAACTATGCCATGAATGTGGCCACAAGATTGATCATGTGGCTTGAAAGCCATGAATCTTCACGCATGATAGCTCATTTTCTGAGAACACTTTTTTAAAATAATTCCCGTATTACAAGTTTATTATTTTTCTTGGAAACTTGGTCACATATAATGACACAATGTGAAGGTTTTCCAATTTTTTGATTTTTTTGAATTTTTTATGCCCGTTTCAAAATGCGGTCAAAACAGCGCGCTTGACCGTTCCTAGCTAGTGGTTGAATCTTGGAAAACTTTGATGTTTCTTTGATTAAATAGATATTTATGTACCTATAAATGATTTTTGGAAAAAATAAAGATCAAACTATGAGGCAGTTGCAGTTCAAATTTGACCCGCTTCCTACTGAATTGGTTGGAATTTGTCTTTTTCACCAGAGGTGGATCAAAAATTTTGACATCCAACCATTTATTTAATTGTGTAAATATGGCCTAGTATTTTAGAAAATTGATTAGGTCCAATTTTGCAACAAATATATGGTAGGTCCTTCACAAAAAAAACTCATTTTGGACACTCGAAAAATGGAAAATAAATTTTCCGTGTAAAGAAAATGAAAACTCCCTTAGGCAACATTGTTTGGAATTCTAAGATGCACCCTTGTGCATAATATGAGATCATTTGAACAAACTATGCCATGAATGTGGCCATAAGATTGATCATTTGGCTTGAAAGCTGTGAATCTTCACGCATGATAGCTCATTTCTGAGAACACTTTTTAAAAGAAGTGTCGTATTACAAGTTTATTATTTTTCCTGGAAACTTGGTCACATATAATGACACAATGCGAGGGTTTTCCAATTTTTTGATTTTTTTTGAATTTTTTATGCCCGTTTCAAAATGTGGTCAAAACGGCGGGCTTGAATATATACTTTTGTAGCTAGTGGTTGAATCTTGGAACTTTTTTGGTGTTTCTCTGATTAAATAGATACTTTTGTACCTAGAAATGATTTTTGGAAAAAATAAAGAGCAAACTATGAGGCAGCCGCAGTTCAAATTTGACCCGCTTCCATCTGAAACGGCCGAAATTTGTCTTTTTCACTAGAGGTGGATCAAAACTTTTTACACCCAAAACTTTGGTCAATTGTGCATTAAATAGGGCCTAGTATTTTAGAAAAATGATTTGGTCCAATTTTGCAACAATTATTTGGTAGGTTCTTCACAAAAAACCCTCATTTGGGGCACTCGAAAAATGGAAAATGATTTTTTCGTCCAAATAAAATGAAAGTTTCCTTAGGCAACATTGTTTGCCATTCCAATATGCACCCTTGTGCACAATATGAGATCATCTAAACAAACTATGCCATGAATGTGGCTATAAGATTGATCATTTGCCTTGAAAGCCATTGATCTCCACACATGATAGCTCGTTTTTTAGAACACTTTTTTAAAAGAATTGTCGTATTGTAAGTTTATTATTTTTCCTCGTAACTTGGTCATATATAATGACACAATGCAAAGGTTTTCCAATTTTTTGTTTTTTTGAATTTTTATGCCCGTTTCAAAATGCGGTCAAAATGGCGGGAATGACCGTTCCTAGCTAGTGGTTGAATCTTGACTTTTTTGGTGTTTCTCTGATTAAATAGATCCTTATGTACCTTGAAATGATTTTTGGAAAAAATAAAGAGCAAAGTACAAGGCAGCTACAGTTCAAATTATGCCATTCCAAGATGCACTCTGATGCAAAGTATGATATATTTTGAACAAATTATGCCATTCCAAAATGCACCCTCGTGCAAAAAATACAAGAGAATAAATAGAAAAACACAATTACATAAGCTTTGTTCTTATTGGTTGAAATGTTTGTGCCATGGATCGATGACATGGCATCCATCCATCCATCCATCCCATTTATCTAAAGAAAAAAATAGAAAGAAAGAAAAAGAACCCCCACCCCCGGGGCAGCCCAACCACCCAAATCCTATCCCCTCCCCAGATCCATCGTTGCCGCCCCCTTCTCCCCCCTCACCCCTCCAACCACCCAAACCCTATCCCCTCCCCAGATCCAATCTCGCCACCGGCCTCACTCTCCCCCCTCATCCTCTCCCGCTCGCGCATGCTCCCCCCGTGGTGGCTCCTCCCCATTCCCGAGTTCTGACCGGCCACCGAGACACGG
>NC_041381.1:640177793-640192178 GCF_002162155.2 Triticum dicoccoides
TGATCCTACGGTGGCTGGCCGCGCTGCCGCTGCCGTGAAGAAGGACCAGGAGCCCGACCCCGACGACGGCCGCTAGCGGGTCGCCCTCTTCTTCGATACGCAGACCGGCACCACCGAGGGATTCACCAAGGTACGCACACGCTCCTCCTCCCCCACGCTGCTCCCGCTCATCTGTCTGTCTTGTGCAAGGTGCCTAATAAGCTTTCCCTTCTATGCTCCTACCGTCAGGCGCTTGCGGAGGAGGCCAATGCGCGCTACGACAAGGCCATCTTCAAGGTGCTCGATCTGGTATGAACCTCGCCACCGACGCTGCTTCTTCTTAAACCTCCTCCTCCCCCTCCCCTCGGCTCACACGATTGATTTGTCGGGATTCAGGATGACTACGTCGCCGAGGACGAGGAGTATGAGGAGAATCTCAAGAAGGAGAACATTGCATTCTTCTTCCTCGCAACGTAAGGACCACCTGCCACTCTTACTGACTTCGCTACAGCACAAGTGGATTGCTTGCTTAAATTACTCTCACATGATAAGCAAGGAACTCATGAATATTTATTTGTTCTAGACAGTTGCTAATCAAACCAGCACTTACAAAAACTGGGGCCAACCCCTTTTGTCTAATAATCTATCTAAGAAGCTAAATTGCTAATGGGTGTCATTGTCACTGTTGTAGGTATGGGAATGGTGAGCCGACCGACAATGCGGCAAGATTCTACAAATGGTTCTCTGAGGTCCGTTTGATTATAGAAGACCTAGTAGTTTCTTGAGGTGCAACTCTCAACGTGCTTTTCTTGTGGTTGGTACTCATGGCTGCTTTGTTTGGTCAGACTACAGGGGAACGAGAGGGGTCAGTGGTTGAGCAACCTCAAGTACGGGGTGTTTGCTCTTGGGAATAGGCAGTACGAGCATTTCAACAAGGTCTGCCCCTGTGCCCTCTAAATCCATCTGATTGCAT
Organism: Triticum dicoccoides; assembly: GCF_002162155.2. NCBI lineage: Eukaryota > Viridiplantae > Streptophyta > Magnoliopsida > Poales > Poaceae > Triticum > Triticum dicoccoides. The sequence goes on from NC_041381.1 coordinate 640,178,746, forward strand.
ATATGCACTCTTACATGTAAACTTACTCTCTTCTTTTGCTTTCAAATGTTTCCCATAAATGGTAGATTTTTTGTTATTCAAAGCTGCTGAACAATGTAGTTAGGTTTGTTTTATTGCTACATTAGAATTACAGCAATCGTCCTAGTCTTGTTTTGTTGTAGACATGGCATTGTTAGAACTTCGGATGCAGATTTTCATCAGTTGTTTCTGTGATTTTCCACTAGAAAATGTATATGCATTGTTTATTCTATTTTAAACTTCATCATGGTATGGTCTATTTCTATTCTACTAGCTTGATTCTGTTGACAGTAGCATGCTCTGTTTGTTTTGGAGCCCAACCATGGACTCTACATACTAAGCTAGCTCAAGCGCACACACAACCAACTTGATTGATGTCTGTAGATACTAGCAGTAGCACGTGTGTGTGTCTCCTATACTCGCTTGCTTAATTTCTGTACTAGATCAACAACACTAACTCTTACTTGTTTGTTTGATTCAGAGCAGTAGGCATTCTCTGTGGATGATGACGACAACCAGGGCATCCACAGCCATGCCGACGCTCCGCACATGGTCCAACTCGGCTACAACCTCCTCTACCGCGGGACGACGACTGTGGTCGTGTGCATGGGTACCTTGCTTTGTTTCATGTGCATGGGTGATTTTGTTTGTACTTTCCGTGTTTGTGTCATGGAAAAGATCATTCCTATTTACAAGTGATGATGATTTGGAGTAGCACACTTGTTAAATTGTGCTCTTGTAGTAGACCCCATTTGTAGTTACTGTGATGTGCATTGACTCAGCCTCCTAGTACTACAGATCATGCATGTTAATAATTTATAGTGGCCTTGTTAGTTACTACAGCTAGGCTATGTTAACTGTTGGTGTTTAATCTAGCTAGCTTGTTTGTACCATCGGGATTGCAGCAAATTACAGCTAGCTAGCCGGTTTGAAATCTGTTTTTTTGCTTGGTATGCCCTGTTTATATGAATTGTTTTGTATCTAGTGACTAGTTGTCACACTTATTAAAATCTCCATGCAACGAGCAAGTAATCAGTGGCCGTGAAGCAATGTTTATAATATTGTTAGGATGTTCTATTAGTTCCAGAGAAAAAGCGAAATCCCAGCTCTGCCTGCTTCATGATCTATGATAAGTCCACTTGTGTAAGAATAAGGCAGAATTTAAGCAACGGGTAGCAGTATCCACAAAACTAAGTATTCTGTTTGTTTTCTTGTGTGCTTGACTGCTTGTGTATTGGTATAGGTGAGGAAGAACCAGCTTCTAACGGGCGAGGGCATGGGGTACCTGGAGGCCAAGCACCACCTGCTGCTGAGCTATTGCTAGGGCCTCGTCTACTACCTGCTACGCGAGGCCAAGGGGTACCAGGATGCATTTCTAGCAGACTTCCCATTTCTTTTTCTACCTTCTTCTAATATCTGCCTACATTGTACTCCACGTATTATTTCTTGTACCAAGCTACTCACAAATCCAACATGTAGACTAGTGAAGTCCAGCCAATAGAAAGCTGCCACCATAACCTCTATTTGTGTGCCTCATTACTTAGGTTGGAAGAATGACTACACACGTATGCATTCTAATGATCACATACATGTATCTAGTTCTCCTCATAAAATATTTGCATGCATGACAAAGCTCCAACACGTACACTCTTATGCTTACTTATATTAGAAGCATTCTGTAGAAGACAAACTGCTATATGCTAGTCTTACTTACACTGTGTGTGTGGGGCACTCTCATTAATTTTCTAGTGTGTTAAATTTAATATTCTAATATATTTTGCTGCTAGTGTCCATTTTAGCAGTTTTTTTACTATGTTTCTACCAAGATGGTTCAGCCATTTGTTTGTTTTCCTGCAGCGAAGTGTGGCTGGACAACCGAGGCTGTTATTCTGCCTTGATGTGCACACAAAGAGTTCCTGGACCTGACTTGAAGCAAGGATACCTACGGCTGCAAGCCAACAATATCTGAAGACAGGTGCTGCTTGTCTATGTTCTCAGCATAGCTATAGGCTGCCATGTCTTTTCCACTTTCCTTTTCGCTTTCTGTAATGCTAACTTGACGGTCAGCCTATAGTTATGTGAAGAACATCGGCAAGCAGCACCCGTCTTCAGACATACACTGCCATGTCTTGTTCCATTAATCACCTAGTGCTCCTGTTAGTGACATTCATCTAGTATTTTATTTTGCAAAGCATGCAATGATTTGGAGTACTTGATCATGGCCTGATGGAACCTACATGTTGTTATTACAGCAGCTAGAAGCAATCCATTTTATTAAAAGCATTCTGGTTAGCATTTGGTCATGTCATCACTTTGCTGTTCTGTTGGTTTTAAACCTGGTTGCAAGTTTACTATTTTCCATAACCATTATCTTACATTTTTGGCATTGAGCATTGGTGGATCTCAACAGCTATATGATGAATACAGATCATGATATATACTTGATGAATCTGCCTGCTACATCTCAACTTGTGTATCTGTTTGGTATCTCTTCTAGTGTGTATCTGTTTTCTTGTATGAGTGGCTATCTCATTTTAACTAGTTGGAAAACAAAAAGCATGGTACTAGCTAGCTCAATTTGTGTTATCATTGATCTGTTGTAACACCAAGTTTGGTCTATTAACATGGCGTTGATTTTGTGCTGCAGATTTGGAAGCTGGGAATCTGAGGAATGCGAAGTTGAAGAGACCTGGAGTATCTAGACTGTGACTGCCATTGTATATGTGTTATATGATGATGTAACACAATGATTCTGCTATTGTATCTTTGTTGTATGATGTATCAAACTGATTCTGGCTGTTATGTGAAGTGCTATTTGTGTTCTTTATCTGTTCCCATTTGAATGTTGGTGATTTATTTACTAGCAAATTGAAATTTAAAGAAAATGACCTTGACAATCGGGACCCGCTTACTAGAAGAACCTGACAATTGGGACCCATCTGAATAGTGGACCCATCTTTTAAAAAAACAAATACTTGAACTGCTCAGCCAAAATGGCCATGGCCCAAAAATGAAAAGGCTGCGATGTTGGGCTTGGCCCATGAAGCTAACAAAAATTGACAGAAAAAATACACTAAATTGGCTGAATTAATGGGCTCAGCCCATATAAACACCCAATTGGACCGGGCCGATTCTAATTTTTGACCTTTCCAATTGGTCGTAATATTGCCACGTCAACTTGCCACGTCGGATCCGACGTGGCCTGGGCAGACAGCTAGTGACCAAAACAAAATAGTAGGCATATTTTGGTCGTAAACGTCTACGACCTTCTCACAGAGAAGGTTGTTAATTTCAGTTTACGACCGCCAGCTTTTGACCTTCAGTTTTTGGTCACAAAAAGGTCACAAATTAAAAACAATGACCTTTCAGTGACCAATAGTCAAGGTCACAAGTTGACATATTTCTTGTAGTGACACAAGGCTTATGCCGTCCTACCCGGCCAAGGTAGCGTCCGCGCATAACCTTCCCTCGTTGGAGGCACGGGCGAGAGGCACGACAAAGGACCATATCAAGACCCCCCATAAAGGTAAATGTGGTTGCACTGGTCAGCTCGATTCAGAGGCACCATGACTCAGTCAACAGTTGTTCAAGTTCAATTAAGTCCGGTTAAACTTGAATGCAATAAGCTGAGTCATATGAAAATAACATGATGCAACTACAATGCATGATACTAACACAAACATGGATGCAACTTAATCATAACAACTGTGAATTATTTATCTAGATGAACATGGCATACAGACGAGCATGAATATCACAACTATAATTATACTCATAAACAGATCATGACCACTAGCATCACGAATAAATATCATGCAATGACATAACGATAATACTTCCATGCAAGCATTTAACCAACTAGATGTAAAGGAACATGCATAGCAACGGCACTCGAAACAGACGATAGTCATGCGCCGAAGACCATTACCAACATCAACATGTACTACTACCAAGCATGAAAGTAATACTAGCAAGAAAAATGATAACTAGATGCATCGAAACATAGCACAAAGGTGAACATGAAACCATAAGCAGTACCAAAACATCGTTAACAGTTGCAGGTAAACAAACAGACAATTATTAAATGTTCAAGTTGAAAACCAGGGCTACTGCATGGCCATCATGCGAATGGGTGTTGAGGCTTGCCTGGGGATGAAGAAAACACCGGGGGGGAGTTCGGTGAAGCCGCGGATAGATTCACGAGAAAGGGTTCTCTCTTTGAGGGGACTGATTAGGGGAAAGAAAAAATTGTCATTTACAGTATGTCAAACCACATTGAAAATTATGGGAACAGAACAGGCTCGACGAGACGAAGATGTGGGCGTTGGATTCACCTCATTCGGAGTCTCGAGCAAGAAGTTACGGCCGTTCGTTCGTTAGGCAGAAAAACAAATCAAAATTATTCTTTTTCTGTGCTAATGGGTGAACGTTCATAACTTAGAGGTTTTGGCTGGCGGCTGAAAAAGAGAAGGCGCACTTCAAGAAATACATTCTCCTGCAGGGAAAGTGAATTCTCAGCAGAAGACAAAACGGAGTAGGCTTACCCAACAGGAAAGTGTATTCGCGCAAACCCGTGTCCACTTATCCCAGTCAGCAGTGGCTGGGCCGGCTCCTTCCTCACTGACTCGTGGGGTCGGGGAAGGACGCGGGGCCCGCCTGGCTCCCGTCTCCTTCTTCCTCTTGCTGGCCCAACCGAAACAGAGGAGGGTGAGGCCGCGCGACGCCGGCGCCGGCCCGGCCAACTCCGGCCGCCTCTAGGGCGGGCGTGGGTACCGAAGAGGTTGGGGAACCAAGCCGCGGCCAAGGAAGGTGACAGGAGCGATGGGGAAGGGTGGAGGCAACGGCTACGACAGGGGACAGAAACGGGTTCTGGTGACGGGAGCGGCTACTTCCGGCGGTCTCCGGCCAAAGGGATGGCGCCGGCGGACTCGGGGAACAGAGCCGCGTCCAACCAGAGGAGGCAATGGCACCGGGGAGAAGTAGGATGGTGGCGATGGGAGGAGGACATAGAGCTACGGCGGCGACCAACTTCGTGGACACACGGCCACGAGCACTCCGGCACTGAAGTGAGGGGTTGGGATGGTGCACCGGGGTCTGGGTGGTCTAGTCACTACAAAAAAAAATACACTTCCGTGATGATACGTGTTTGTCACAGTAGGTCGCATTTTTTGTCATGCATGTACATCCATGACAAATTTATGAGAAAATCAAGATAGTCATACTTGTGCTGTCGTAGAAGTGTTCCATGACATTACCAAAATTATCATCATGGAAGTGTCCACTTCCATGACGATAAATCGCGCGTCACAGAAGTGCTTTCGTCAAGGGTGACCGACATGTGGCATCCACCGTAACGTAATGCCGTTAAGCTATCGGATCGGGTTTTGGATTCGATAACCCGTTAACAGCCCTGACCAATGAGGATTTTCCACATGTAAAATCATCATTGGCTGGAGGAAACACGTGTCGGCTCACCGTTGGGACAGATGTCATCCACTCATTGGACAGAAGGCGCCTATGATACGTCGACACGTGGCACGGCCCAACAGAGGCCCATTCCTGTGAAAAGGCCGGCCCGTTTGACTTGGTCAAAAGGTGGCGGGCCGGCCCATGGAAAGCCTGTTAACGACCTAATCGCATATAGCCCATTTACAGCCCGCTAACCCAAGGCCCGTTACACCCTATCCGAATTAGGCCTAGTAGCGTCATCTGGGTCATCCAATATGATTCCAGCCCGTTTTCACTTCTGGCCCATGTATGACCCATGATGTCTTTCGGCCCATATGAGGCCCTATGTAACGCTTGGCCTATTAATGGCCCGTGGTGAAACTGGCCCGCAATGAACAGTGTATCACTTTACACCCATTAACGGCCCGTGGTGAAACTGGCCCATAATGAACAGTATATCACTTTATACCCGTTAAGGGCCCGTTATTCAGTTGGGCCATTTCCAGCAAATGTTATCTTTCGGCCTTCTCATAGCCCATTTATTCTTGGGCTCATTTCCAGCATTCGTTTACTTACGGCCCGTTACTGTCATTTTCTGCTTGTGGGCCAAATTCAGCCCGTGGTTACATCGGCCCGTTTGTGGCCCGTTAATACGTTGGGCCATTTTCATAGCATCATCAAATACGGCCTATTAACGATGTCCCATTATGGTCATACGGCCCGTATAAGGCCCATTCATGATATGGCCCATAGAAGGCCCATTCTTTCTATGGCCCGTAGAAGGCCCATTGTTTCTACGGCCCGTAGAATGCCTACTGTTTCTACGGCCTGTAGAAGGCCCACTATTTCTACGGCCCGTAGGAGGCCCAGTGTCACTACAGTAAATATTAGCCCATGGTTATTGTGGCCTAGTTTTAAAAAGAACTGCACTGACTACAAGCAAACAAATAAACAAGACAACAAGGAAATAAATAAGCAAGCAACTTATGCTAGGCTATCACGGCTGTTACACATATTACATCCACTGGGCATCAAAGTTCGCCACCAGTGCAAATATAGGGAACAAAGCAGCATATCATATACACTGGTTGTCAAAGTTGGCGACCAGCGCAAATAAATGCCGCAGCAAAACAAATCCAGAACTGAAACCACTTCAGAAGATCTCAAGAAACAATATCCTAGGTACCCATAATGCTGGCAAGATGCTTAGCAAGCTTATTAACTTTCTCTTGTTTGGCGCTTAAATCCTCCAGCACTTGCTGTTGCACCAGAAAATATGCATCTGAATTCTGCAGGGACTTCCTCAGTCGTTCAGCTTCCTGTCGCAGCACATCTGATCTATGTCTTTCAACTTGAAGTTGAGATTCGAGAAGACGAACTGATTCAGACAGCGAGTTCGAAGAGCTTGTGCCAGCAGTAGTGGCCAGTAACTCGAACACTACATCAAGACAGGACTTTTGGGTTCCCTCACTATCGTCAAGATAGTTTTTATCAGTTTTCTTGGAGACCAACAGGGATGTCTCACTATCTTGAACCTTATCTGCATTACTTCCTTTACCATTGGATAACACGGTACTATTTTCCAATATTTTGTCCGCATTCTAAAACAGAAACCAGTAGACACATCACATGTTTACCATGTTGTATATGAAACTCATTTTGGTAAATGAGTTCAGTAGTAAAGTGGACAGGATAACAGCATGAAACAAACATATATCTATGTACCATGGTCACTTTATGGTCTATATCATTCTAGTTTTTGTTGCCAAATCAAGATAGAGACACAGTTCAAATAATATTTGTTCAAGACAAAGCAGAATAGACAGAATATAAGTATGGGTAACTATAGAGCAATAACAACACTTGTAATGTGCATGACATGAGAACATAACTGTTTATTCAATTGAAACTGAAATCAACATAGAGTAGGTTACAACAGCAAACCAGTTAAAGAAACAGGTTTAAAACATACCAGTTGCGCCATTGGAGTTTCAATTCCATCCTTCAAATTTGAAAATAGTTGGTATGAGTAAATACAGTAATGCAAGAGCAAAGGAGTATGAACCATAGCTACAGAACCTGACCTGAGAACAAATCTTCTTCTCCTTTAAGCGTTGAGTTGGGATTCGGAGTGGTGGTCCTCGTGCTTTGGGCATTGCAGTTCCCTTACTAACCGCTCGTGTTTGGGTGCTCTATGGTGGAGATGGTGCTGTGTCAACTGGAACTGGGTTACTATCTGCTGGGGTTGGGGTTAGAAGGGGTGTAGCTGGTTCTCTGTCCAACTGAGTAGGGGTACAATCTGCGAGAGTCTGGGTTATTTCTAGTGGATCTGGTCCTTGGGCAAGTACAACCGTGGTTCTATCTGCATCAACTGGTAGCACTATCTTTTCTGAAGACCGTGTTGTTACTCCCTTAGGTACTGCCATCACACTCTCCAATTCAAATGGCTGATAAACAAGAAAAGTAATTGAAAGTATAGACATTGTATGATAGACAGGTGCAATGGATAGTGGGGAATAAAAGAGGGCATGAAATAATTCATATTTATGTTGTCTAACCAAACAGGATAGCATGACACAATTTCACATATATGATGGCTAACTAAACAGGATAGCAGGACACAATTTCACATTATGATGGCTAACTAAAAAAGATGGAAAGACATAGTTCAAAATATGAGACTATGTAAACAGGATGACATGACATAACTATATAATGTGCTTATTAAATAGGTTGGCATGCCATAATTCACATACATTCATGGATAGAATGCCATAATTCTAAATATGATGACTGTAAACACTAAACAGGATGAGATGATATAACTATATGATGTCTTTATTAAATGGGTTGCCATGCCATAATTCAGATAGATGATGTGTATGTACTATGTAAACATGATGGCATGATATAATTCAAATATATGATTTATATAGTAAGCAAGTAAGCAGGTGGCAATCTATATATGATGTAAAAACTAAGCAATGCAAGACAACATGCATGACATGGGTAATATAACCCTGCCAAGTTTTAGCATAGACCTCAGGGGGGAAATAGGACTGGTCATCAGTCTCTGAATCCTCCTCTGAGGAGCTCTCTGTAGCCAGCAAGATGTCTGCTTCAGCAGGTAGCATTGTCTTCTCTGAATACCTTGTTTTCACTCCAGATACTTCCATCACCGCTTCAAATGGCTGATGCACAGGAAGAGTAGTTGAATATACAAACGTTGTTGACCAATGGAACACGTAATACAAAAAAATGATAGCATGATATAATTCACATACATGATGATTGGCTAAACAGCATGGCATTGCATAATTCACATATATAATGCCTTTGAAACAAGATAGCATTGTATAATTCACATATATAATGTCTTGCAACAAGATGGCAATGCATAATTCACATATATGGTAATTAGACACTAAACAGGTGGCATTCACACAAAGCATGTCTAAACTAATCAAATGGCATAGCAATGCGAGACACCATACACATGATATGAGCAACATAACCCTGCCAAGTTAGAGCATACACCTCGGGGGGGGAATAGGATTGGTCATCTGTCTCTGAATCCTCCTCTGAGGAGCTATCCGTAACCAGCGAGATATGCACTTCGTCAGATAGCATAGTCTGCTCAGAAGACCTTGTTTTCACTCCAGAATTTGCCATCACCGTGTCAAATGGCTGATGCACACGAAGAGCAGTTGAATGTACTAACATTGTTGACAAATGTAATATGTAACGAAATAAAGGATGGCCTGATATAATTTACATATAAGATGACTGGCTAAGTAGGATGGCATTGCAAAATTCACATATATGAAGTCTAGCTAAACAAGCTGGTGTTGCATAATTCACATAAACGATGAATAAACTAAACAGATGGCATTCGCACAAAGGATGTCTAAACTAAGCAGATGACATATTTGATGTATAAAGTAAGCAATGCAAGACACCATATGCATGATATAACCAACATCAGCACGCTAAGTTAGAGCAAAGACCTCAGGGGGTAAATAGGAGTTATCTTCTCCTTCTGAATCCCCCTTAGAACAGATATCTTCCTCTCGATTACAATCCGAAATGCATGGAGGGGGGCTGCCTTTGCGCCTACCATGGAGTGACGTCTGCATGAAATTATATTGCCATGCAAGGCTCGTCTCTTTTGCTCTACATGTTCAGTTCCGTTGTTTACAATAACTGTCATGCATAGGAATAAAACATAGTGAGATTATGTAAGGAGTGCATGCAGAAATCCAGAGTGATGGTAGCAACCTGTGGATAGACCCAAAACCAATAATAGCAGGCAAATAATAGCTTCAGTTAATAAATACAGATAATGGCTTCTTTACTGTTTGTTTCCCACCCAACATGAAACTCATAGTAGACACCAGAGATTAACCAGATAGTAGATAGATACTATTGATAGCGGCCCCGATATGTACCCCACAACCATTTAAAAACTCAAGTTTGACCATTAGTTTGGAGCTGACTCAGAGTCTAATCGGTGAGCAGGACGATAAAGTAGCATGTAATATTAAGCAATGCATAACGTAAGCAGACATGAAAGAGTGCGACCTCTCTTCTGGACCCGTGTAGTCCTCGAGGTCATCTTCTCGGTTGATGATGGTAATGCAGTTTTCATGGCTGCCAACGGCGGGGAAGAAGATCTGAGGCGGCGAAAGACAGTCTGGAGGCCGGATCCCTGCTGTGCTGGACCCTTCTGTCGTTGGAGAAGCTGAGCTGGGATGGACGACGGCGCAGCAGGAGCGGGACAAACCACGCAAGGTTTTCTTTGACAACTATCTATAAGAGAAGTAATTCTGTAAGGGCTCATTTCAATTGGAGGATTCCAACAATGCGGGGATAGGAAATAGACAGGTATAGGATAGGAATGCACGTGCAAAAGAGAGAATTTAAAAACATAGGATTTCTGCCAATCTGGGTGTTTGATTCACAACAATTGGAAGATCACATGATGCAAAGAAGCATGGTGAGATTAATTCAAACCACAAGAAAATGTACGGTTATAATGCTATTATGCTACTATCTCTTAGTCTTGTGCTTCATGAATGGGAATTTGAAAAGGAGGACAAGTGAAAATTAAAATTCCTACGTTTTTTATTTCAAGGAGACACTAAAGGAACAAATCCGTGTGCTCGGTGGACAATATATATAACATGTAGAGTAAAAAAGAGATGCAACAAGTGTACAACCTCTTTGGCGAAGCCATGTCGATCTCAGCATGATTGGGTTGGCCGGTGAGGATGCTCCGGCTGACTTTGCTGTCGGAGGAGGGGAAGAAGATCTTAGGCATCTGGAGATGGAGCCCGAGGTACTGCTCCGCTGTGATGGAGGGTTTCGTCGTTGGCGCAGCTCCGGTTAGTTGTACGACGCCGAGGCTGGAGAAGGACAAGAGAGACAACGAACAACGTTAACCTGAGTGGAATTCTAATAGCATCTCCAATACATGACGTAAAATACATAACCACAAAGTGCTAGATGTAAAATACATCAGCCGCTCATCTCTGAACTTAACTGTCGAAACTGAACTTAACTGTCGAAACTGAACTTAACTGTCGAAATGAACCTAACTGTCGAAACTGAATTTTGCTGTCGAAACTGAATTTTGCTGTCGAAACTAAATTTTGCTGTCCAAACTGAACGCACTAGGTGAGGCTACACGTCGGTCGACAGACTTTTTCATCTCTGGTCAGTCAATTTTGCAGCCGTTGGATACGAAATCAAGGGCTTGCGGTTCATCTTCAACCTCCACCCCCCTGAGCCGCCAGCTACCACCGGCCAAACAGCAGCCCCCCGCCGCCCGCGGCCGGCGGTGCGCCGCCCGCCTGCCCCGAAAACACTCCCCATCGCCGGTCCGCCGCCGCCCCGGCCATCCCTCTAGGCCCCCCGTGTCGAGCTTTTTCTCCGGCGATCCCCATGCCACCGCCCCGCCACCACCGGCGACCACCGCCACCATCCTGAACCCTAAGATAGATAGTGGGGTACCTCTCCGGCGAGCCCCCCTCCCTGCTGCGGCTAGTTCTTCCTTCACCCCGGCGAGCCCACCCCTTGAAAATCGACTGACCCAAAAGTCGATTCAGTCGACTGAAGTGTAGCCAAATCGGAGCAGCATCGCAAGCAACATCAAGAGAGAGAGCAGCAGCAAGAGCAAAAGCAAAAGCAAGAGCAGACCAGGCAGGGGACCGAGAGCAAGAGCAGGGCAGCAGCGCGAGCGAGAGCTAAAGCAGCAGCACCTCCTACTGATGTGGACGTTGCCGCCGAGGGAGCGACACCGTGGAGGAAGTGGCCGGCGATGCTGCCGTGGATGGAGCCGCGCCGTGTCGGCTCGGGACCGAGTGCCGGCAGCACCGTGAGATCGAATCAAGAAGAAAATGCAGTGATTAGTGTACAACCTCTTTGGTGGCGCCGATTAGGCCGCACCTTCATTCGAGGAAACGGTGGTGATGATGCTCTTCCGGTGGTGCAGGTGAAGACGGCGGTGTGGGAATGGAGGTGGCATGAAAGACGAGGGGAACGTCGGGGCAGCTCCTTGGAGCTGGAGGACGGGGTGGCTGAACCGGCGGGACGATGACATCAACGACGGATCCTCATCCGGTACGGCGGATGAGGGACATCAAGGTGTTGCTGTGGACGACGTCGTCGGGGAAGAGGCTCCGGCTGGGTGGCGGACGAAGCAGGGTGTGGGGTTTCGTAGCGGGTTTTCGTTGCCTCGGTGTACGAATGGGTGGGCGGATGGGATGGCAGTGGGGAACCATGGCTTAGAGATGCGCTTGTCCGAAATGTGGGGTAAGTTACGAAAGTACCCCCCCCCACCGATTTGAGGCGGTTCTTTCGGTTCAGGGGTACCACGGGCATTTCGCGTGTCGGGATTTCACAGGAGGTGGCAGTTTTCGCGCACGTTGTAATTTCGGAATAGCAAGGCGCGGGTTGAGATGGAGGGAGTTTTCGGAGCACAACGAGACAAAGATATATCTTAAATATTTCGGGCTAACAAGGCGCGGGTTGAAATTTTCGGACAAGCCTAACGTGTACTGTACAAAATCAATGCGCACAACAAATGTCATTCAAAACTTTGAATTCATGTTATGTTCAATTAAAATATTTCGCTACGTGTATAATGCATGCAACCTACTACTCAAATGAACGTTTTAGTGCATTCCAAACGTATATACTACCGCTTCAATATGAACTAAATTTGAATAAGATCTACAGTAATGATTGTTGTGAAGTCAAAGCATTTGAATTCGTTTCTCTGTTTTAATTAGATCTACAATCATCATTATTATCAAGTTAAACCATTGTTTGTGTATTATCTTCACAGCACACCACATGATTAGTCTCGAATTACATATGAACTATGTGTACTATATGAACTCGAACTAGATTTTTTGAATCCACTTTATTTTGATTTCAAATCACATTACATTTCTAGCTCTAGCTAGATCTTCATAATCTAAACCATGTCTCATATGTATAATGTGTTTATCACATTATGTATGACACATTATGTATGGTGCCCCGCCCCCTACGCCTACAAGTATTAGATGTGAGTTGCAAACACCACACATTACCACAAATTCAAATAAAATGTGAGAATGTTCAATATATAGTATTGTTTAGATTGCTCAATATTTAGTTGTAAGCTGCAAACGCCGCACATTATCACTAATTCAAATAAAATGTGAGATTGTTTGATGTATAGTATGGTTTAGATTGTTCGGCATTTAGCTGTGAGTTGCAAACGCCATATGCATTATCACATTATGGTATAACATGTGCACAACACGTGTATCACCGCTATATTCATGCATGCAATGTTTAAAACACTATGATCTCCTATTCAAATATATGAATCCGCTTTCATATCAAATTATGATCTTTGTTAGTCTCTTACACCCACATAATCCTCTAACCTTTGTAGCTACCACTAGCTTTCTCTC
>NC_041381.1:640192254-640193049 GCF_002162155.2 Triticum dicoccoides
TTCTTTAGGTCGTTCTCCCAGAGTCTCCACAACTCCTTTCCGACACACACTGATCGATAAACCTCTCCAGCGATGCCTGCCTATAGCATACACACACAGCTTCAATCTCCTCCTTTATGTGTCCTTGCCTCATGTCTCTCATATGGTTAGACACACGTGTAAACTCTCGCCCCTCTTTTTATCGATCTCACAACCGCACACTCCTCCCCCTATCTAGCTAGTAGTTGGGCCTCTCGCACCACCTCCTAGCTCCATTCTCTTTGTCTATCCGTCTTGCTGGGCCTTATTTGCCTCTAACAAATGGACGTACACCGACTGATCTCTCGCTATACATATAGCCAGTTAGGTCCTTGTAACTCATTTTTACCCACACATCAATCGATCTACCTCATTAGTTGTGTCTCTCCCTTCCTCCGACAAACAACAATTAATCTACCGATCTAGTTAGGTTTTCTTACCAAACACATGGTTCCCCTTCATCATCCATGGATGCGTCCCGACAGATCTATCACGCACAGGCACACACAGAAACACATCCCCACTCTTATTGATAACATTGCAGTTCCACCCTCAGTTTGTCTAGTAGGCCTCTCCCAACATCTTCGAGAAGCAACTCCATCACCCATCCAGCACTCTACCCCTCTCCCTCCCTCTCCCTCCCTCTCTCTCTCCTCTCTCTCTCTCTGTCCCATCATATTTCCCGTCCTTCAGTTATGTATGGATGTCGACCGATCTCCCTCAAGACATAGCTGGGTCTCTCCTTCTCAATACATATACGAGTCGTTCTACCTCTAT
>NC_041381.1:640193059-640287858 GCF_002162155.2 Triticum dicoccoides
CATGTCTCCCTGCCACATTACAAACTTGACATGTGCCCTCTAATGTTCTGGTAGGCCAGTCACCCTATATCTTTGACTTGCACACACACACACACACACACAATTTCGATGGCTCTCTTCATCGATCTCGCACCCACCCACTTGATCCTCTCTTCGACTCTATCGATAGCTATGACCCCTCCCTCTCTTCTCATGGATTGCCCGACCCTCTATGTATGAGATGGATAGGACTCCATTTCACACACATTGCATGCAAAAATTTGTTTGAGATGCCATCGACACATATTCCCACAAATAATTCACGAAATCAACCCCCACCCCACCCCCACCCCCACCACAAAACAAAAAACACTCACGAACGCAGTTTGTATCTCTCACACACACCCACATAGGTGGGGGACGTGCACGAAGAGAAGAGGTGCATGCACGGTGCACGTACTCCCGTCTCTTTCCCAACCACACCCGCGCGGGTACATGGTGGAGCTCATCTCTATACGAAAAAGGCAGACCACGTGGTAATTTGGCACGTGTACTGGTTGTCCACTTGGTGGAGGGAGGATCGTCTACCACGGGTGAACAAACAAATTGCGACTTGACGCGTTATGTGAAATTAAAAAGAGGCAAACCATGTGGGGCCTACCTTAGAGGCAAGGCTCTATACAGTGGAGTACTTTTGATGTGTCCCGTCAACTCGTACAATGAGGAGAAGCATGCTTAGTACGACGTCTCCCCCGCCCACAGGCGCGGTGGCTCGCGGGATGAGGTGAAGCTTGCTCCTCCCTCGCCCATGCACGCGGTGGCTCGCAGGACGAGGAGAAAAATTTACTACTCCCTCCATTTACTCCTCGTCCCTACTACCTTGGTTATAGAGATTATATCATATTGTTTGGAATATATATGTCCTTTAGTAGATTTCAATATGAACAATAGTACATACTCCAAACACTGATGTATATAGACGTATTTTAGAGTGTACATTCACTCATTTTGCTCCGTATGTAGTAGCACTCAGTTTGGGTGTTTGGTAGAGTGCATGGAGGGTGCATGAGTCCACAGTAGTTTAGCACAAATACACTAGAAGCATGCATGAAGAGAGCATGCATGAAGAGGGGTGTTGAGTTGAGCATGCATGAAGAGGGAACAACTATGCTGAGACGAGAACGCAACCAAACACACCCTGTATGCCATGCATGTTCATACCATTTGTGCCTTTCTACTTCACTTACTGTGCTACATTACTCGGGTTCATACGTCCACTCCTGGGTACATGTCCGTCTCATAGTTCCAGTGCCACGTGTTCTTCATATAGATGGAACGATTGTTGCATAACACGTGCGCCTTGATGCTAGATGTTTCGCGTGTTGGCAAAAGGATGAACAAAGCTCACGTAAAAAAATAGAGTGGAAGAACATAGATTCCGGACGATCGAGAAGGAGCAAGGAACCTCGTGGTGGAGCGTCTGCACTCATAATATTTAATATTATTCAGCGATATAAAATTAACCAATCATCTCCACAGTGGACTAGAAGAGTACGAAACACGGCAGCCCAGTGTAGTTACATCATACTAGTACATGGCTAACCCACGCTATCACCATATTTCTTGGCTTCCGTGCAACACCTATCTCTAGTAATCCAGCAGCCTGTATCGCTTCTCCCTCCTCGTCTCTACCAAAGTGCGGCGGGCTGGCGTTTCTGCCGTCTATTGAGGTCGGTTAACTATCACATATTAGCGACATGCCAAGAGCATTCTAAAAAAAATTCCTTTCACGTTCCATTTTCAAAAAGAAAAAAATCCTTTCATGTACGAATTTGCCTGTATGCTTTGAGCAACTTGCATGTCCTATACTGCTCCTGTTTGATACTCTAACTTAGCTAGAGGCTAGACTAACTCATGACTAACCCTGAACTAACTGTATCCAAAGAGGTGTTTGGGTGACAGGGTTAGATTGACAATAAATGCACTTCATGGAGAGAGAAAAGTGATTTTTCAGTGGTCCCAATGAGAACTATCTCCAGTTACCACCTCTTGGGTGGGATAGTTTTTTTTGGTGGGTTCGGTGCAACTTGCTCCAATTTAAACCCTCATGCTTGGATACTTTAGGGCTATTTGAGCCCCAACTAGCTCAAACTAACTCTAACCCATGGATCCAAACAGAGCTTATGGCCAGTATCGATGCGGAGCAGTCGCGTGCACCGGGAAGCGGCGCTCTCTCGGCCGTCTCGCCACTTCAAAGCCGGCGCAAGTGAGAGGTCGCTTCCGCTCTGGCCGGGCATTAATGAGGCACTGACGCTCCAGGGCGATGCTGACCGTTTCACGCGGGAAGCGCGCGCTGGCAAGGGAGTATAGGTTTTGAACCGTTTCAGACGTATTTTAGAGTGTACATTCACTCATTTTGCTCCATATGTAGTAGCACTCTCCCTCGCCCCTCGACCCTCGCCCACGTGGTGGACGTGCAGCAATTCATTTGGTCTCATATAGCCAGAACGATATATACTGCACTACCATTATTGCTCGACTTCCCGAAGAGGCGAAGAGCCAATCGCAAGGTTAATATTTTGGAGATGCCAAGCGCAAGGTTATAGGAGAATGAGTAGTAGGTTCCGCGTCATTTATAAATATATTTTTTTCTTCAGTGGCACGTACGCAATATGATAGGTTCATATGGAGAGAAAAGGAAACCGCTCCACTATATACATAGTCAGGACGGGCTAGCCTACACGGTTGCTTGCTGGGGTTGCTATCTTCACACTCTCTCACACAAAACGACTGTGGCCACATCTCTAACGTCCCGGCGGATCACGTCCGCTTGGGGAAGGGGTGGATGCTTAGTGTAGATGCGGTGGCCATCGCCGACGGCGAAAACCCACTATCGGCACGTCCCGATCAGGGGTCCCTGCCGTTCTCTCTCACAAAGCCGGTGAGGTTTCCTTCATCCCTTCCTCACTGCCGCGACGTGGGCAGTTGCCGCCTCCCGCCGCCCTCCTCAAGGTTGAGCTACGTCCCTCAGGTACAACTCCCTTTACAGCCGGCTTGCACCACTGCTCCAGCTGCCCACATCACTCCCTGTGGATATTTCTCTACTTCTTTGCCCCGCACATACCTGATACCTCTACTGGCTTCTATGTACTGTATTTATGACAAGTTTATGTCTCATCAAGTAGTCCTAGTAATCTTATTCTAATCACGCTTCTTCAATTTCTTTGCCATAGGGATGCTCATCTCGATTTTGGTGAAACTGCACAAAATGAACCGATGGTCAAAAGGTTGCAAACTTCATTTATTAGGCAGCTCAAACGTTGCCAGCAAATTGAAGCCTGGTCAGGGTTCACGGTTCAAGGGCTAGGGACTGCATGGGTCGTTTTTTTCTTTAGCTGCCTCTGTTCCAAAATAAGTGTCAACTTTAGTAGTAGTACAACTTTGTACTAAAGTTTGCACAAAGTTGAGACACTTATTTTGGAACGGAGGGAGTACATATTTACTATGATCTGTCAATCATTGAGATGCAATAGCATGCATGTTAGTCTCCTTTGTATTTGATGAAATGTTGCAACGGGCAACCTTGGACGCAAGATACATGTAACAGGAGCTGGAAGCTTCACAACATTGTACAAATTTATCTCGCTGATAAATTACAGTTGGTACTAGTACTATACTAGTACTTCCTCTGTTCCTAAATATAAGTCTTTGTAGAGATTTCACCATTAACCACATGCGGATGTATATAGATGCATTTTAAGTGTAGATTCATTCATTTTGTTCCGTATGTAGTTCACCTAGTGGAATCTCCACAAAGACTTATCTACTAGTAATAGCTAGCCTCCACTACTAGGATTTCTCTATCCTCTCCTTGAGCCACATCATCAAAATTGACATAGCCGTTAGATGAAGTAAATCAGTCATAATAGCCGTCTGATCTAGACGTTGAGAGGCTCCTCACTAAGCCACATGCAAGAATGCAGAAATACCGTGGCACATGCATGTGAGTGGGTTTTAAATCACATCAACATGTCTGCATGCAAGCATGCACCGGTAGCATGCATGTAAGTGAGCTTTTAAGTCCCATTAACATGTCAAAAAGAAAAATATAATCCCATTATGCAGTAGGAGTTGGATGATCTTTTTTCCTTACGTGGGATGATCTAAATGATGATGGGAGTTTATTTAGTTTGGCTACCACATTTATCATGCGGTTATAGATTTTTTTTAGTTCTATGAAATCGATAATTTTGCGCAGAGAGATAAACTGCTGTTCCGCGGCAACGCGCGGGGACTCATCTAGTAATATTTAGGAATAGAGGGAGTACTATGTAAAGAGTTAGGTGTCACACGGTGATAGTGTGAGGTGGGCCATGTAATCGCTGAGCCTGCGTGTTTTCACTGTTCTTGCACTCCTCCGCTGTAAGAATGGAGAAAATTGTAGTTTAGTACCTCCTTTTGCTGAAAGCGTGGGACATCCAGCAGTCCTACCACCTCAGTAATAAAGACCAATGAGCCGTCAAATCACATAGACCCAGCAATAAGTTGGACGGACGAAGCAACCATCACTCTTGTGCCAGTGAGAGGTCGTGTCTGCTCTGCCCGGGCATGAATGCGACACCGATGATTCTTTGGAGTGGCACTGACCATTTTGGGCGGGAAGCACACGCGGGTGATGGAGGGGCTTTGGGTGGGCCAGGCTGGTTAGGAGTGGGCGTGGCAGCTGTCCGCATGTCCCTACCGGACATGCCCGGAAATGAGAGGATGCACCGACTCTCGCGGCTAAAATCGTACACTACACACCATATCTCTGTAGGAGTAGGTCGATCTGTCGCACTCTCTAACACACACATGTTGTTAAACACACACACGCACACGCACGCACCTTGGTCCCGTTGCACCTTCTAACGTGACTTATTACACCTAGACGGAGGGAGTAGTAAGTATATGAGATTTGGTGGCACACTGACTTAAGGAGAATACAAGTGCCCAAAATTTGTGTGCATGTTATAATAAGGATTCACTTAAAATAGTACATGAGCGAATAGAGGGATCAATTGGACAGTGTTCCCGAGCAGTAGCGAGATGTGTGAGGTAGTAAGATACACCGCTGGCGCTTTTAATTTTCCTTATTAATTTGTTTGTTTCACCCTCTGACTGGTGGGACCCAACGTACTACGTGGAGAGAGGTAAGGTGACTAAGGCTGCATTATTTCTGCATCACTGTGGATAGTCTTACCTCTAAAGCCACATGACATGATTATGATTGAAATCTGAATGACTCCCACACACACAAAAAAACACGGCATGCCTGTCACACGAATGCAAGAATGTATAAAAGGTTATTTTCCTCTCGTTGAACATAACGGGAGGGTTGTGCAGCTGGTTAGCCTGTTCGCTCATCAAACTTGAGGTCTCGGGTTCGATAACTACACTTGAGCATAATTTTTGCCAGGAGGATTCTTTGACTGGTCAAAATGTTTTCTAGGGTTTGCACGCTTCACACTCTCTCTCCAGTATATATATACACGTTGGAGCCTCATCGCTTGTAGTTCCTCTCTTCACACTCTCTCGCTCTCTCCAGATCTAAACAAGACTTTGTTGGCCTCTCTCTCCCCTCACTGCTGCTCAAAGAGCCGGCAGGATCCGTCCGTCGGGAAGGGAAGGAGGCTTAATGCTGTCACCGTCGGCGAGGGAGGGAGTCCACTACCGGTGCTGCTATTCACTTTCCACCCAGCGGCGGCGCGGGAGGGCCTCTGACCCCTTCTTCTTCGCCGTCATCCCGTCGCCCACCGAACCACGCCCCAAGAACCTTAAGGTATATTTAACTTACTCCACATGCATTGCTCTAGCTGCATGTATACCATGAATCTAGGACGTGGTTCAAAGAGGAAAGGAGTGGGGAAAAGTAGTGGGAAAGTTGTATATAGCATGAATCTAGGACGTGGTTCAAAGAGGAAATGAAGGGGGAAAGTTGTATAGCATGAATCTAGGACATGGTTCAAAGAGGAAAGGAATGGGGGAAAGTAATGGGGAAAGTTGTATCGCATAAATCTAGGACATGGTTCAAAGAGGAAAGGAAGGGGCGAAAGTACTAGTTCAAAAAGGAAAGGAAGGGACAAGGCTGTAGAGTTTGAGCAGGACTAGATTTGCTGCGCTCACATAGGGAAAGGTGTCTAAAGATAACAAAACTGGGACCAACACAAATATGCTCCTTGGTGGTTTGTTCTTTGTTGCAACAGACTGTGCATGACCACCGTACATCGGTAGATGCACATGGTGCTGGTGCGTCCACTGTCCCGTGCAACTCATTAGTTGTTGTTAATCTAAGGCCCTGTTTGGTTAAAAACTCCCTAGTCCCTACCTGCTTTGTTCCAGGGACTAAACATGGACTAGAGGTTATTAAATGACATGATAAAAGACCATGTTACCCCTAGTAATGAACTAATAGAAACAAGGTGCGATGCGTGGCAGGGGCAACTGTTGGAAAAAGTCCCAAAAATACTCCCTCAGGGTTTTCTTTCTTTAGTCCCAAATGCCCACTTTTAGTCCCGAAAAGTCCCTCCTGTTTGGTTTAGATGTGACTGACACAGAGTTTTTTTAGTCCCTACACCAAAATGTCCCTGTAAACAAACACCCTCTGATAAAGCCGCTGGGAAATTGATGCAATGCCACAGTTAAAAGCAAATTACATGTTTAACGAATTTTATTGTTAATATAATCTCTATGTTAATATTAATCAATGCCACCGTTTGAGAAATGCTACTGTCTTGCTTTCTTTCCCATTTAGATAAGGTAGATGCTTCTTTTTGTTGGCTTCTGTGTCATCCACCATTATTGACCACTAATTGTTTCCTTTGCTCCGCTGTGTAAACAGGGTTATCTACTTCACCTCGTTGCCATTGTGACCTTTTGTTGCACTGCACAAAACACTTTTGTTTTAAGAGTGTTTTGTGCAGTTCAACCAAAATGTCACACCGACAACGTTGCTTGATTGCTTGATCTTAGTGGAACTGCACAAGAGGAGATCTTACTTCCTATCTGTTAAGGCGAATTTGGTTTAGATCTTCTTCTTGTGAGTTGTTTGAATTCCGCATCATGAGAGGTCAGTACTAGCCTTCTTTCACATGATTCTGCAGTGTGCTTTCATATGTTGTGCTACTTGTACGATAATGTTGCTTGATTTTAGTGAACTGCAGAAATGGAGACAAGACTTACAATCTGTATGTGCACCGTAATATCCCATTGAGGTAAGATAAGGATATTTCACAACTGCTGGCCTGTATTTTGCCACTTTCATCAGAAAATTAAGTTTAGTACTATACTTGTGCTCCCTACTTGACATGCCAAATCTTACATTGAAGGCGAAGCTTGTCTGTTATTGAACCAAGTGATGAAGGGGAAGAACAAGCGGAAGAAAAACAAAAATCAACTTCCGGTGCTGTAATGAAGCACTGGAACTATGATGACACAAGTAATGATATAGTTTTGCATCTTAATTTATTGCTATGGCTGGAACGAGCAATTATTTTGTCATTGATTTGATGCCATACGTAATTATCTCTACTTGTGCAAATAGGGATCTTCTTTGAAGATACCATATATTTTAGTGGAACTGCACAAAAAGATGTTGGAAACATTAAACTAATCGAGGAGTATATAGTAAGCATGGCCACCATAGTAGATAGCAACAGATGGTTCCGGAGAAGTGCTTGATCTGTATGCTCTACACAATAAGCCTCCTGAGAAAGGTTGGTACTCGCCCACTAATTCATCCATATGATTGAGCTTTGTCATCTCTATTGGCGTTGTGCTACTATTTAGATATTGTCATGAAAAAGTGGTATTGTCCTTGAGAAGTGCTTCATCTGTGCTGTTTTAAATATTTCCTTTCCTTTTTTTTGAGCAAATAAGGATGCTAGCATTTAGTTGTCCTCTTGTCTTTGCACAATAGGATCATCATCCTCTGAAGAAGAATATGGAGTACGTGAAGTGACTAGTTCCGATTATGCCAGGATGAAGAAGCCCTGTCTATCTTCTCATCAGAAGGAGTAGTTGAAGGATGGTTACATTACTCCCCACAAGGCCAAACTAACTTCAGCTCAGAAGGACTGACAAATCTCCATTTTTTTGCTGTGATGCGCGAGTACAATGTTGTTCTAGGATTCTCATCAAAAGGAGCAGTTGAAGGATGGTTACATTACTCCCCACAAGACCAAATTAACTTCAGCTCAGAAGGACTGACAAATCTCCATTTTTTTTGCTGTGATGCGTGAGTACAATGTTGTTCTAGGATTCTTTCTGGTGAGTTTCATTTTTCTAAAAGTGTGCTCTACATGGACCATGTAGGTGCCTATTTAAACTGCCAATTCATATTACATTTTGCTTTATACTAATCACTTTTTTTGTATTTGGGCAAACAGGGGTGATCAACTTGATTTCAATGGGAACTGCACAAAATGTTCATGAATTCATTGAATCATTCATTTCCACCATAAAAAAGGAGGTGCAATAAATTCAAGGCGTTGCAACATATAAGGGCGAAATCATACAAGCTACACGTGAATTTGGTTGATTTTGGTGGAAC
Organism: Triticum dicoccoides; assembly: GCF_002162155.2. Taxonomy (NCBI): domain Eukaryota; kingdom Viridiplantae; phylum Streptophyta; class Magnoliopsida; order Poales; family Poaceae; genus Triticum; species Triticum dicoccoides. Next base: position 640,201,626 of record NC_041381.1, read on the forward strand.
TGCATAAAAAGAACAGTTGGTTTATTTAGCACGAGGTGCCATGTCAATGTCCGAACTGATGGCAAACCCTACCCATTCCACAATCGTAGGCATTTGATATTTTGGAATGGGACAACCTTGTCAAATTTTTCTCATTGATTTTAAGACATGCGTTTGATATTTTCGAATGGGACGCCCTTGCTGTCAGCAGCGTCGATCAATTTTTTCTTTATTCTTTAGTTGTGAAGTAAATATTGCCTCTAACATGTGTGTCGCTGAGATGCATAATCATCGATTGTTTTGAATGTTCTCTATGAATTGCCAGCCCTGTGTGTTTGATTGCAATGTACAGAAACGCTAAAAAGCTGTTCAAACTCTTTGTACTCCTTCTGTTCCTTTTTACTTCGCACATTGTGAAAGTGCATACTTTTTTGTATAAGATTGGTCAAAATAGAGATACTTTGACTGCAGAAAAAACTTGTATAGAAAGGACCGGAGGGAGTACATGTGAAACTGCTGCAAATGAGGTGATCACCCTGGGAATAATGCTAGTACGTATTGTTTTGCATGTTCATCCAATGCTAGTGATATAGGAATTCGAACTAATCGAAATAAATTCATTCATACACGGTCAGATTTCATATAAACATGCCGGATTTAATTACATTTCATACATTCTTCAACTAAAAAGGGGTGTTTGTGGCCGCATGCATCTCCCAGATGCAGGGGGTCATCCTCCTTTTCTATAAAAACTAAAAAGGGGTGCGCTGGAGGTATAATTAATTAACCGAAGCTACCCACCTGTGTCCCGCTGAGCCGAACAGAAACTTTAGTGACTTAACTGCAGGTGCAGTTGCATAACTGACATGTGGCATGTTGGGCCCATGTGTGAGTCAGCCAACTGCACCAGCAGTTAAGTAGAAGCAGCGTTCTTCTCCAGCGCAGCGCTCCGACTCCACGTCACCGCCAAGAAGATAACCGGCCGTCAATGGTCAACCCGCCTAGCTTGGCTTCAACTAGAGGGTAGCAGTGGTGGCCTTACTTGGACCCGAGCGGCGGCAACCTACCGTACTCTTCCTCGTTTTCTATGTGGTGTGGCCTCGTTGGCAGCGGGGCGGGGCCTCGGCGGAGCCGGCGATGTCCTTTGTCTCGTTGCCGGCGGGCGGCGCCTCAACAGAGTGGTGGAAGTCCTCCCCCACGTTGCCGGCAGGGTGGGGCCTCGGCTGAGCCGGCAATGTCCTCTGCCTCGTTGTTGGCGGGGCGAGGCCTCGGTGGAGCCGGCGGTGTCCTCTGCCTCGTTGTTGGGGTCGCGGGGCCTCGGCGGAGCAGGTCGTCATCGACGCCAGCACAGCGGGGACTCGTCGGAGCCGGCATTGTCCTCTGCCTCGTCCTCGGTCTCTCCAAACAGTGCCTCGCCCGCTTCATCGCCCTCTTTGCTAGCCTCTTTGTAGGCGGCCGCAGCCTCCGCCACCCGCATGCGGTACTGCCAGCGCTCGAGGCGGCCCTTGCGGGCGGAGCGGTACGAATCTAGCAGCGCCTCCTGCTCCGCTCGCTCCGCGGCGATCTGCTCCTCCGCCTGCAGGTGCTCCTGGAGGAGATGGTGGTTGTAGGCGGCGTCGGCCTGCGCCTCCCGGAACTGCTCCTCACGCATCTGCCTCACCCTGTCCATATATTGGGTACGGGCCTCGCCGATGGTCATGGTGCAATGCACCCGCGAGGATGGCGCAGAGGAGGGAGTTGGCGCCAGATCATCGACGACCATGTTCTCCATTGGGACGTCATCGTCCTCCGGCTGCCTGCCGGCCAGCCGGTCGGCAACAATGGCTGCCATCTCCTTGTGGTCCATCGTCCGCCCGTCCCAAAGAGCGATGTAGCGCGAGGAAGCCATGGTGGGCATTACTGGTGTGGACAGGAGAAAGGGAACAGATGCGGATGACTGCGGCTATGGCCGGCGCAATAGTTTATATAGCAATGGTGGGCGGGCGGAGGGACGGATGTGTGGCGCCGGAGTAGCCGCCTCGGCAACGGTGTATCATTAATTTGTGTGGCAGATGGACGGATGGACGGCACTTGTGTCGTTTGAAGACGGAGCAATCGCCTACGCCGGGAAGCAGGGCGGCCGACGCTGACTGTTTCGGGCGGAAAGCGCGCGCGGGCGAGGAGATGACTTTACTTGGATAGGATGACAATGGGGACCCACCAGGTCCATAGCCTCACGTACGCAAGTGCCTCCTTATTATATATATATATATATATATATATATATATATATATATATATATATATATATATATATATATAACTATAATTTATTTTGCTTCCTCCTGGTTTCCTGACATCACGGCTCCACACCATTGTCAACCTATGTACTCCCTCCTTTCTGGTTTATAAGGCTTATCTCAAAATTTTAGTTTTTCCATTTTATAAGGCTCAATTTGGTTATTTTCCATCACATGTTCAGATTCCAAGGTGCATTAAATCATTGCATGGAAGTATTAAGAGAAAATTGACCAATGCATGTACTTTATGCATGCATGCATTGCAATTAATGCATTGATAAACATAATTTTTTGAGGATAACAAGAGCATTAATTAGGTGCTTTTGTAAAACTACAAAAAGTATTCCACCACTCGCCATCTACCTTGATTGGTGAGATTTTTGAATTGAGCATTATAAACCGGAAAGGAGGGAGTAGTCAATAAATGAGAGAATTGCACAAAAAGCGGCCGACAGCTGGGACCAAGCAGCTCGAGCGGTATTTGTGTTTTTGAGGTGTCAGCACTATAGAGTTTTTCGATGTTTACCCCAGATATTATTTTTTCTGCTCTGAACAAAAACGAAAACATCGTTGCAGGTATTAACTGGGCGGGTTGTGGCCCATCTAGCCCAGGCCAGATATCCAGCCCAGATATTAATTTTTTTCAAGCTGAAAATGTCTAGCCGAGCTATACTTTTTTTTCAGGAATACCCAGGCAAGGTCAAGTTGTTATTCTCCGCCCCGCTTGGCTGCAAATCTTTCCTAGGAGGGATGCATTAGGCATAACAAGAAAATGGGCTTTAAGAAATAATAAATGGGATGTGATTATAAAAACTGGGTAGTAACTGTAAAAAAGGCACCAAACAGTGATTACTTTATAAAATATTGTTTTTGGAATACTGAAAATTTTAATTTCATTAATTCTTGCGAGCGCAATGTTTCATTCTATTTTTACGTAATATACCCAAATAGATTGTAATAAAGAGCTGGTTTGTTCTATGCTAAGCAGTGTTGTATTCCAGAAGACTTCATCTTTATCTCTGGGCTGGAATACGGGGTGTTTCGGTTTATCTGAGACGGGGTGCCACAGGTGGTAAGTAGTATCACGATTACCGCCCACAACTCTTTGTGTTCTACTCGTGCATATCATCTACGCATAGACCTACCTCGGATGCCACTCTTGGGAAACGTAGCATGCAATTTTCAAAAAAAATCCTACGCACCCTCGTAGATTGAAAGCGGGGGATGCATAGCAATGAGAGGGGGGAGCGTGTCTACGTACCCTCGTAGATTGAAAGCGGAACCGTTTGACAATGCGGTTGATGTAGTCGAACTTCTTCTCGTTCCGACCGATCAAGCACCGAACATACAGCACCTCCGAGTTTTGCACACGTTCAGCTCGATGACGTCCCTTGAACTCTTGATCCAGCAGAGTGTCAAGGAAGTAGAAGAGTTCTGTCAGCACAATGGTGTGGTGACGGTGATGGTGAAGTTATCCACGCACGGCTTTGCCTAAGCACTACGTGAATATGACCGGAGGAATAACCTGTGGAGGGGGCGCCGCACACGGCTAACAAACGTTGGTGTTTCTTCTATGCGCCTCCCCCCTTCATATATATCGGTGGGAGGGAGAGGGAGCAGCCAAGGGGGCGCCCAAGTAGGAGATATCCTACTTGGGGCCCTAATCCTATTCGCCCACCTCCCTTACTATAATTACTGGAGGGGGAGGAAGGAGGAGGGAGGAGGGAAGGAAGGGGGAGGCCGAATCCCTCCCCTTCGTTTCTCTCTTCCCTTCTTTCCTTCTCCTCCAGGTCTGGCCTATATGGGGGTGCAACAGCCCATGTTGGCTGTTGTGTTTCCCCTCATGGCCCAATAAGGCCCATATCTTTGCCGGGGGTGCCCGGAACCCCTTTCCGGTGACCGATACGTACCCGGTACCCCCAGAATACTTCTGGTGTCCAAATACTATCGTCCTATATATCAATATTTACCTCTCGAGCATTTCTAGACTCCTCGTCATGTCTGTGATCTCATTCGGGACTCCGAACAACATTCGGTCACCAAATCACGTAACTCATATAATACAAAATCGTCATCGAACGTTAAGCGCGCGGACCCTACAGGTTCGAGAACTATGTAGACATGACCGAGACACCACTCCAGTCAATAACCAATAGCGGAACCTGGATTATCATATTGGCTCCCGCATATTCTATAAAGATCTTTATCGGTCGAACCATTATGACAACATGTCTTATTCCCTTTGTCATCGGTATGTTACTTGCCCAAGATTCGATCGTTGGTATCTTCATACCTAGTTCAATCTCATTACCGGAAAGTCTCTTTACTCGTTCCGTAATGCATCATCTTATAACTAACTCATTAGTCACTTTGCTTGCAAGGCTTCTTATGATGTGCATTACCGAGAGGGTCCAGAGATACCTCTCTGATACTCGGAGTGACAAATCCTAATCTCGATCTATGCCAACCCAACAAACACCTTCGGAGATACCTGTAGAGCATATTTATAATCACCCAGTTACGTTGTGATGTTTGATAGCACACAAGGTATTTCTTTGGTATCCGGGAGTTGCATAATCTCATAGTCAAAGGAATATGTATTTGACATGAAGAAAGAGATAACAAATGGGTCTTGTCCATCACATCATTCTCCTAATGATGTGATATCGTTCATCAAATGACAACACATGTCTATGGTTAGGAAACTTAACCATCTTTGATTAACGAGCTAGTCTAGTAGAGGCTTACTAGGGACACAGTGTTTGTCTATGTATCCACACATGTATCAAGTTTCCGGTTAATACAATTCTAGCATGAATAATAAACATTTATCATGAAATAAGGAAATATAAAATAACAACTTCGTTATTGCCTCTAGGGCATATTTCCTTCAAGCCCTGCACCTCTATTTATATGTTCAGCCCCGGGGTCGTAACTTGGAGAAAGGGCCTCCTCAAAGTCGGTTTGGCACACAAGGCAAGAATCCTTCTCGGACTCCAGGTCCAGACGTCGGGGTTCTCGGCGTCTGGCCCCTGGCCTTCGCAAAACTGACTTTTGCACTTTCCAAAAGCCTCGTGGGCTTTACCCCTTGGCCCAAATAAAATGTTTTCGTACCCAAACATTTTCAGGAAACATCCGAAACCCCTTCAGGTGAATTCTAGAACCCTTTCGGAGACTAAACACTATTATCCCATATATCAATCTTTACCTCTGGATTATTCTGGAGCTCCTCGTCATGTCTGTGATCTCATCTGGGACTCCAAACAACATTCGGTCACCAACATACGTAACTCATATAATACTATATTGTCAATGAACGTTAAGCTGCGGACCCTATGGGTTCGAGAATGATGTAGATATGACTGAGATGCTTCTCAGGTCAATAACCAATAGCGGGACCTGGATGCCTATATTGGTTCCTACATATTCCACGAATATCTTTATTGATCGAAACTTTATGACAACATATGTAGTTCCCTTTGTCTGTCAGTATGTTACTTGCCCGAGATTCGATCATCAGTATCTCCATACCTAGTTCAATCTCGTTACCGACAAGTCTCTTTACTCGTTCCATGATACATAATCTTGTAACTAACTCCTTAGTCACTTTGCTTGCAAACTTCTTGTGATGTTGTATTAGCGAGAGGGCCCATAGATACCTCTCTGTCATACAGAATGACAAATCCCAGTATTGATCCATGCCAACCCAACAAACACCTTCGGAGGTACCTCTAGAGCACCTTTATGATCACCCAATTACGTTGTGACGTTTGATGGCACATAAGGCATTCCTCTGGAGTCCGGGAGTTGCATGATCTCATGGTCGAAGAAACATGTATTTGACATTAAGAAATCAGTAGCAATAAACTGAACGATCATATGCTATGCTAACGGTTGGGTCTTGTCGATCACATCATTCTACAAATGATGTGATCTTGTTATCAAATGACAACTCATGTCTATGGTTAGGAAACCTTAAACATCTTTGATCAACGAGCTAGTCTAGTAGAGGCTCACTAGGGACACGGTGTTGTCTATGTATTCACACATGTATCTGAGTTTGCAATCAATACAATTCTAGCATGGATAAATAGATGTTTATCATGTACAGGGAAATATAATAATAACCAATTTACTATTTCCTCTAGGGCATATTTCCAGCACTTTTCTCTTCAAGTGCAAGCCTCTTCTCGGTCGTCTTCATTAACTGTTTGAACCTCTCTGCCTTCTTCTCCTCCTTGGTTTCCAAGCACTTGACGTATGCCTCCTCCTCCTTTGAAAAGATGTTCTCGAGCCTCTCTGTAATATTGACTGCCGCACCTTCTCGCTTCACCCTCTCCTCCTCCTACTTCTTTCCCCGAAACCCTCTTCTAAGCTTTTTGGATGGTTCTTTCGTTGAGTCGGTCGGGTCACCGGTTTCGTCCTCCGTGGCTTGGGTGGTGGTCTTGGCTATGAATAAGTTCCACTTCGGTTGCCCATCAAACTTCAACCTACAACGCATGATGTTGAAATTTTTTGTCTCATACTTCTTGAACACCGAACATGCACGAGAAGGCTACAAAATAGAACATTGTCAACAAAATTATGCACATCCGGCTAGTGATCAACAAAACAGTCGGCTAATGATCAACAAAACTATGCACATAAGTCTAGTGATCAACAAAACTATATGCATATCCGGCTAGTGACCAACAAAAAATACGCGCATCCGACTAGTGATCAACAAAACAACCGGCTAGTGATCACAAAACTATACACATTCGGCTAGTAATCAACCAAAATATGCATCTCCGACTAGTAAATTATGCACATCTGGCCAATGAACCTACTTGCTTGGTGATTTGCACACCACCAAGCCAACGTGCGATGAGATGTGCCAAGTGGCCGCGATACTTCAAGATGGCCTCTTGGATGGTATACCATCGATGGTCGAGGGAATTAGGTTCACAGTTGCAAACGAGCGTGTTGGAGTAGGGCGCGAAATGCTTGTGTTCTTGAAACCATGTGCGAATGTTGGCCCAAAATTTAAGCCCTTCTGCTCCGTGCCATGGATCGGATCGAGACTAGTAGCCAACCATGCACCGTACAATAGTTTATGCTCCCGCATGTTCAAGGTTTCTTCTCTACCCTTCTTCTTCTCATCACCGGTAAAATCATCCGGATCATCGTCCTTGCCATCCTCCTCTCCCACCTCCTTGTCCGCCTGTCCAGCGGGCCAATCCAGATGTTGTGTGCCAGTCTGGGACTTTTGGTGTAGATCTGCTGCGTGCCGGTCTGGGTGTACCCCTGCTGCGTGTGGGTGCAGCTGCCGGAATGGGTGGGATCCGAGTCTTCCACCCGCTCGTCCTCATAAGCACCTCTTCCTCTGGCTTCGTCATGGATGATGTCCAAGATCCCCATGTCCGCATCGTCGTATGCCTGCTCGCCCGCTTAGGCACAGCAGAAAATAGCGTGCAGGCACCCATGTGCCCCCGCCTGCCATCCGCGTCGGGACAAGTTGCGGCAAAGAAGACACCGAGAAGAGCAGTGGTGCCGGGTTTACATCGATGATGTAAGGCACTTGCCCGGGGGCGATTGTTGTGGACTGCCGACCGAGCTGCTTGGCGACGTAGTAGTACGAAGCCTTTTAATGCTCCAGCCATGGCGGCGTGTGGACAATGGGCTTCACCAGCAGCGCTCCGCGACCTGGGCCGCGACCTCCACCACGTCCATGACCAGCACATCCACCGCTGGATGCCATCTGCATGGCCGCCGCATGCCTTCCGCTTCTTGAGCTTCTCCTCCTTTTGCGGCATTCTCTTTGACGCGGCGCGCGCGTCGACGAGTTGATCTTCTGGGCGAGGCTGATGGTGGGATCCTCCTTCATGTCCACCACCACCTCCATCTCCGGCAGGTCCTCGTCCGACTCCATGTGTCGGCGGCAGGAGTGAAGAAGGAAGTGGGGAAAAAGGCGGGGAATTGCTTGGAGAGTGGCGGGATGGAAGAAGAGAGTGGGGGATTTTGACGCGGAAACAATGCGGGTGCTACAAAACCGCGGGATCCGTCTTTCTTTTGGGTGGACCATGGGTGTAACATACGGACGTGGCTTGTGTCCGGACTCCCGCAAAGCCCCCACGTTAGTTTTTGATTTGCGAAAAAAACGTGATTTAGACCGCGCGGCGGACCGATACAGGCTGCGTTGGATTGTTTTGAGGGTCCGTGCAATACAATCTAAATATATACGGGTGGTTTGAGAGTCGGCGTTGAAGATGCATATGCCCTAATGTTGCCGTCAAGCCAAAAGACGAGGAAGACTTGCTTTTCACTGGAAAAGGTCCCAACTCCCAACTCTAGCTGTAGCAGTTGTCGGCCGTTTTACCTTGTTGAACGCCGGTGTGCGGGCGAGGTTGCACGAACTAAACTGGTGCCGTTGACGAGCGGCCAAAGGTGATTCCGGTGTGATCTGAGATTGGGTCGATCTTCAGCAGATATGAGAGCGACGGACACGGACTCGATTTGTACGACCCGTCTGAGCTAAAAAGGGATAGGTTTGAGTTAGATGAAGCGGCCCACTTTTACTTGAAGTGACATTGCGTTGGATGCAACATACAGCAACTATTAATTCCCAGCGTGCAGAAGAATTGTTCATGCACTTGAACGGTACGGGACGTAGACTGATCATTTTCAAAAGTGGTCTGAACAGTAAGCCTTGGAGGGATGTCAAACCCCTTTTGCTTGCAAATTGCTCTATGCACAGTCGAAAGAAAAGGTGTGCGCGTGCTTTGCGTTGTGTTCCAGCCAACATAGTCAACGTCCAAACTAATCTTTCTATAAGAAAGGGAGTCAACGTCTTCTAAGAAATGGAGCAGGTACAGAAAAGGGGGACCTGAACTCTGATCTCGAGGCGCGTATATCATTGACATTTAACTTTGAGCTTGGGGAGTAGTTTAATCTGAGAAGAGGTTGACCAACTGAAGAGACGGGGCATTTTTAGGAGTAGCATATGTCATGGGGAATTCCATGTCATGGAGGGAGTACCAAACTTCTTTTAGGATAGACATATGATTGTGTTGGCAACCTGGCATCAGTGTGATTTGGGGAGATCATCTGATGTGATGGAAATGCAGTGGAGGTATGGCCTTTTGGCCGACTCCACCGAGGCTCGTCCAAATCCGAACTCTGAGATGATTCCTTCCGTTGGCATAAGCCGTTTGCAAGTTGGGATGTTGGATAAGGCAGTTGGCTAACCATTCGCCCGTCTCAACGTCAAGTAATCAATTGTAATATACTCCCTCCGGTCCTTTTTACTCCACATATTAGATTTGTTCAAATCAAATTTTTAGAATTTCATCAAATTTATATTAAAAAGTATGAACAGCTACAATATCAAATACAGATAATATGAAACTACATTTCATAATGAATCTAACAATGTTGATTTGGAACTGTGAATGTTAATACTTTTTTCTGTAAGTGTGATCAAAGTAAAGATACTTTGACTTTGGACAAATCTTATATGCGGATTAAAATTGACCAGAGGGAGTACTTGTCAGATTAGCAGTACTTCTCTCTGTTTCTTGATGATAAAAGTAGTAGTAGTACGTTTCGTTTCAGATAGCACTTCTCATCTGACTTGCCGGCTAGCTGGAAAGATAAAATACCAGCAGCAGAGATCTACTCGAAATTTAGCTGGAGATAGCTCTTGACCACAAGAACCTCAGACAGGCGAAAGCAATTCACAAGAACGGCTATCACCACTGGACGAACACATTTAAAATTTCTGCAGGAAAATGGTTTCACACAGAGAAGTAAACATCGATATATCAATGACAACAGAGATGTGAAAAAAAAAAAGGAAGCTGGCATGGGTGGGCAGCCTTGTTCAGTTGGGCAAGGTCCGACGGGGCTACGGGCCGGGGGCGTAAACCCCGCAGCGCAATGCCGGTCCAGGCTGTTGAGCCCGGAGATGGCGCCTGCTCATGCTCACGCAGAGCAGGAACATGCCATGCAAACTGCTTGTTACGACTTCATGGCGCCTGGTAGGTATATATATGTTCTCGGATAGAGAAAGCCAACGAAACTACACCCATGCCAGCCCCCTTTAGCCCTCCGAGGCTGGAGTTACAAGCGTGCGCCACCACGCTCGGCGGGTTCAAACCACGGGTCCAGGTTTATATGCCGGTGTACGCTGGGCTCAGGCACCAATGTGGTACTATTAATTTGAGAGAAGAGAAGAGAATTATTTAACATCTTAAGTTTGCCTAGATGGGCTACGAACATGGAACCAGCCACGTCGGCCTCGACCATGTGCGCGCGCGGCCCAAGAGCCCAGTCGTATGTCCCACGAGCCGGAAAAAACAAAGAGCAACCAACTCGATAACTACCATCATTTTCCATAGTAATTAAAATGCTCTTGGCTCGACATAGCCTGTTTTATTCTTTCCGAACCAAATTTGCGCTGGATTTAAATAACATAGTACACGATGGAGCTTGAGAGGACAGGATTTTTTTTATCAAGGGAAAGAATCTAGGGTTAGTGAAAACTAATAAATTAGGCCAACTTTGTCAGTCCATCCTTAATATAGAAATAAACCGAAAGGCTAAAATAAGAAGAAAGTTCAATAAAGGTATATCATAATCAATCCCTCTTATTAGATTTCTATAGAAGAGATAAATGGAGAACTAGGCTGTAGCCTAGTGGCAAGGAGCGCAGTGGCGTCTCCAGCAACCAGGGTTCGAGCCACGTCGGGGATGAATTTCTGGTTTCTCGCAAGGGATGCTTCTCCTATATCAATAAACCATGGTATGTTGAAAAAAAAGGTATGTTGCTACTCTTTTGAAAGAAAAAAAAAAGGAATTCCCGAAGTAATGTCTAAACCCAAGGATTTCACAAATCAAAGATAAAGGATTCCAGAACAAGTAAACACAATTATCAATTATCTCAACAACGAGGTTAGCGCATCTCCAACACGGACCCGTAAACCTTCCGCAACCGTCCGGCCCATATTGTTCGGACCACATAAGTCATCCAACGTGGTACTGTATCGGTCCGCGGGACGGTCCGGACGCGATCTCGGACAAAAGTGGGGTAGGTTTGCGGGAGTCTGGACACGCCAAACGTACGAATCCGACACCCCAGGCCCACCCAAAACCCTTCCCGAACCCCATAACTCCATCCTTCCCATTTTCTCTTCTTCCTTCTTTCTCTCTTGCCGTCACTGCCGCTCTACCATCCCAGCCACCACGCCACACCCCTGCAGGAAATCTACGTCTCCGTCACCTCCGAAGAACCAGCAAGGCTCGCCGCCGCTTCTCCTCCTTCTCTGTTCAATCCCATGTCCTCCGACCGCCCCGCCAGGTACCATCCTCTATCATGCCCGACAACTGTTCGATGAATCGCCGGAGCTGAAAACAGTTGTCTCTTTTTGTTTATAGCAATAGATTTCGATTTGGAGTACATATACGAGCAACATGTTGAGTTCTCCGACGGCTCGTCGGACGAGGAGTACTCCGAAGAGACGGCGATGATGCAGGCGGTCCTTGAAGACGCGGAGCGTGCGGGTGATCCTATCCAACTTCCGGACCAGAATCTGGCCATATTTGAGGAGTTTATTCAAATGCATCAACAAATTCCGCATCGTCCAACTCACGAGCAGCTCAAGAAGATCGATTGAGCATCAATGGACGGTGAAAATGGACAACAATGTTGGGATGTAAATATTTGAACTAGTGTTGCATGCCGCTATTTAAACTTCTGTGCCCTTTGCATGCAGCTACTTAATTGTGCGGACTAGGGAAAAAATTGGAAGGCTAGATGTATGCGGCTACGGCTAATCGGCGCGTTCTGCACTGGTTAGGAGAATTGGCACACACCAGCTCCCGTTAATGGGCCGACCCGATAAGATGTCGTGAACGCTGTTAGGAGAACTCGCTCGCTCAAATAATAAAATGTCCTGGTTCGCTTGGGTTTTTTGTTTCCCAGGTTCACTCGGTTTGGTCGATTCCTAGTTGGCCTACCGCTGTTGGCTGTTGACCAAAGACCACCCGGACAGTTGACCTTTTGGAAAAGTTCACAAAATTTCAAAAAAATGAAAATAAAAACTTCAGTAATTTGAAAAAGTTCATGCATTAAAAATCACAACAAATAGGAAAGTTCATATTTTTTCTAAAAACTTCACAAATTTAATAGATAGTTTAGTAAATTTTAAGAAGTTTTCGAATTTGAAAATAATTCAGGAAATAAGAAGTTCATGAATCTGAAAAGGTTCACTAATTTGAAAAAATAACAAAAACTGTTCATGAACTTTGAAATAACTTAATAGATTTTAAAAAAAAAGTTCATGAATTTCATAAGAAAGCATGGATACAAAAGCATCGTTTCGAAATAAAAAAGTTCATGAATTTAAGGAAATAAATTCACAAAATTCCAAAACAGTTCACGAATTTGAGAAAAAGTGCATGAGTTCGGGGAAAACATGTATTTTAAAAAAAGGTGTAAAATGTAAAAAAAAGATAAAAATAAATAAAAATAAAACAGGAAAAGGAATACAAAAACCAAAAAGAAAACTAACAAAATCATATTATTTTTTTTGAAACTCTGGACAGTGGGGAAGACCCCCACTGACTTCGTATTACCAAAAATTAAGGTCTATAATCAGGAAGTATTTACATGGTGACAATGGGGTGGGAGGGGGAGGAACGAAACTATAGAAAATAAATAAATAAATAAGAGAGCAGCAGGGGGGTCTAAACTGAGGCAGCCAAATTAAGAATGAAGGGCTCAAGCTCCTTCTTGGTTCTGTATCTTAATAACTCGAAGTCACTCTTAAACCATCTCCTCCAGGAGTCAACCGTGGGCACAACACCCCTAACAAAATCATGTAAAACAGTAGAAAAGGGGAAAATGGACTGGAAGCTTCGAGAAGCATCCCAAAACATGGCTTGCTTCCCAGAATCAGCAAGAGGAGCAACCGACCAAATTGCGCTACTCTAGATAGGCCTGCCTTGTGAATCGTAAGGGCTGGAAGAGGAGGTTTTGCAACGGCTATTTGCAAGGTAACAACGGACAATACCTTGGTGGTTCCTCACTGGTCATAGCAGGAGTGCAAGATCCACCTACAATTGAGTCGATAGCTTGTCGGGAGGTGCTATCTTTGGCCGAGGATCTACAAGTGCAAAACTTTGTCGTAGCATCAGACTCAAAACAAGTCATTTCAGACCTCAAGATAGGGTCCCGAGGCTGCTTTGGTGCTATCATTAGTGAAATAAGGCTTAAGTCAGTTGTTTTTAATTGTAATTTTATTTTCGAAGATCGTGCTACCAATTGTGAAGCACAGTCCAGCCAAATATTCACTCTCGTTGGGTCCAGGACATCACGTCTCATTTGGCCAACCTCATGACTCGAATTGTATCCCACACTCTATGTTTTTTGATGAATAAAATTGGCTTTACCAAAAAAAACTAGAAGTGGCGCATAAGGCGCCAAATAGGATCAGAGGCACATATTGTAGCTACTTTAGCAGTACGCTCATGTGCAAACCATTTATTGTAGTTGTTGGCAGCGGTTTGTGTACTTTATCTTTCGTTTTTAATTAAAATAAATCTTTAAAAGCTGATATTAATTGATAATTTTTTTAAACAAATATGAATGTATTTTTGAAATCTTGAACAAATTTTGGAACAATAATATTTTTCGAAATCCTAAACATTATTTTGAAAAATGAACATTTTTCGAAAACATGATTTTTTTCAAACACATGAACATTTTTAAAAAGTAAACATTTTTTAAACAAAACTTTTTTTGGATTACCTCCACTGTTTCCACTTCCGGCCGCCAAGAGATTCATACAAGTTAGCCTGCACTATGGCTTAATTTAATCTCCACATACCTGTTGTGGCCTGGACGGGGCTTTCTTTGGCGTGGATGCAATCTATGAACGATGGCTTTGACGCAGAGGGTATGGATGTGCAACGACGACCGTGGAATTCGGCGCATGTAGCTAATGGGATCGTTGAAAAGTTGTGCCGACAACACATTATTGACTTCGATCTGGTGGTGCTTCTAGAGTACCAAGTCTCGAGCTCCGAGGTGAAAACCCTAAGTCTAACCTAAGTTGGTTTTACCTGACAATGGTGATACGTAGCCCTGGCGCCAAACCTCTTATATACCGTAGGCTGCATGGCATAGAGCTCCCGACAGGGCCGGCACATGTACCGAGCCACATACTAGTGGTTTGTTCCTAAAGCGAGGCCACACGATTGAGTGCTCCTAATCCGCGCCTTCTGCCTCGGTTAGGAGAACCGAATGCTTTAGGAGAACTCGCTCGCTAAAAAAGGTCCTGGTTCGCTTGGTTTTTTGATTTCCTAGGTTCACTCGGTTTGGTCGGTTCCTAGTTGACCGGCCACTCTTGACCATTTACCAAAGTCCACCTTGACCGTTGACTGTTCGAAAAAGTTTACAACACTTAAAAAAAATGAAAATAGAAGTTCACAAATTTGGAAAGTTCATGCAATAAAAAAATAACAACAAATAGAAAAGGTTCATAAATCTGAAAAAACTTCTCAAATTTAATTAAAAGTTCACAATTTTTTAAGAAGACTTTGTGAGTTTGGAAAAAAATCATGAAATAAAAAGTTCCCGAATCTGAAATTTTCAATAATTTGAAGAAAGTTCACAAAAACTGAGACAAAGTTCATGAAATTGGGAAGAATAATGCATTTTAGAGTTCATGAATATTTTTAAAAAATAATGGATTAAAAAAAGCATCAATTTGAGAAAAAGGTCACGAATTTGAGGAAAAAAGTTGAGGGACAATATGTATACTTTGGAGAGAAGGACGGAAAAATAAACTTTTTCCTTAATTTTTAAGTCCCGCGGCTGGAGGTGTCCAAGAATATTTGACTGTGGAAGATGGAGAGGATTCAAGCGAGCCAACTTTTACTTGAGGTGACACTGCGTTGGGTTCAACATACAGCAACCCCTTGCCTGCTTGCGTGCAAAGAACATTTAGCTAACTCATTTGGAGCCACATACATCGAACTTTCAGAAGAAGAATTGTTCCGTGCTCTTAACAGTACGGACGTAGACTCTGATCATTTTCAGAAGTGGTCTGAAACCCTGAACATTTAAGTCCTAGAGGGATGTCAAACCCCTGTTGCTTGCAAATTATGCGCAGTTGAAAGAAAAGGTGTGGCGGCGCTTTGCTCTCTGTTCCAGGCAACAAGGTCAACTTGCGAACTAATCTTTCTTTCTACGAAACTAATCTTCTTTCTATAGGAAAAGGCTGTCAACGTCCTCTAGAAAAATGGGCAGGTACAGAGAAAAGGGTCTGAAGCGCCGAGCTTGATCTCGAGGCAGCTACGTATATCGCTGACATTTTACTTGGAGCTTGGGAGTAGTTTAATCTGGGAAGAGGTTGACCAGCCGAAGAGACGGGGCCTTTTTAGGTGTGGTATATTTCATGGAGTACCAAACTTCTTTTCAGCTCGGATAGATATAAAGTGTGTTGCCGTCAGTGTGATGGGATGGAAATGCAGTAGAGGTCCTACGTACTCGTATGGCCTTTTGGCCAAGTACACCGAGCCTTGTCCAAATCTGAACTCTTGAGATAATTCCGTCCTCTGACATAAGTTGTTCGCAGGTGGAGATGTTGGATAAGGCAGTTGGCTAACCACTGAGCACCTTAGGTGAAGTAACCAACTAACAGATTTATCAGATTAGCACTTCCATGTCCTCTGCACGGAAGAAGGATTCAAATTTGCACATTTTAGGAAAACTAGATGTGAAAAAAAGGAGTTGTGGCATGGGTGTGTGGCAATTGTCCACCGGACGAGGGCTACGGCCGGGGGCGTAAACCCCGCGGCGCAATGCCCGTCCAGGCTTTTTGGCCCGGTGATGGCTCCCCGCAGGAACCTTTCTGAAGAGATTCAGAGACCTTATCATGAGCGTAGCAGATACGCCCACGCCTTGTTACGAAACGACACCCATGCCACAAGCCCCCTTTAGCCCTCCGCGGCCGGAGTGACAAGCGCGCGCCACCACGCTCGGCGGGTGCAATGGACGGGTCCAGGCTTTATATGCCGGTGTACGCCGTGCTCGCCTACCGATGCGGTACTATTAATTAGCGGTAATTTCCTCAGTTTGCAGCGTGAGAGCTTTAGCCTAGATGGGCTGCGTCATGGAACTAGCCAGCCAGGCCACCATAGGTGCGCGCGGCCCAAGAGCCCACTCGTATGACTCAAAGGAAAAAAAAACACCTTTTGCCATCGGCTACTGCAACTGGCACTCGCGCACGCATACTGTAGGCCGGCCCATTACTTGGTTAAACTGGTTGACCGTTGACTTTTGAAAAGAAAAAACTAAAAATAACTCATGAATTAGAAAAATCACAAAATTCAAAAATCATTTTGCGAATTTGAAAAGGTTCATGAATTTGAAAAAAGTTCATATTTTTTTTCGAAAACTTCACAAAATATTAAAAGGTTGGCAAATGTGAAAACTACATGAAATTTGAAAAAGAATGCAAAATTGGGAAAAAATGCTCATTTGGAAAAGTTCATGGATTTGAAAAAATCACACATTAAAAACAATAAAAAAAAGGAAAACAAGAAAGACAAAAGACAAGAACTATTATGATAGACCACCGAATCACCTAGAGCGGGCGTTGTTAGTCATGGGTCGTCATGTACCGAGAAAAAAACCTCGCATCTGCCCACGCAACATCTATCGTTGGTTCCGTCCGTGGAGGTGCACGGGTTTCGATGGTGTCCAGACGGGAGGCATTGCAGGATGAGCAGCTCCTCGGGAACTGGTGTTGCATGACCTCATTTGTGAAGCATTGGGGGTGGCAGCTCCTAGGACTCTTCTGGTGGTGTGGCGTACGTTACGTTGCGATCTCGTGTATAGTTGCGCACATTGCCATTCTTTGACAACCAAGCCAAGTAACCCTCATGTCTACTAGGTGGGCGTTGTTTGGGCTTGTAGATCAAGCAGGGTGGGTTTTCGAAACTTGAAGGCCTCTTATCCTTTGGGCCGAGCCATGAGGTAATCGGTGGTGGATTGTTTCCACCTCTGCGCTTGGGTATCACGGGAGCACGCCTGTTTGCTCCAGCTCGTCGATCATCAATTGCAGGAGATCAACGTCTAGCGGGGCAGTCAAGGCCTTTAGCCCACTCGCGCCTAGAGATAGCGTTGTCCTTGGCCTCCGCATCCATCTCATATATCAAGTTTCTGTGGGTGTAGGGTCGCTTAGCAACCGTAAGTTACAACTTGTCCTCGAATGTCTGCTCGGCTTGAAGTAGCTTGGTCCACCTATCATTCAGGTAGTCCTCTTCATCCTTAAGACGATAAAGACATGTTTTTCATGGTCTTAGCCATGCTGGCCAATCGCTTGCGCATTGTTTCAAGTTGAGGGCCCCCAAGGGGCTCCTTAAAGGTGTCATAGTCGTCAGGATCAAGGCTTTGCTCTTCCTTGGCCTCGGGATTGTAGCCGTCGTTGGGGTCTGATACGTCTCCAACGTATCTACTTTTCCAAACACTTTTGCCCTTGTTTTGAACTCTAACTTGCATGATTTGAATGAAACTAACCCGGACTGATGCTGTTTTCAGCAGAACTGCCATGATGTTGTTTATTGTGCAGAAAACAAAAATTCTCGGAATGACCTGAAAATCCACGGAGATAAGTTTTGGAAAATATAAAAAATACTGGCGAAAGAATCAAGGCCAGGGGGCCAACAGCCTGTCCACGAGGGTGGGGGCGCGCCCTCCCCCCTGGGCGCGCCCCCTGTCTCGTGGGCCCCCTGACGCTCCATCGACCTCAACTCCAACTCCATATATTCCGTTTCGTGGAGAGAAAAATCAGAGAGAAAGTTTCATCGCGTTTTACGATACGGAGCCGCCGCCAAGCCCTAATCTCTCTCGGGAGGGCTGATCTGGAGTCCGTTCGGGGCTCCGGAGAGGGGGATTCGTCGCCGTCGTCATCATCAACCATCCTCCATCACCAATTTCATGATGCTCACCGCCATGCGTGAGTAATTCCATCGTAGGCTTGCTGGACGGTGATGGGTTGGATGAGATTTACCATGTAATCAAGATAGTTTTGTTAGGGTTTGATCCCTAGTATCCATTATGTTCTGAGATTGATGTTGCTATGACTTTGCTATGCTTAATGCTTGTCACTAGGGCCCGAGTGCCATGATTTCATATCTGAACCTATTATGTTTTCATGAATATATGTGAGTTCTTGATCCTATCTTGCAAGTCTATAGTCACCTATTATGTGTTATGATCCGACAACCCCGAAGTGACAATAATCGGGATACTTCTCGGTGATGACCATAGTTGAGGAGTTCATGTATTCACTATGTGCTAATGCTTTGTTCCGGTTCTCTATTAAAAGGAGGCCTTAATATCTCTTAGTTTCCACTAGGACCCCGCTGCCACGGGAGGCTAGGACAAAAGATGTCATGCAAGTTCTTTTCCATAAGCACGTATGACTATATTCGGAATACATGCCTACATTACATTGATGAATTGGAACTAGTTTTGTGTCACCCTATGTTATAGCTATTACATGAGGAATCGCATCCGACATAATTATCCATCACTAATCCAATGCCTACGAGCTTTTCACATCTTGTGTTTCGCTTATTTACTTTTCCGTTGCTATTGTTACAATCACTACAAAACTATTATCTTTACTTTTGCCACTGTTACCATTATTATCATACTACTTTGCTACTAAATACTTTGCTGCAGATACTAAGTTATCCAGGTGTGGTTGAATTGACAACTCAAGTGCTAATACTTAAGAATATTCTTTGGCTCCCCTTGTGTCGAATCAATAAATTTGGGTTGAATACTCTGCCCTCGAAAGCTGTTGCGATCCCCTACACGTGTGGGTTATCAAGACTAATTTCTGGCGCCGTTGCCGGGGAGCATAGCTCTATTCTTTGAGTCACTTGGGATTTATATATGTTGATCACTATGAGGAACTTGAAAGACGAAAGAACTAAGATTTTGCCCTCAACTACGAGGGGAAGTAAGGAATTGCCATCTAGCTCTGCACTAGATTCTCCTTCTGTTATTAGTAAGCTTGCGACACCTAAACCTGCTACTGCTATGAATTCTGATATGTCGCATGTTATTGATGATGCCACTTCTGCTATGCATGATACTTATGATGAAACTACTTCTGTGCGTGATACTACTGTGCCATTAGGTGAATTTCTTGATGAACAACTTGCTAGGGTTAGAGAGAATGAAATTATTGAAGATGCTATTATTAATGATAGTGATGATGAAAGTTCTCCCCCTGATTATGAATTACCTGTTGTTCCTGGGGGTTATGTTATGAATGAGAAAGCTGCTAGAGCTATCTTTGCTTGCAAAGATAGGTATGATCTTAAGAAGTTGTTAGCTAAATGGAAGCAGCAATCTCTTAATGCTAGAATGAAGCCTGACCCTGCTTTTGCTACTTCACCTATCTGTGTTACTGATAAGGATTATGAATTCTCTGTTGATCCAGAGATTATCACTTTAGTTGAATCTGATCCTTTTTATGGCCTTGAATCTGAAACTGTTGTGGCACATCTTACCAAGTTAAATGATATAGCCACCCTGTTTACTAATGATGAGAAGTCTCGCTATTATTATATCCTTAAGATATTTCCATTCTCATTAAAGAGTGATGCTAAGACTTGGTTTAATTCTCTTGATCCTGGTTGTGTGCGTAGTCCCCAGGATATGATTTATTACTTCTTTGCTAAATATTTCCCTGATCATAAGAAACAAGCTGCCTTGCGGGAAATATATAATTTTGTGCAAATCAAAGAAGAGAG
Source organism: Triticum dicoccoides (assembly GCF_002162155.2). Lineage (NCBI taxonomy): Eukaryota > Viridiplantae > Streptophyta > Magnoliopsida > Poales > Poaceae > Triticum > Triticum dicoccoides. The sequence goes on from NC_041381.1 coordinate 640,221,701, forward strand.
TCACCCACAAGCTTGGGGGAGGCTTCTCCGATTACTTAATGCTTTGCCTGATCATCCTCTTAAGAAAAATGAAATACTTGATATCTTTTATAATGGACTAACCGATGCTTCCAAGGACTACTTGGATAGTTGTGCTGGTTGTGTTTTCAGGGAAAGAACAATCGACCAAGCTGAATTACTATTGAATAATATGTTGACTAATGAAAATAATTGGACTCTTCCTGAGCCAATTCCTGAGGCAATTCTTGAGGCAATTCCTGAGCCAATTGAGCCAACTCCTGAGCCTATTCCTAAACCCACTCCTAAGAAGAGAGGTGTTCTATTTCTCAGTCCTGAAGATATGCAAGAGGCAAAGAAATCAATGAAAGAAAAAGGTATAAAAGCTAAAGAGATGTTAAGAATTTACCACCTATTGAAGAAATACATGGTCTTAATATACCACCTGTTGAAGAAACACATTGTCTTGATAACCCGACACAGGTAGTAAAGGTAAATTCTCTCTATAGATATGATAAAGTTGAAATCCCGTCTACTAAATTTCATAGCCCATGCTTAGATGAATTTGATGACTTTATGGCTAGACAAGAAAGTCTTAATGCTTATGTTGGTAGAGAATTGAAGAATAATGCTTTCGAGATAGGACGCTTGAGTGATTATATGGCTAGAGTTAAAGGTGAACTTAAACTTATTAGCAAATATGCTTCTATGGTTACCACTCAAGCTGAGCAAGTACTTAAAGCTCAAAGTGATTTGCTCGATGAATTAAATAATTAATATGACTTTGTTGTTAGAGTGGCTACTAGAACTGGTAGAATGAGTCAGGAACCTTTGTATCCTGAAGGCCATCCTAAGAGAATTGAGCAGGATTCTCACAAAAATAATTTAGAGGCACCTAGTTCTTCCAAAAAGAAGAAAAAGAAAAATGATAGGACTTTGCATGCTTCTAGTGAACCTGTTGTAGACACACCTGAGAATCCCAATGTGTCACACCCTAGCTAGTTCATGCATTAGAGTGTTGCATCATGTCTATTTTTCCCAACAGAAACTTGAAATGGGGATGACAGAACCCCCAGCCACCTCTGAAACCAACTAGGGTTTACTAAAAATATTTTTCAATGAACCTGAAATGCCCTTCTAAAATGTCCATCATTCTTGTCTTGGTCCAGAACCTCTGCCAAAAGTGGTGCTCAATTTTCTAGGTCATCCTAAGGTTTTTGAATTAAATCATAAGTATTTGAGTTTGGGCATTTAAATTATATAAATTATTTTAAATGCTCAAATAATCCCAAACTAAAATGTTCCATGCTGGATATATTCCAGTTAGTGGCCATAAGCAGTTTGGTGATTTTTAGAGTTGCCTAGGTATTTTTAGAAAGTCCACAAACTTACAGAAAATAGAAAAGGAAACAATCAAAGAGGAGCAGAGGCTTACCTGGCGCCCACCTGGCAAGCCCACCTGCCGGCCCAGCCCAGCAGCCGCTCCAGCGAGCTGCTTGCCTTCGCCAGGCAGGCAGGCAGGTGCTCGACGGCGGCACCAGCGCGCGCCACGCAGCTGCCCGTCGCCCTGCTTCCTCCTCTCGCCGCCCTGCTAGCCTGGATGAGCTCCACGTCGTGCCCCGAACCCCCTGGACACCTCACTCGCTCACTTGCCTCTCTCCCTCGCTCTCCCGCACCATGGCCGACGCCACCGCAGCCGCACCGTCGCCGTAGTCGCGCTCTCCGTCGTCCCCATGCCGCGCCACCGTGTCCAGGAGCTCCGCCGCCCTCCTCTTCTTCGAGCTAGCCGAGCCCCGAGCGCTCGCTTGCCCCGAGGTCTCTGCATCGACCTCGCCCGACTCCGCCATCGCCGGAGATCCCCTTCGCCGTCGCCGCCGCACCAGCTCGTCCCCGACCGCGCCGTCTGGTTCCTCGAGATTGCCGTGAGCCCAGCTACCTCTCCCCCCTTCCTTTCTCGCTCCCGAGCCCCGTAGCGACTGCACGAAGCTCACCCGCACGCACCGCCGCGGAGCCCGTCGCCGACGTGACTCCGGCCACCCACTGGCCACACCATCGTGTCCAACGCACTCACCGCACCCGCAGGAACCCGTAGCACCACTCCACGAGCCTCACCGTGTTCCGTAGCCTCGAGTTCGACCTCACCCGAACTCCGGCGACCGCCAAAATCGTCGCCGGCGCCGTTTCCGGCCACCCCGAGCTCAACCAATGCCACCAAGAGCTGCGGCTTGCTCCCAGCTACACGTAGCTGCCCTCCGCCGCTCATTTGGTCGCCGGAATGCACAAAACCACTCTCGCCGCCGCATTCGGCCTCGCCGGCGGCTAAACGCCGGTGAGTTGACCCCGCTGACCCCTCGTTTGACCACGGGTGGCCCCAGTTTGACCCCCATGGGTCAATGACAAGTGGGGCCCAGCCCTGTTAACTAATCAGGATTAGTTTTAATTAATATTTAGCTAAACTAATTACACTGACACATGGGACCCACTAGTCAGGGTTGACCTGGACTGTTCCGTTGACCGCTGACGTCATCCTGACGTAATGCTGACGCAGTAATTTATTTACTGGAATTATTATTACACAGGAAATTCCAGTAAATACCACAAACTTCAAAAAATCATAGAAATTAATCTGTAGCTCCAAATGCAAAGTTTTATATATGAAAAATGATCAGAAAAATCCAATCTACCCATCTGTACTGGTTTCATGCATGTTTAAGCAAGCTAACCTGATGTTTAGTGCAGAACAAGATAAAGCACTTAAAAGGGCCATTTATGAGTTTGAAACTTGAATCTTTGGTTCAAACTGGTTCAAACCCATCTGGTCTTAGTTGCATTAGCCCAGTACACTCATTTTGCCATGTCTAATGCATGCATCATATTGTTGCATATTTTTTGGTGATGTTTGTGTATCGGTGCTCTTTGCAGCAGGTTCTGCCTTCGAGGAGTACCACGATTACCCTAACGAAGAACAATATCAGTGCATCGACCCTTCAGGCAAGCAACCAACCATTTGATCATATCGATACAATCCCATGTTCTCGCTTCTGCTCTCTTTTACTGCATTAAGACAACGCGTTTCAGACTCCTGTGTGCTACGGTAGTTGAACCCATTTCCTCTGCATGACCTGTCATTGCCACAGTAACTAGATGAAACCCACTAGCATGTGTAGGAGTTGATTGAGCCATATGTATGTGTTGTTCCTACCTTGCTATGCCTGCTATGCTTAGAGTCGTGTCAGGTCTGGTTCATCTGGGTGATGGGCTAGAGTGAAATGATCATGACGGTAATGAGAGTGATGTGGTGAACACGATTTGGTAAAGGTATCGATGAAAGGCCATGTAGGAGTACATGGTGGGTTGTTTCATTGAAGCCGATCTTAAGCACTGAGATCTGTATGTGTGATTTAAGATTCAGCTACTACCATGCATTGGGCCCTGAAATATGACCCCGCTCGACTTCTTATTCACCCTAGTCCTCTGTCCAGGAGTTGCAAGTAGTTTCTGGTGTTTGTAGCTTACTAGAGGCTGTGGGCAGCGCTGACCCGCGGGGTGGGCTGTGATGCGGTAGGTACGTGGCCGGGAATACCGGTCACCCGTTAGGTGTCTCGGAACCCTGTACACATCGTTCGGGGCCGTATGTGGAACCCCGGCCGGACTCCTGCGGATGGAACCTGAATAGGCGATAAACCTGGACTAGAGACTTAGGTGTTTAGGTAGGTCGTGGTCTACACCCACGTCGGCTTTCGCTTGAAGTCTGCCGAGCACATGTCGTGTGCAGACGCTAAGTGGTGGAAACATGTATGAAGAAGTACACCCCTGCAGGGTTAACATGATCTATTCGAATAGTCGCATCCGCAGTAAAGGACTACTTGGTTGCCTATACAGTTCATAGACAAGTAAATGGATACTACTAAAAATCTCAAGATAAGCGTGAGTGCCGAGGATGGCTCTTCCATAGGATGACGGAGGTGGATCCTAGGTGGTGTATTGAAGTGGTGTGTAGTGGACTCGTGTGCGCAAAACCATTTCAAGTTGGTGTCTCGTAGGATAGCTTAGCCAAGAGTCAAAGCTGGCTTGCTGCAATAACCCCACCAACCCTTCTTGATAATGTGCATGTATGTAGGATCTGATGTAAGTCTTGCTGAGTACCTTTGTACTCATGTTGCTTTAATTTACATTTTTCAGAAGACGCTGCAACCCCTTCTGATGGGTTCTTCATAGACGTTGACATCGATGAGTAGACTGAGGCCCAGGTGGTGATCCTGAGCTTGTGAAGGACCACGTAGTATAGCCAGGCTTTCCCAAGCCTCTTTTATTTTACTGGTTGTCTGTACTCAGACAAGTTACTTCCGCTGTTGGCTTGTATGTCTGTATGACTTGAATGCTGGGTCATGTGACCCGTACTTGTGTGTATGATATGTATGGCTCCCTGAGCTTTTAAGTAAAGTACTTGTGTTGTAGAGTCATGTTGTGATGCCTTGTTGTATTTGCACATATCGAGCATATTGTGTGTATGATTGAAATGCTTGGTATGTGTGGGGTCTGACTATCTAGTTGTTTATTCTTAGTAGCCTCTCTTACCGGGAAATGTCTCCTAGTGTCTCCACTGAGCCTTGGTAGCTTGCTACTGCTCCGAAACACTTAGGCTGGCCGGCATGTGTCCTTCTTTGTTCCTGTGTCTGTCCCTTCGGGGAAATGTCACGCGATGGATACTGGAGTCCTGCTAGCCCAGTGCTACAGCCCGGATTCACTTGCTGATGACCGACATGTTCGATGCTGGGTCATGGATGCCTGTCCCTGTAATTCTGTGCCACTTTGGGTTTACGACTAGCCATGTCAGCCCGGGCTCCTTACCATATGGATGCTAGTGACACTATCATATACGTGTGCCAAAAGGCGCAAACGGTCCCGGGCAAAGGTAAGACGACACCCGTGGGAATACCGTGCGTGAGGCCGCAAAGTGATATGAGGTGTTAGATGCTAGATCGATGTGGCATCGAGTTGGGGTCCTGACAGCGTTGGCATCAGAGCCGGACTGCCTGTAGGTTCTCCAAGCCAAACTGGTCGATGTTGAGTCTAGAAATACTTTAGTTATATGTAGGGGAATTGATTGTGGGATGGAACGTAAGGCTCTTTTTACTCCTTTACCTCATGGCATTCTGATCTGAGTCAGTCCATTCTTCCACCGGGGGTTAAGGAATTAGGATCTCTCCTCTCTATCAGGTTCACGTGTTACTAATCAGTAGTACCTTATAGGTTTGATGGATACAAGCCTAGTTCAGTTCTACTACCCCATTATGTTGCTAAGATGGACCCAGAACCTTGATATTATGTTGTTGAGTGTCTATGCAATTCTTTGCAAAATGCCTCAAAATCCTTTTGAGCATTTACAGCCGTTATGCTGTCCAATTTCTGCCAGGAATCTTAATGTTTTGTGTTTATCATGTTCCAGATGGCTTCCCGTCCTCAGAATCAAGTGGTTCATTTGACTCGATGTCTAGATGTACCCGGCCATACTGCCATGTTGGTCAGGGTAATGACTGAGGCAGGGTACCGTTGGTATCCTGAGTACACGGTCGAAGAGCAATTCTGAGACTTTAATCAAAGTCAATATTTTTGCACTGTCAGGATATTTCCATCTTATCCTGGATCTACCAAGCCCCTCCACTGCTCCTATGGACTCGAGGTTACTATTGAGATGGATGTGCAGGATGCTGCCTACTCTATGATGACCATCATGCGAGTCAGGACTGGCCTATTTCGGGACTCCGACTTCCGGTATATGCCAGCTTCACTCCCGGGAGCACAAGGGTATCTCCAGGCTATTTATGCTGACTCCACTCAGGAGGACTCACTAACCCGCACCACTGCATAGTTGCTTGAAGACAAGGACCGTGAAAATCGGGCCTTGAGACTGGAGCTTTTCAATACCCGTGCTGATCATTGGGCCACTTTGACTCGGTTTGCACCGGCTGTGCAAGCTGGATATATGGATATGCGAGATCTCTATCCTGTGAGATCTGCTCTGCCAGACATGATGGATTAGCGTGATGTAGGAGGCATCACCCCACCTGGTGGTCCCCGCAGGCCACCGTTTGTTGGTCCAAGACCTCATCCTAGCCCCTATGGTCCACAAACTCCACAGGACCGACTGTTTCCGGATGATCACGTTGAGCTTCCAGGCTATGGAGGTGACTTCTATGAAGACTACTACGGAGCTGTCTGAGCTAGTAGTAGTATCACTAGTATCGTACTAGTTGTATCGTCCACCATCCTGCGTGACTCGTGGGATATGACTTAGTTTGTACCGCCTTCCGAAGGTGTAGAAAAATAATGTATAGGAGCTTGGAATACCTCCGAGGAGATGTAATCCTCCTTTCACTGTAGTAGTACTTTGTTGGTTTTGTACTAAACCTTGTATGGTGTGTATGACAATGGAATAAAAGCAGCAGTTTCTGTATCTACCATGTCATACGAATGATCATCTTACATTCCAAGTTATCCATTACATTCTACATTTCTATGCCAGAATCCTACCATCCTGGACTAAACCATTGTCTTGTTTTCCTAGGATGGTTAACACCCGCACCAACCCTGCTCCCCCAGAGCAGGCCGAAGGCAGCAGAGTTGGGGAAACAAACCTGCCTCACCCTCCTTCTCTGGCCGAGGTTATGCTGGAGGCCGAGAGAAACAAGCGGGAGACCAACCGCTTGTTGGAGCGCATCGAGCAAAACACGGCACACCATCAGAGGAATAACTTGGTGTCACTCAGTGATTTCATCAAGTTACATCCACCCACTTTCCACCACTCCGTCGAGCCCCTCGACGCTGATGACTGGCTTTGCAGTATTACTCACAAACTGCATTCTGCGCTAGTAACTGAGGCTGATAAGGTCACCTTTGCTGCATATCATCTCGAAGGCCCCGCCAGTCTTTGGTGGGAGAACTATGGAGCCATGCGCCCAGCGGGCCAGGTCACAACTTGGGCTGAATTCAGCGAGGCTTTCCGTGAACATCACATTCCGGAGGGTCTTATGGACCGTAAACGTGAGGAGTTCTGCAGTTTCACTCAAGGTCGACTCTCTGTGGATGCATACAGCAGGGAGTTCGGTAACCTAGCACGGTATGCAACTGAGGAAGTTTCCACTGATGCAAAGAAGCAAGCAAGGTTCCGCAAGGGACTTAGCCCTGAGCTTCGCCGCGACCTCTGTCTGCATGAGTGCACATCTTTTCAGAAGCTTGTTAACAAAGCCATTAGTGCTGAGTCTGGTCAGACTGATTATGAAGCAACACGCAAGCATAGCCGTGACATGGGTTCCTCATCCGGTGCTGGTCCTCAGAAGCGTCGGGTGTGGGTGCCTAACACTGCCCTGCCACCCAGCTTCACACCGAGGCTATCCTTTCAGGCGCCTCGCCCCGCTCAACAGTTTGCACCAGCCAAGCCCTATGGTGGTCCAACCAACAATGCTCCTCCATGCCCCAGCTCCATGACATGCTTCAAGTGTGGGGAATCGGGCCACTACTTGCGCGAGTGTCCGCAGACCAACCCCAACCAATCTGGAAAAGCTGTTGGCCATGGCAAGCTGACAGGGAAAGCGTTCTACGCCAAGCCGGCCACCGCTGCACGTGGCCATGTCAACTGTATCTCTGCTGAAGAAGCTCAAGAGGATCCCAGCGTCATTCTCGATACGCTCCTTGTTAATTGCCACCCGGCATCTGTTCTTTTCGATACTGGAGAATCTCATTCTTTCATATCCGAAAATTATGCTCGTTTGCATAACACCGCATTTTGTGACATGCCGTCCACTATGGAAATTTCTGCTCCTGGTTCTAGATGGCAAACCTCTAGAGTAAGCCATGAAAATGAAATTCAAGTCGACAGACTTGTTTTTCTCGCATCTTTGATAGCTCTCAAATCTTCGGATATTAATATCATCTTGGGTATGGATTAGATGTCAGCCCATCATGCCAAGATTGATTGCTTCTCTAGGACTGTTCAACTCACCCATCCTTCGGGAAAGATAGTCAATGTCTTGACCCGAGTAGCCAAGCGACAACTATTTTCTCTTAACGCCGGTCCTTTGCCAGACCTCAGAGACGTTCCGGTAGTCCGTGACTTTCCGGACGTCTTTCCAAAAGAATTGCCAGGTGTTCCACCTGACAGAGATGTCGAGTTCGTAATAGATCTTATTCCAGGAACTGTCCCAATTTCTAGAAGACCCTATAAAATGGCACCACTAGAACTAGCCGAGCTTAAGAAACAACTCGATGAGTCCTTGAAAAAGGGTTTCATCCGTCCTAGTTTGTCTCCATGGGCTTGTCCCATCCTCTTCGTCAAGAAGAAGGATGGTACGGATCGGATGGTTGTAGATTATCGACTAGTTAACCTGGTCACGATGAAGAACAAGTATCCGCTCCCCAGGATCAACGACCTGTATGATCAGCTCACTGGATCCTCAATCTTCTCCAAAATGGATTTGAGGTTGGGCTACCATCAAATCAAAATCAGGAACGGGGACATTCCTAAAACGGCCTTTGTTACTCGTTATGGCCAATACGAGTACACTGTCATGTCCTTCGGTTTAACCAATGCCCCAGCCACCTTTTCTCGGTTAATGAACTCAATCTTCATGGAGTATTTGGATAAATTCGTCGTGGTTTACCTCGATGATATACTCATCTACTCCAAGAATGAAGAAGAACATGCCGAGCATCTAAGGCTAGTGTTGATGAAACTTCGAGAGCATCGCCTTTATGCCAAGTTCTCTAAATGCGAATTTTGGTTACCAGAAGTGACCTATCTAGGACATGTAATTTCTAGTAAGGGTATTGCCGTCAACCCCGAGCGAGTTCTAGCCGTCCTTAACTGGACTCCACCTGAATCGGTCAAGCAAGTTCGGAGTTTCCTTGGCTTAGCGAGCTATTGTCGCCGCTTTGTCGAGAACTTCTCCAAGGTTGCCAAACCTCTAACTGAACTTCTCAAGAAAGATAACAAGTTCGAGTGGACTCCACAATGTGAGCACAGCTTTCAGGAACTGAAAAGACGCCTGACATCTGCCCCCGTACTGGTACCACCAGATTTCTCTAAGGATTTTGTTATCTATTGCGACGCCTCGCGACAAGGACTAGGTTGCATTCTTATGCAAGATCGTCACGTAATTGCTTATGCTTCACGGCAATTGCACCCACATGAGGAGAATTATCCTACTCATGATCTAGAGCTTGCAGCTGTAGTCCATGCACTCAAAACCTGGCGACATTACCTCCTCGATAATCGTTGCGAAATCTTCACTGATCACCAAAGTCTGAAGTACATATTCACCCAACCGGATTTGAATCTCAGGCAAAGACGTTGGGTTGAGTTGATCACAGATTTCGACTTAGGGATAACTTACACCCCAGGAAAGGCCAATGTCATGGCTGATGCACTAAGTCGTAAATCTTATTGTAACAATCTGATGTTACAACAAAGTCAACCGCTTCTCCATGAGGAATTTCGGAAGCTTAACCTTCACATTGTTCCTCAAGGATTTCTTTCCACCTTGGTGGCGAAACCTACTCTTACGGATCAAATTATCACTGCCCAAAAGCGAGAAAAAGGGATATCTAGGATCAAGGAGAACATTGCTAGCGGAGGTGCTAGATGTTTCTCCACAAATGATCATGGTGTTGTGTACTTTGAGAACCGTTTAGTGGTTCCCAAGAACCAGCATCTATGGCAGTTGATCCTTAAGGAGGCTCATGAATCTCCTCTCACCATTCATCCCGGTAGTACCAAGATGTATCAGGACCTACGCCAGAGGTTCTGGTGGACTAGGATGAAGAGAGACATTGCTCAGTTTGTTGCTAGTTGCGACGTCTGTCATCGTGTAAAAGCAGAGCATCAACGGCCTGCTGGCACCCTTCAACCTTTAGCTATTCCTGAATGGAAATGGGATAAAATTGGTATGGATTTCATCACCGATTTTCCCAGGACCAAGAGAGGGAATAACGCTATCTTCGTCGTTGTCGATCGTCTTTCCAAAGTAGCCCATTTCTTGCCTGTTCGCGAGAGTATAACCGCTAGTCAACTAGCAGACTTGTACATCTCCCGAATAGTATCCCTCCATGGTGTTCCACTGGAAATTAACTCGGATCGAGGAAGTCTCTTCACCTCTCGATTTTGGGAAAGTTTCCAAAATGCTATGGGAACCCGCCTTTCCTTTAGCACTGCTTTTCACCCTCAATCAAGTGGTCAAGTAGAACGTGTCAACCAGATTCTAGAAGACATGCTTCGAGCTTCTGTTATCTCATTGGGAATGGATTGGGAGAAATGCCTTCCATTTGCCGAATTTGCTTATAACAACAGCTATCAATCTAGCTTGGGTAAAGCCCCTTTTGAAGTTCTCTATGGACGAAGGTGTCGAACGCCTCTTAACTGGTCAGAAACCGGGGAAAGACAATTCTTTGGCCCGGATATGATCCAGGAAGCAGAAGAGCAAGTTCGCATTGTTCGTGAAAAGTTGAAAACAGCCCAATCTCGTCAAAAGAGTCAACATGACCGAAAACATAAGGCTATGACTTTTGAGGTTGACGAGAAGGCTTACCTTCGGGTTACTCCTCTGAAGGGAACCCATCGTTTCGGTATCAAAGGCAAATTAGCTCCTCGCTACATTGGACCCTTTCGCATTCTCGCTAAACGAGGAGAAGTTGCCTACCAATTGGAACTACCTCCGCATCTCTCCAGAGTCCACGACGTCTTCCACGTTTCTCAACTCAGGCGTTGCTTCTCGGATCCTATCCGTGGAGTGGACCACGAAACGCTTGATCTTCAAGATAATCTCACGTATCGAGAGTACCTCGTTCGTATCCTCGATCAAGCCGAGCGTACCACTCGACGTCATAATATCAAGTTTCTCAAGGTTCAATGGTCGAGAAGGAAGCAACTTGGGAAAGGGAGGATCGTCTTCGACTTGAGTACCCCGCCTTCTTTCCGGAGGAACCTAAATCTCGGGACGAGATTCTTTTGAGTGGGGGTGAGTTGTCACACCCTAGCTAGTTCATGCATTAGAGTGTTGCATCATGTCTATTTTTCTCAACAGAAACTTGAAATGGGGATGACAGAACCCCCAGCCCCCTCTGAAACCAACTAGGTTTACTAAAAATATTTTTCAATGAACCTGAAATGCCCTTCTAAAATGTCCATCATTCTTGTCTTGGTTCAGAACCTCTGCCAAAAGTGGTGCTCAATTTTCTAGGTCATCCTAAGGTTTTTGAATTAAATCATAAGTATTTGAGTTTGGGCATTCAAATTATATAAATTATTTTAAATGCTCAAATAATCCCAAACTAAAATGTTCCATGCTGGATATATTCCAGTTAGTGGCCATAAGCAGTTTGGTGATTTTTAGAGTTGCCTAGGTATTTTTAGAAAGTCCACAAACTTACAGAAAATAGAAAGGGAAAAATCAAAGAGGAGCAGAGGCTTACCTGGCGCCCACCTGGCAAGCCCACCTGCCGGCCTAGCCCAGCAGCCGCTCCAGCGAGCTGCTTGCCTTCGCCAGGCAGGCAGGCAGGTGCTCGACGGCGGCACTAGCGCGCGCCACGCAGCTGCCCGTCGCCCTGCTTCCTCCTCTCGCCGCCCTGCTGGCCTGGATGAGCTCCACGTCATGCCCCGAACCCCCTGGACACCTCACTCGCTCACCTACCTCTCTCCCTCGCTCTCCCGCACCATGGCCGACGCCACCGCAGCCGCACCGTCGCCGTAGTCGCGCTCTCCGTCGTCCCTGTGCCGCGCCACCGTGTCCAGGAGCTCCGCCGCCCTCCTCTTCTTCGAGCTAGCCGAGCCCCGAGCGCTCGCTTGCCCCGAGGTCTCTGCACCGACCTCGCCCGACTCCACCATCGCCGGAGATCCCCTTTGCCGTCGCCGCCGCACCAGCTCGTCCTCGACCGCGCCGTCTGGTTCCTCGAGATCGCCGTGAGCCCAGCTACCTCTCCCCCCTTCCTTTCTCGCTCCCGAGCCCCGTAGCGACTGCACGAAGCTCACCCGCACGCACCGCCATGGAGCTTGTCGCCGACATGACTCCGGCCACCCACTGGCCACACCACCATGTCCAACGCACTCACCGCACCCGCAGGAACCTGTAGCACCACTCCACGAGCCTCGCCGTGTTCCGTAGCCTCGAGTTCGACCTCACCCGAACTCCGACGACCGCCAAAGTCGTCGCCGGCACCGTTTCCGGCCACCCCGAGCTCAACCAACGCCACCAAGAGCCGCGGCTTGCTCCCAGCTACACGTAGATGCCCTCCGCCGCTCATTTGGTCGCCGGAATGCACAAAACCACTCTCGCCGCCGTGTTCGGCCTCACCGGCGGCTAAACACCGGTGAGTTGACCCCGCTGACCCCTCGTTTGACCACGAGTGGGCCCAGTTTGACCCCCCTGGGTCAATGACAGGTGGGGCCTAGCCCTGTTAACTAATCAGGATTAGTTTTAATTAATATTTAGCTAAACTAATTACACTGACACACGGGACCCACTAGTCAGGGTTGACCTGGACTGTTCCGTTGACCGCTGACGTCATCCTGACGTAATGCTGACGTAGTAATTTATTTACTGGAATTATTATTACACAGGAAATTCCAGTAAATACCACAAACTTCAAAAATCATAGAAATTAATCTGTAGCTCCAAATTAAAAGTTTTATATATGAAAAATGATCAGAAAAATCCAATCTACCCATCTGTACTGGTTTCATGCATGTTTAAGCAAGCTAACCTGATGTTTAGGGCAGAACAAGATAAAGCACTTAAAAGGGCCATTTATGAGTTTGAAACTTGAATCTTTGGTTCAAACTGGTTCAAACCCATCTGGTCTTAGTTGCATTAGCCCAATACACTCATTTTGCCATGTCTAATGCATGCATCATATTGTTGCATATTTTTTGGTGATGTTTGTGTATCGGTGCTCTTTGCGGCAGGTTCTGCCTCCAAGGAGTACCACGATTACCCTAACGAAGAACAATATCAGTGCATCGACCCTTCAGGCAAGCAACCAACCATTTGATCATATCGATACAATCCCATGTTCTCGCTTCTGCTCTCTTTTACTGCATTAAGACAACGCGTTTCAAACTGCTGTGTGCTACGGTAGTTGAACCCATTTCCTCTACATGACCTGTCATTGCCACAGTAACTAGATGAAACCCACTAGCATGTGTAGGAGTTGATTGAGCCATATGTATGTGTTGTTCCTACCTTGCTATGCCTGCTATGCTTAGAGTCGTGTCAGGTCTGGTTCATCTGGGTGATGGGCTAGAGTGAAATGATCATGCCGGTAATGAGAGTGATGTGGTGAACACGATTTGGTAAAGGTATCGATGAAAGGCCATGTAGGAGTACATGGTGGGTTGTTTTATTGAAGCCGATCTTAAGCACTGAGATCTGTATGTGTGATTTAAGATTCAGCTACTACCATGCATTGGGCCCTGAAATATGACCCCGCTCGACTTCTTATTCACCCTAGTCCTCTGTCCAGGAGTTGCAAGTAGTTTCTGGTGTTTGTAGCTTACTGGAGGCCGTGGGCAGCGCTGACCCGCGGGGTGGGCTGTGATGCGGTAGGTACGTGGCCGAGTATACCGGGCACCCGTTAGGTGTCTCGGAACCCTGTACACATCGTTCGGGGCCGTATGTGGAACCCCGGCCGGACTCCCTGCAGATGACCTGAATAGGCAATAAACCTGGACTAGAGACTTAGGTGTTTAGGTAGGTCGTGGTCTACACCCACGTCGGCTTTCGCTTGAAGTCTGCCGAGCACATGTCGTGTGCAGACGCTAAGTGGTGGAAACATGTATGAAGAAGTACACCCCTGCAGGGTTAACATGATCTATTCGAATAGTCGCGTCCGCAGTAAAGGACTACTTGGTTGCCTATACAGTTCATAGACAAGTAAATGGATACTACTAAAAATCTCAAGATAAGCGTGAGTGCCGAGGATGGCTCTTCCGTAGGATGACGGAGGTGGATCCTCGGTGCTGTATTGAAGTGGTGTGTAGTGGACTCGTGTGCGCAAAACCATTTCAAGTTGGTGTCTCGTAGGATAGCTTAGCCAAGAGTCAAAGCTGGCTTGCTGCAATAACCCCACCAACCCTTCTTGATAATGTGCATGTATGTAGGATCTGATGTAAGTCTTGCTGAGTACCTTTGTACTCATGTTGCTTTAATTTACATTTTTCAGAAGATGCTGCAACCCCTTCTGATGGGTTCTTCATAGACGTTGACATCGATGAGTAGACTGAGGCCTAGGTGGTGATCCTGAGCTTGTGAAGGACCACGTAGTATAGCCAGGCTTTCCCAAGCCTCTTTTATTTTACTAGTTGTCTGTACTCAGACAAGTTACTTCCGCTGTTGGCTTGTATGTCTGTATGACTTGAATACTGGGTCGTGTGACCTGTACTTGTGTGTATGATATGTATGGCTCCCTGAGCTTTTAAATAAAGTACTTGTGTTGTAGAGTCATGTTGTGATGCCTTGTTGTATTTGCACATATCGAGCATATTGTGTGTATGATTGAAATGCTTGGTATGTGTGGGGTCTCACTATCTAGTTGTTTATTCTTAGTAGCCTCTCTTACCGGGAAATGTCTCCTAGTGTCTCCACTGAGCCTTGGTAGCTTGCTACTGCTCCGGAACACTTAGGCTGGCCGGCATGTGTCCTTCTTCGTTCCTATGTCTGTCCCTTTGGGGAAATGTCACGCGATGGATACCGGAGTCCTGCTAGCCCAGTGCTACAGCCCGGATTCACTTGCTGATGACCGACACGTTTGATGCTGGGTCATGGATGCCTGTCCCTGTAAGTCTGTGCCACTTTGGGTTTACGACTAGCCATGTCAGCCCGGGCTCCTTACCATATGGATGCTAGCGACACTATCATATACGTGTGCCAAAAGGCGCAAACGGTTCCGGGCAAAGGTAAGACGACACCCGTGGGAATACCGTGCGTGAGGCCGCAAAGTGATATGAGGTGTTACATGCTAGATCGATGTGGCATCGAGTCGGGGTCCTGACACAATGATATTTCTATTTCTGATGCTGAAACACAATCAGGTGATGGACATGAACCTAGTGATAATGTTAATGATAATGCTCATGTTGATGCTCAACCTAGCAATAATAATGAAGTAGAGATTGAACCTGCTGTTGATCTTGATAACCCACAATCAAGGAATCAATGTTATGATAAGAGAGATTTTGTTGCTAGGAAGCACGGTAGAGAAAGAGAACCATGGGTTCAGAAACCCATGCCCTTTCCTCCTAAACCATCCAAGACAATGGATGATGAGGATTTTGAGCGCTTTGCTGAAATGATTAGACCTATCTTCTTACGTATGCGCTTAACTGATATGCTTAAATTAAATCCGTATGCTAAGTACATGAAGGATGTCATTACAAATAAAATAAATATACCGGAAGCTGAAATTTCCACCATGCTTGCTAATTATACTTTTAAGGGTGGAATACCAAAGAAACTTGGAGACCCAGGGGTACCGACTATACCATGCTCCATCAAAATAAATTATGTTAAAAAGGCTTTATGTGATCTTGGAGCCGGTGTTAGTATTATGCCTCTCTCTTTATATCGTAGACTTGAATTGAATAAGTTGACACCTACTAAAATATCTTTGCAAATGGCTGATAAATCAACTGCTATACCTGTCGGTATTTGTGAGGATGTGCCTGTTGTGGTTGCAAATGTCACTATCTTAACGGACTTTGTTATTCTTGATATTCCCGAGTACGATAGTATGTCGATTATCCTTGGTAGACCCTTTTTGAATACTGTAGGGGCTGTTATTGATTGCAACAAAGGCAATGTCACTTTTCATGTTAATGCTAATGATCATACGGTACACTTTCCGAGGAAACAATCTCAAGTTCATAGCATCAATTCTATTGGAAAAAGTCCAACTATCATTATTGGAGGTTTTGAATTTCCTCTTCCTACTGTCAAGAAAAAGTATGATATTCTTATTGTTGGGGATGTTCATATCCCCGTTGAGGTAACTTAGTGTTATTCGAAATTTCTCCGGTTCCGTGTTATTTGGAATGGGTTTGTTAACAAGACTTGATCAACCTTGTTAGTGGATTCATTTTGATGATCATGAGATGGATGAAACTAGAAGGCACAACCTTCTGTACCCTCTTTTTACTTTCTATTATTTAGATTAAATAAAGCAAAAATAGTATTATCTGTCTGTTTTCTGAATTATCTGTGCAATAAAAAATATCTCGAAAATAAAAGTGCTCCAAATGCCCTGCAAATTTAGTATGATTTTTATGGAATATTTGAGGATTTTAGGCACTGAAAACACTGCTGGAGGGGCAAGCACCTAGCCACGAGGGTGGAGGGCGCGCCCACACCCCCTAGGTGCGCCCCCTGTCTCGTGGGCCCATGGTGGGCCCCCTCCACTTATTCCTGCACCCACACACTCCATCTTCTTCCCAAAAAAAATCCCCATCCAGCTCAAGCACGAGTTCTAGCTCATTTTGTTGTGATTTTCGATCTCCTTGCTCAAAGCTCCATTCACAAAACTGCTTTGGGAGATTGTTTCTTGGTATGTGACTCCTCCATTGGTCCAATTAGTTTTTGTTCTAGTGCTTTATTCATTGCAATTTTTTGCTGCATAGGTGACCCTATTCTTGATCTTGCATGTCAAATTTATGAGGTCCCAAGTAATTCTAATGCATGATATAGGCTCTAGGCACTTGTAGGAGTAGTTGCTACCAATCTTGTTTAGTTTTATTCACTTTTATTTTGAAGTTACTAAAATTTCAGAAATTTTCAAAAATGTTTAGGAGATTTTTGAGGGGCTCTTCTAGCCAAGGCTCCCAGGAGAAACAAGCTAAAGAGAAGGAAAAGGCCAAGTATAATCTTTCTCGCATAGCGGAAGTACGGCCGTGTGAATGGCCCTGTGACAATTTCTTGAGAGAAGCCGGGATTTATGCGACCTGTGTAGCTAATTATCTTGGTATAGCCCCACGAGAAGGGGATATGGTGTTGCCTCCTGCTTATTTAGATTATGACGCGATGGTCAAACATCATTTTCTTTTGAGGAACGAACAATTCCTCCAGTATCGACTAATCTTTGACAGACGTAGCTCTGTCCATGTTCCTCTCCCTGCTCCTTTCCTTTTTGATTACCAGGCAAAACAAAGATATGTTGTTACTAGGGAGGAGGCAGCTGTACACGAGGGGAGAGCGGAGGCGGCTTGCCAACATGCCGCAACTTAGGAGGCATTTGCTGCTGCATCTCAGTACGACCCCAGTTATAACTTCGGATACCAGCCAGGCTATCCTTGGTAGTAGACCAACTTAGGCCAAAAGCCTAAGCTTGGGGGAGTACGTATTCCTCACCGACTTTACATTCATGTTCACACACTATTCTAGTTGTCGGTGCTCATACTCTTTCATTGTATTATCCATGCTAGTTTAATTTTCTTTTTTTCTAGCCTTCTTCTTGTGTGTTTGATAAACCTTAAGAAAAACCAAAAAAATTAGTTAGTTTAATTTCCATGCTTGTAGTAGAAATTAAAATGAAAACCCAAAAAGATTTCTTGTTCTTCTTCTTACTTGTTGGGAGCTTTCCCGTGTAAATAGTTTTATTTTCTTTTCTTTCCTTTGGGCGTCGAGAGTAGAAGACCTTATTGAAAATGCTTAGTGGCTCTCATATGCATGATTGTTGATTTAACTTAGAGCCCATATTACTTTGACTTCTCTCTTGAATTGAATGCTTGCAAATTCCAGCTTAGTCCAATGTACGTGCACCATTATTATTATACACATCGTTCGGTCGTGCAAGTGAAAGGCAATAATGACGATATACGATGGACTGGTCGAGATGAGAAAAGCTGGTATGAACTCGACCTCTCTTGTTTTTGTAAATATGATGAGTTCATCGTTCCTGATTCAGCTTATTATGAAGTAAACATATTTGCAATGACCTTTAGAGATTATAGTTACTTGTGCCATGCTTGATTAGCTATGAGTTATAATGGTTTACCTTGCGGGCCAACATGCTATTAAAATGATTGTTGATGTGGTATGATGGGATGGTATCCTCCTTTGAATGAATTGAGTGACTCGACTTGGCACATGTTCACGCATGTAGTTGAAACAATCAACATAGCCTTCATGATATTTATGTTCATGGTAGATTATATCCTACTCATGCTTGTACTCGGTGTGAATTAATTTTAATGCATGTTCATGACTGTTGTCTCTCTCTCAGTTGGTCGCTTCCCAGTCTTTTGCTAGCCTTCACTTGTACTAAGCGGGAATACTGCTTGTGCATCCAAACTCCATAAACCCCAAAGTTATTCCATATGAGTCCACCATACCTTCCTATATGTGGTATCTACCTACCGTTCCAAGTAAATTTGTATGTGCCAAACTCCAAACCTTCAAATGAAATTCTGTTTTGTATGCTTGAGCAGCTCATGTTTCAACTAGGGTTGTCCATATCTTCCATGCTAGGTGGGTTATTCTCAAGAGGAGTGGACTCCGCTCCTCATTCACGTGAAAGGGCTGGTAACCGGGATGCCCAGTCCCATGATCCAAAAGATCAAAGCAAATCAGTATAATTAAACAAAACTCCCCCAGGGCTATTATTAGTTGGAGGCACTTGTTGTTTTGAGCAAGCCATGGATTGATGCTTGTTGGTGGTGGGGGAGTATAAACTTTTACCATTCTGTTTGGGAACCGCCTATAATGCATGTAGTATGGAAGATATCGCCATCTCATAGTTGTTGCGTTGACAGTGAAAGTATGCCGCTCAAAATGTTATTCATCTCTATTTTAAAATTGAGCTCTGGCACCTCTACAAATCCCTGCTTCCCTCTGTGAAGGGCCTATCTATTTACTTTTATGTTGAGTCATCATCCCTCTTATTAAAAAGCACCCGCTGGAGAGCACACTGTCATTTGCATTCATTACTATTAGTTTATATTGGGCATGACTTGACTGGATCTCTTTTACCATGAATTACAATGTTTAGTCAGTCCTTGATCTTTAAAGGTGCTCTGCATTTATGTTTTGCGGTCTCAGAAAGGGCTAGCGAGATACCATTTTGTTATATCATATTATGATTGTTTTTAGAAAGTGTTGTCATCCGAGTTTTATTATTATTGCTCACTAGCTGATTATGCCATTGATATGAGTAATTGTGAGACCTAAGTGTTATTGTGAGTATGGTTAGTTTATAATATTTGCTGAAAACTTGAATGCTGGCTTTACATAGTTACAACAACAAGAGCAAACAGAGTTTGTAAAAGTTTTTCTTTATCACTTTCAGTTTATCAACTGAATTGCTTGAGGACAAGCAAAGGTTTAAGCTTGGGGGAGTTGATACGTCTCCAATGTATCTACTTTTCCAAACACTTTTGCCCTTGTTTTGGACTCTAACTTGCATGATTTGAATGAAACTAACCCGGACTGACGCTGTTTTCAGCAGAACTGCCATGATGTTGTTTATTGTGCAGAAAACAAAAGTTCTCGGAATGACCTGAAAATCCACGGAGATAAGTTTTGGAAAATATAAAAAATACTGGCGAAAGAATCAAGGCCAGGGGGCCCACACCCTGTCCACAAGGGTGGGGGCCCTCCCCCTGGGTGCGCCCCCTGTCTCGTGGGCCCCCTGACGCTCCACCGACCACAACTCCAACTCCATATATTCCGTTTCGTGGAGAAAAAAATCAGAGAGAAAGTTTCATCGCATTTTACGATACGGAGCCGCTGCCAAGCCCTAATCCCTCTCGGGAGGGCTGATCTGGAGTCCGTTCGGGGCTCTGGAGAGGGGGATTCGTCGTCGTTGTCATCATCAACCGTCCTCCATCACCAATTTCATGATGCTCACTGCCGTGCGTGAGTAATTCCATCGTAGGCTTGTTGGACGGTGATGGGTTGGATGAGATTTACCATGTAATCATGTTAGTTTTGTTAGGGTTTGATCCCTAGTATCCATTATGTTCTGAGATTGATGTTGCTATGACTTTGCTATGCTTAATGCTTGTCACTAGGGCCCGAGTGCCATGATTTCAAATCTGAACCTATTATGTTTTCATGAATATATGTGAGTTCTTGATCCTATCTTGCAAGTCTATAGTCACCTATTATGTGTTATGATCCGACAACCCCGAAGTGACAATAATCGGGATACTTCTCGGTGATGACCATAGTTTGAGGAGTTCATGTATTCACTATGTGCTAATGCTTTGTTCTGGTTCTCTATTAAAAGGATGCCTTAATATCCCTTGGTATCCACTAGGACCCCGCTGCCACGGGAGGGTAGGACAAAAGATGTCATGCAAGTTCTTTTCCATAAGCACGTATGACTATATTCGGAATACATGCCTACATTACATTGATGAATTGGAGCTAGTTCTGTGTCACCCTATGTTATAGCTATTACATGAGGAATCGCATCCGACATAATTATCCATCACTAATCCAATGCCTACGAGCTTTTCACATCTTGTGTTTCGCTTATTTACTTTTCCGTTGCTATTGTTACAATCACTACAAAACTATTATCTTTACTTTTACCATTGTTACCATTATTATCATACTACTTTGCTACTAAATACTTTGCTGCAGATACTAAGTTATCTAGGTATGGTTGAATTGACAACTCAACTGCTAATACTTAAGAATATTCTTTGGCTCCCCTTGTGTGGAATCAATAAATTTGGGTTGAATACTCTGCCCTCGGAAGCTGTTGCGATCCCCTACACTTGTGGGTTATGAGGGTCATCATAGTCCCCATTTGTCTTCTCACTGTTTTCATCGGCATCACCGTTAGTGGCACCACTGTTAGCTGCTTCATCATTAGCAGTGTCACTGTTTCCGGTACCGCCATTGCTTGCATCGTCATTGCCAGTGCCCCATTAAGGTGGTCTATGCGTCGGTGTTTTGGGTTTCCACCTCCTCCGGCATTCTTGGGTGTGTCTACCATGTAGACATCATAGGTGCAGGTTGCCGCCCACTTCTCGGTATGATTGACGGCTGGTGGAGAAGCGGTACCTGAGGTTTTCCTGATGTCTTCATCCATGTCGGTTGCTGTTGGGGCATATTTCTCGCTTAGTGGTTTTGGTGAATGATGGCAATGCTTTTGCGGACTAATCATGTGCATTGAGCATTTCAGAGAATTTATCATATGGTACAAGACGATTCGTGCCCCTTAGAGATATTGCGAAGACGGTTGTTTTCTCATGTTTCATTTTCGATGGATTTGAGTCATAGGATCACCGTACTATTAAGAAGGGGTCCGCTTCAAAAAGGTTTGGGTGGAATCAACTGTTACATAGTATTTTTGCACCCTCTTTTCTTTCCGGTACTGGAGTGTGTCCATCCTTGTGCAAGGGATTTCTTGAGGCACATAAGCGGTAGTACTGCTTTGCACCATGGTAGTACTGCTCTAGCAGTACTATCGCAGTTCAGTGCTACTGGGACTTCCGCCTATTTTAGTGCTTTGTAAATGAGTAGTGGTAGGTGATGTCTACTACGCAACCTTCTTCTTGTAGACATTATTGGGCCTGCAAGTGCACAGGTTTGTAGGACAGTAGAAAATTTCCCTCAAGTGGATGACCTAAGGTTTATCAATCCATGGGAGGCGTAGGATGAACATGGTCTCTCTCAAACAACCCTGCAACCAAATAACAAAGAGTCTCTTGTGTCCCCAACACACCCAATACAATGGTAAATTGTATAGGTGCACTAGTTCGGCGAAGAGATGGTGATACAAGTGCAATATGGTTAGTAGATAAAGGTATTTGTAATCTGAAAATATAAAAATAGCAAGGTAACTAATGATAAAAGTGAGCGTAAACGGTATTGCAATGGTAGGAAACAAGGCATAGGGTTCATACTTTCACTAGTGCAAGTTCTCTCAACAATAATAACATAGATAGATCATATAACAATCCCTCACATGCAACAAAGAGTCACTCCAAAGCAAGTAATAGCGGAGAACAAACGAAGAGATTATGGTAGGGTACGAAACCACCTCAAAGTTATCCTTTCTGTTCTATCTATTCAAGAGTTCGTAGTAAAATAACATAAAGCTATTCTTTCCGCTCAATCAATCATAGAGTTCATACTAGAATAACACCTTAAGACACAAATCAACCAAAACCCTAGTGTCACCTAGATATTCCATTGTCACCTCAAGTATCCATGGGCATGATTATATGATATGCATCACACAATCTCAGATTCATCCAACCAACACAAACTACTTCAAAGAGTGCCTCAAAGTTTCTACCGGAGAATCAAGAAAACGTGTGCCAACCCCTATGCATAGGTTCATGGGCGGAACCCGCAAGTTGGTCACCAAAACATACATCAAGTGGCACATGATATCCCATTGTCACCACAGATAAACACGGCAAGACATACATCAAGTGTTCTCAAACAAAAGACTCAATCCGATAAGATAACTTCAAGAGGGAAACTCAATTCATCACAAGAGAGTAGAGGGGGAGAAACATCATAAGATCCAACTATAATAGGAAAGCTCGCGATACATCAAGATCGTGCCATAGAGGGAACACGAGAGAGAACACGAGAGAGAGAGAGAGAGAGAGAGAGAGAGAGATCAAACACATAGCTACTGGTACATACCCTCAGCCCCGAGGGTGAACTACTCCCTCCTCGTCATGGATAGCGCCGGGATGATGAAGATGGCCCCCGGTGATGGGTTCCCCCTCCGGCAGGGTGCCGGAATGGGCTCCCGAGAGGTTTTTGGTGGCTACAGAGGCTTGTGGCGGCGGAACTCTCGATCTATCTTGATATTCGATGTTTTTAGGGTACGTAGGATTATATAGGCGAAAGAAGTCGGTTGGGGGTGCTCGAGGGGCCCACGAGACAGGGGGGCGTGTCCAGTAAGGGGGGCCACCCTCCTATCTCCTGGCCTCCTCGAGGCTCTTCTGACGTGAACTCCAAGTCTCCTGGGTGATATTCTTCCCAAAAATCACGCTGCCGAAGGTTTCATTCCGTTTGAACTCCATTTGATATTCCTTTTCTTTGAAATACTGAAACAGGCAATAAAACAACAATATGGGTTGGGCCTCCGGTTAAAAGGTTAGTCCCAAAAGTAATATAAAAGTGTATAATAAAGCATGTAATCATTCAAAACAGATAATAAAATAGCATGAATGCTTCATAAATTATAGATACGTTGGAGACGTATCAGTAGGGCACTAGTTTAGTTCGGTAGTACCGCTCCAGCGGTACTGCGGCTCTAAGTAGCACCCACTATCGCAAATTTACTGGGCATCTAATAGTTAAGCGAAATTACCGCTCCGGTAGTACCGCTTATTTTTAGTCCTGTGGACTGCTCTGTCTTTCGAGCGAAAGTAGCCAGCAGTAGTAGCGCTTCGAGTGTCACTACCGCGTTGCCCTTCTCTATCATCGTTGTTTCTATTCGTTGCTCAACACTATGCGGTAATATCGTTGGTGGGAGCGGTAGTACCGCTCCGGCGGCACTACCGCCCCTCTCACATGTTTAGTTGACCGCCATTGCAGGAACTTCTGTGCCAGTGGAAGTACCACTTGTGCACGGGCTGAAGGGGCATAACAGTTGGAATCTTGTCCCCACTGTATAAGTGAGTCTTCTTCTTCAAGTGGACTTAATTACCTCTTCCTCCCCCAAGCTCCATTGTTTCTCAAAAGCTCATTCTTGTCCGATCTCTCTCCCTAGCCAATCAAACTTGTTGATTTCCTAGGGTTTGGTTGAGAAGGCCTAGATCTACACTTCCACCAAGAGAAATTTGATTCCCCCCACTAATCCCTTATGTATCTTGCTACTCTCGGGTGTTTGAGCACCCTAGACGGTTGAGGTCACTCAGAGCCACATTCCATTGTGGTGAAGCTTCGTGGTGGTGCTGGGAGCCTCCAATTTGGTTGTGGAGTTTGCCCCAACCTTGTTTGTAAAGGTCCAGTTGCCGCCTTCAAGAGCACCACTAGTGGAATCACGACATCTTGCATTGTGCGAGGGCGTTAGGAGAATACAATGGTCCTAGTGGCTTCTTGGGGAGCATTGTGCCTCCACACCGCTCCAATGGTGACGTATTTCCCCTCAAAGGGACAAAACTTTGGTAACCCATTATCGTCTCCACCGGCTCCACTTGTGGTTGCTTCTTACCTTTACTTGTGCAAGCTTTAGTTGTGTTGTATATCTTGCTTCCTTGTGTTGTCGTTGCTACTAGCATCATATAGGTTGTTAACCTAGTTGCATATCTAGACAACCTTTTTGTTGCTAAACCTAATTTGTTAAAAACGCTAAAAATTGGTAGTTGCCTATTCACACCCCCTCTAGTCAACCATATTCATCCTTCTAGTTGCCTCCTCAGAGGCGTTGGCTAAAACGCCAGTTAAATCCTCGGAAAGATCATGGATGTCGCCTAGAGGGGGGGTGAATAGGCGTTTTAAAATAATTACGGTTTAGGCTTGAACAAATGCGGAATAAACCTAGCGGTTAATTTGTCAAGCACAAAACCTAAAACAACTAGGCTCACCTATGTGCACCAACAACTTATGCTAAGCAATATAAGCAACTATGTGATAGCAAGATATATGACAAAGAACAATATGGCTATCACAAAGTAAAGTGCATAAGTAAAGGGCTCGGGTAAGAGATAACCGAGGCACGCGGAGACGACGATGTATCCCGAAGTTCACACCCTTGCAGATGCTAATCTCCATTTGGAGCGGTGTGGAGGCACAATGCTCCCCAAGAAGCCACTAGGGCCACCGTAATCTCCTCACGCCCTCGCACAATGCAAGATGCCGTGATTCCACTAAGGGACCCTTGAGGGCGGTCACTGAACCCATACAAATGGCAACCCTTGGGGGCGGTCACCGGACCCGTACACTTTGGCAACCCTTGGGGGCGGTCACCGGTACCCGTCAAATTGCTCGGGGCGATCACCACAACCTAATTAGAGACCCCTACGCTTGCCCGGAGCTTTACACCACAATGATTGAGCTCCAAACACCACCAACCGTCTAGGGCGCCCAAGCACCCAAGAGGAACAAGCTCAAGGGCACAAAGCACCCAAGAGTAATAAGCTTCTCAACTTGTAACTTCCACATATCACGTGCAGAACTCAAACCGATGCACCAAATGCAATGGCAAGGGCACACGGAGTGCCCAATTCCTTCTCTCCCAAATCCCACCAAAGCAACTAATGCTAGGGAGGAAAATGAGAGGAAGAACGAAAGAAGAACACGAAGAACTCCAAGATCTAGATCCAAGGGGTTCCCCTCACTTAGAGGAGAAAGTGATTGGTGGAAACGTGGATCTAGATCTCCTCTCTCTTTTCTCTCAAGAACTAGCAAGAATCATTGGAGGGGTTGAGAGTTAGCAAGCTCGAAGAAGGTCAACAATGGGGGAAGAACACGAGCTCAAAGGATTAGGTTCATTGGAGAAGAAGACCCCCCTTTATAGGACCTCCCGAATCCAACTGTTATGTGATCAGGTCGTGCACAAGCGGTACTACCGCTTGGAGGAGCGGTACTACCGCTTAGCACGGTCAAAACAGCCCAACGAGAGAGAAAACACGAATTTTTGGTCCGAAGCGGTACTACCGCTTAGGAGCCACAGTAGTACTGCTCTGGAGCGGTAGTAAAAAATTACATCCGCTCTAGTCGCGGTAGTACCGCTGCAGCCTTTACCAAAATAGCCACAACTTTTGCAAACGGACTCCGAATTCAACGAAACCAAGTTTGTTGGAAAGCTAACGACATGGGCTAACACAATATTGATAGAAATATCAAGAATAAGCAAATGAGAAAAGTCCCATAAGAAAATGGTGAAAACCCTTCATCGGATAAGCCCGGTAAAACCTCCAACACCGAAAACATCATAGAAGACGCATGCGAACTCCGTTTTCGATAAAACCAAGCTTGTCATAAAGATGACCATAAGCTCTAAGACTCACAAAGATAAGCAAACAAGTGTTGGAAATATGCCCTAGAGGCAATAATAAAAGTATTATTATTATATTTCCTTGTTCATGATAATTGTCTTTTATTCATGCTATAACTGTATTATCCGGAAATCGTAATACACGTGTGAATACATAGACCACAATATGTCCCTAGTGAGCCTCTAGTTGACTAGCTCGTTGTGATCAACAGATAGTCATGGTTTCCTGGCTATGGACATTGGATGTCGTTGATAATGGGATCACATCATTAGGAGAATGATGTGATGGACAAGACCCAATCCTAAGACTAGCACAAAAGATCGTGTAGTTCATTTGCTAGAGCTTTGCCAATGTCAAGTATCTCTTCCTTTGACCATGAGATCGTGTAACTCCTAGATACCGTAGGAGTGCTTTGGGTGTATCAAACGTCACAACGTAACTAGGTGACTATAAAGGTGCACTACGGGTATCTTCGAAAGTATCTATTGTTTTATGCGGATCGAGACTGGGATTTGTCACTCCGTGTAAACGGAGAGGTATCTCTGGGCCCACTCGGTAGGACATCATCATATGCGCAATGTGACCAAGGAGTTGATCACGGGATGATGTGTTATGGAACGAGTAAAGTGACTTGCCGGTAACGAGATTGAACAAGGTATCGGTATACCAACGATCGAATCTCGGGCAAGTAACATACCGATAGACAAAGGGAATTGAATACGGGATCGATTGAGTCCTTGACATCGTGGTTCATCCGATGAGATCATCGTGGAACATGTGGGAGCCAACATGGGTCTCCAGATCCCGCTGTTGGTTATTGACCGGAGAACGTCTCGGTCATGTCTGCATGTCTCCCGAACCCGTAGGGTCTACACACTTAAGGTTCGATGACGCTAGGGTTATAAAGGAAGCTTGTATGTGGTTACCGAATGTTGTTCGGAGTCCCAGATGAGATCCCGGACGTCATGAGGAGTTCCGGAATGGTCCGGAGGTAAAGATTTATATATAGGAAGTCCTGTTTCGGCCATCGGGACAAGTTTCGGGGTCATCGGTATTGTACCGGGACCACCGGAAGGGTCCCGGGGGCCCACCGGGTGGGGCCACCTGCCCCGGGTGGCCACATGGGCTGTAGGGGGTGTGCTTTGGCCTACATGGGCCAAGGGCACCAGCCCCAAGAGGCCCATGCGCCTAGGGAACCCTAGAGGGAAGAGTCCTCAAGGGGGAAGGCACCTCCGAGGTGCCTTGGGGAGGATGGACTCCTCCCCCCCCCTCTTGGCCGCCGCACCAGATGCCATCTGGAGGCTGGCCGCCGCCCCTTGGGGTGGGAAACCCTAAAGGGGGCGCAGCCCTCCCCTTCCCCTATATATATTGAGGCATGGGGCTGCCCATAACACGCGATTTGATCTCTCGTTGGTGCAGCCCTGCCCCTCTCCCTCCTCCTCTTCTCCCATGGTGCTTGGCGAAGCCCTGCGGGATTGCCACGCTCCTCCACCACCACCACGCCGTTGTGCTGCTGCTGGATGGAGTCTTCCTCAACCTCTCCCTCTCTCCTTGCTGGATCAAGGCATGGGAGACGTCATCGGGCTGTACGTGTGTTGAACGCGGAGGTGCCGTCCGTTCGGCACTTGGTCATCGGTGATTTGAATCACGACGAGTACGACTCCATCAACCCCGTTCACTTGAACGCTTCCGCTTAGCGATCTACAAGGGTATGTAGATGCACTCCCCTTTCTACTCGTTGCTGGTCTCTCCATAGATAGATCTTGGTGTTACGTAGGAAAATTTTGAATTTCTGCTACGTTCCCCAATAGTGGCATCATGAGCTAGGTCTATTGCGTAGATTCTTTGCACGAGTAGAACACAAAGTAGTTGTGGGCGTTGATGTTGTTCAATATGCTTACCGTTACTAGTCCAATCTTGTTTCGACGGTATTGTGGGATGAAGCGGCCCGGACCGACCTTACACGTACTCTTACGTGAGACAGGTTCCACCGATTGACATGCACTTGGTGCATAAGGTGGCTAGCGGGTGCCAGTCTCTCCCACTTTAGTCGGAACGGATTCGATGAAAAGGGTCCTTATGAAGGGTAAATAGCAATTGGCATATCACGTTGTGGTTTTGCGTAGGTAAGAAACGTTCTTGCTAGAAACCCATAGCAGCCACGTAAAACATGCAACAACAATTAGAGGACGTCTAACTTGTTTTTGTAGGGTATGCTATGTGATGTGATATGGCCAAGAAGAATGTGATGAATGATATGTGATGTATGAGATTGATCATGTTCTTGTAATAGGATTCACGACTTGCATGTCGATGAGTATGACAACCGGCAGGAGCCATAGGAGTTGTCTTTATTTTTTGTATGACCTGCGTGTCATTGAAGAACGCCATGTAACTTACTTTACTTTATTGCTAAACGTGTTAGCCATAGAAGTAGAAGTAGTCGTTGGCGTGACAACTTCATGAAGACACGATGATGGAGATCATGATGATGGAGATCATGGTGTCATGCCGGTGACGATGATGATCATGGAGCCCCGAAGATGAAGATCAAAAGGAGCAAAATGATATTGGCCATATCATGTCACTATTTGATTGCATGTGATGTTTATCATGTTTATGCATCTTGTTTACTTAGGACAACGGTAGTAAATAAGATGATCCCTTACAAAATTTCAAGAAGTGTTCTCCCCTAACTGTGCACCGTTGCTACAGTTCGTCGCTTCTAAGCACCACGTGATGATCGGGTGTGATGGATTCTTACGTTCACATACAACGGGTGTAAGACAGTTTTACACAGCGAAAACACTTAGGGTTAACTTGACGAGCCTAGCATGTGCAGACATGGCCTCGGAACACGGAGACCGAAAGGTCGAGCATGAGTCGTATAGTAGATACGATCAACATGAAGATCTTCACCGATGTTAACTAGTCCGTCTCACGTGATGATCGGACATGGCCTAGTTGACTCGGATCATGTAATCACTTAGATGACTAGAGGGATGTCTATCTGAGTGGGAGTTCATAAGATGAACTTAATTATCTTGAACATAGTCAAAAGACCTTTTGCAAATTATGTCGTAGCTCGCGCTTTAGTTCTACTGTTTTAGATATGTTCCTAGAGAAAATATAGTTGAAAGTTGACAGTAGCGATTATGCGGACACTAGAACGCTTATGTCCTTAATGCACTGCTCAGTGTGCTGAACCCCAAACGTCGTTTGTGGATGTTTCGAACATCGAACATACACGTTTTGATAACTACGTGATAGTTCAGTTAAATGGTTTAAGTAGAGGCACCAAAGACGTTTTCGAAACATCGCAGAACATATGAGATGTTTCGAGGGCTGAAATTGGGATTTCAGGCTCGTGCCCACGTCAAGAGGTATAAGACCTCCGACAATTTTCTTAGCCTACAAACTAAGGGAGAAAAGCTCAATCGTTGAG
Organism: Triticum dicoccoides; assembly: GCF_002162155.2. Taxonomy (NCBI): domain Eukaryota; kingdom Viridiplantae; phylum Streptophyta; class Magnoliopsida; order Poales; family Poaceae; genus Triticum; species Triticum dicoccoides. Next base: position 640,251,100 of record NC_041381.1, read on the forward strand.
CTTGTGCTCAGATTGTCTGAGTGCAACAATCACTTGAATCAAGTGGGAGTTGATCTTCCAAATGAGATAGTGATGTTTCTCCAAAGTCATTGCCGCCAAGCTGCTAGAGCTTCGTGATGAACTATAACATATCAGGGATAGATATGATGATCCTTGAGGTATTCGCGATGTTTGACACCGCGAAAGTAGAAATCAAGAAGGAGCATCAATTGTTGATGGTTGGTGAAACCACTAGTTTCAAGAAGGGCAAGGGCAAGAAGGGATACTTCATGAAACGGCAAATCGGCTGCTGCACTAGTGAAGAAACCCAAGGTTGAACCCAAACCCGAGACTAAGTGCTTCTGTAATAAGGGGAACAACTACTGGAGCAGCATTACCCTAGATACTTGGTAGATGAGAAGGCTGGCAAGGTCGATAGAAGTATATTGGATATACATTATGTTAATGTGTACTTTACTAGTACTCCTAGTAGCACCAGGGTATTAAGATACCGGTTCAGTTGCTAAGTGTTAGTAACTCGAAATAAAAAGCTACGAAATAAAAGGAGACTAGCTAAAGGTGAGCTGACGATATGTGTTGGAAGTGTTTCCAAGGTTGATGTGATCAAGCATCGCACGCTCCCTCTACCACCGAGATTGGTGTTTGCGTTGAGCATAGACATGATTGGATTATGTCTATCGCAATACGGTTATTCATTTAAGGAGAATAATGGTTACTCTATTTATTTGAATAATACCTTCGATGGTCTTGCACCTAAATAAATGGTTTATTGAATCTCGATCGTAGTGATACACATTTTCATGCCAAAAGATATAAGATAGTAATGATAGTACCACTTACTTGTGGCACTGCCATGTAAGTCATAATGGTATAAAACGCATAAAGAAGCTCCATGTTGATGGATCTTTGGACTCACTCATTTTGAAAAGTTTGAGACATGCGAACCATGTCTATTGGTATATATGCATGAAGAAGCTCCATGCAAATGGACCGTTCGGACTCACTTAATTTTGAATCACTTGAGATATGCAAATCATACCACATAGGCAAGATGACTGAAAAGCCTCGGTTTCAATAAGATGGAACAAGATAGCAACTTGTTGGAAGTAACACATTTTGATGTGTGCAGTCCAATGAGTGCTGAGGCATGCAGTGAATATCGTTATGTTCTTACTTCACAGATGATTCGAGTAGATGTTGAGAATATTTACTTGATGAAACACAAGTCTGAATTATTGAATGGTTCAAGTAATTTCAGAGTGAAGTAGCAGATCATTGTGACAAGAGGATAAAATGTCTATGATATGATCATAGAGATGAATATCTGAGTTACGAGTTTTGGCACACAATTAAGACATTGTGGAAATTGTTTCGCAATTAATACCGCCTGGAACACCATAATGTGATGGTGTGTCCGAACATCATAGTTGCACCCTATTGGATATGGTGCGTACCATGATGTCTCTTATCGAATTACCACTATCATTCATGGGTTAGGCATTAGAGACAACCACATTCACTTTAAAATAGGGAACCACGTAATTCCGTTGAGATGACACCGTATGAATTATGGTTTAGAGAAACCTAAGTTGTCGTTTCTTAAAGGTTTGGGGCTGCGATGCTTATGTGAAAAAGTTTCAGGATTAAGCTCGAACCCAAAGCAGATAAAATGCATCTTCATAGGACACCCAAAACAGTTGGGTATACCTCCTAATTCAGATCCGAAAGCAATATGGATTGTTTCTTGAATCGGGTCCTTTCTCGAGGAAAGGTTTCTCTCGAAAGAGTTGAGTGGGAGGATGGTGGAGACTTGATGAGGTTATTGAACCGTCTCTTCAACTAGTGTGTGGCAGGGCACAGGAAGTTGTTCCTGTGGCACCTACACCAATTGAAGTGGAAGCTTATGATATTGATCATGAAACTTCGGATCAAGTCACTACCAAACCTCGTAGGACGACAAGGACACGTACTACTTCGGAGTGGTAAGGTGATCCTGTCTTGAAGGTCATGTTGCTAGACAACAATGAACCTACGAGCTATGGAGAAGCGATGGTGGGCCCGGATTCCGATAAATGGCTCGAGGCCATAAAATCCGGGAACGGATCCATGGACTTTGGTGGACTTGCCCGATGATCGGCAAGCCATTAAGATAAATGGATCTTTAAGAAGAAGACGGACGTGGATGGTAATGTCACCATCCATGAAGCTCGACTTGTGGCAAAAAGTTTTTCACAAGTTCAAGGAGTTGACTACGATGAGATTTTCTCATCCGTAGCGATGCTTAAGTCCGTCGGATTCATGTTAGCATTAGCTGTATTTATGAAATCTGGCAGATGGATATCAAAACAAGTTTCCTTACCAGTTTTCGTGAGGAAAGATTGTATGTAATACAATCAGAAAGTTTTTTGTCGATCCTAAGGATGCTAAAAGGTATGCTAGCTCCAGCGATCCTTCTAAGGACTGGAGTGAGCATCTCGGAGTTGGAATGTATGCTTTGATGATGATCAAAGATTTTGGGTTTGTACAAAGTTTATGAGAAACTTGTATTTCCAAAGAAGTGAGTGGGAGCACTATAGAATTTCTGATGAGTATATGTTGTTGACATATTGTTGATCAGAAATGACGTAGAATTTCTGGAAAGCATATAGGGTTATTTTGAAAGTGTTTTTCAATGGAAAGCCTGGATTAAGCTGCTTGAGCATTGAGCATCAAGATCTATAAGGATAGATCAAAACGCTTAATGGTACTTTCAAATGAGCACATACCTTGACATGATCTTGAAGGTGTTCAAGATGGATCAGTCAAAGAAGAAGTTCTTGCCTGAGTTGTAAGGTACGAAGTTAAGACTTAAAGCTCGACCACGGCAGAATAGAGAGAAAGGACGAAGGTCGTCCCCTATGCTTAAAACGTAGGCTCTTCAGTATGCTGTGCTGTGTACCGCACCTGAAGTGTGCCTTGCCATGAGTCAGTCAAGGGGTACAAGAGTGATCCAAGAATGGCTCACAGATAGCGGTCAAAGTTACCCTTAGTAACTAGTGGACTAAGGAATTTTCTCGGTTATGGAGGTGATAAAGAGTTCGACGTAAAGAGTTACGACGATGCAAGCTTAACACCTATCCGGATAGCTCTGAGTAGAGAGACCAGATACATATAATGGAGCAACAATTTTGAATAGCTCCAAGTAGAACAGTTATTTGGAATAGCTCCAAATAGAGCGTGGTAGCTGCATCTAGGAGATGACATAGAGATTTGTAAAGCACACACGGATCTGAAAGGTTCAGACCCGTTGACTAAAATCTCTCTCACAAGCAACATGATCAAACCTAAAACTCATTGAGTATTAATCACATAGTGATGTGAACTAGACTACTGATTCTAGTAAACTCTTGGGCATTAGTCACATGGCGATGTGACCTGTGAGTGTTAATCACATGGCGATGTGAACTAGATTATTGACTCTAGTGCAAGTGGCAGACTGTTGGAAATATGCCCTAGAGGCAATAATAAAAGTATTATTATTATATTTCCTTGTTCATGATAATTGTCTTTTATTCATGCTATAACTGTATTATCCGGAAATCGTAATACACGTGTGAATACATAGACCACAATATGTCCCTAGTGAGCCTCTAGTTGACTAGCTCATTGTGATCAACAGATAGTCATGGTTTCCTGGCTATGGACATTGGATGTCGTTGATAACGGGATCACATCATTAGGAGAATGATGTGATGGACAAGACCCAATCCTAAGACTAGCACAAAAGATCGTGTAGTTCATTTGCTAGAGCTTTGCCAATGTCAAGTATCTCTTCCTTTGACCATGAGATCGTGTAACTCCTGGATACCGTAGGAGTGCTTTGGGTGTATCAAACGCCACAACGTAACTAGGTGGCTATAAAGGTGCACTACGGGTATCTTCGAAAGTATCTATTGTTTTATGCGGATCGAGACTGGGATTTGTCACTCCGTGTAAACGGAGAGGTATCTCTGGGCCCACTCGGTAGGACATCATCATATGCGCAATGTGACCAAGGAGTTGATCACGGGATGATGTGTTACGGAACGAGTAAAGTGACTTGCCGGTAACGAGATTGAACAAGGTATCGGTATACCGACGATCGAATCTCGGGCAAGTAACATACCGATAGACAAAGGGAATTGAATACGGGATCGATTGAGTCCTTGACATCGTGGTTCATCCGATGAGATCATCGTGGAACATGTGGGAGCCAACATGGGTATCCAGATCCCGCTGTTGGTTATTGACCGGAGAACGTCTCGGTCATGTCTGCATGTCTCCCGAACCCGTAGGGTCTACACACTTAAGGTTCGATGACGCTAGGGTTATAAAGGAAGCTTGTATGTGGTTACCGAATGTTGTTCGGAGTCCCGGATGAGATCCCGAACGTCACGAGGAGTTCCGGAATGGTCCGGAGGTAAAGATTTATATATAGGAAGTCCTGTTTCGGCCATCGGGACAAGTTTCGGGGTCATCGGTATTGTACCGGGACCACCGGAAGGGTCCTGGGGGCCCACCGGGTGGGGCCACCTGCCCCGGGGGGCCACATGGGCTGTAGGGGGTGCGCCTTGGCCTACATGGGCCAAGGGCACCAGCCCCAAGAGGCCCATGCGCCTAGGGAACCCTAGAGGGAAGAGTCCTCAAGGGGGAAGGCACCTCTGAGGTGCCTTGGGGAGGATGGACTCCTCCCCCCCCCCTCTTGGCCGCCGCACCAGATGCCATTTGGAGGCTGGCCGCCGCCCCTTGGGGTGGGAAACCCTAAAGGGGGCGCAGCCCTCCCCTTCCCCTATATATATTGAGGCATGGGGCTGCCCATAACACGCGATTTGATCTCTCGTTGGTGCAGCCCTGCCCCTCTCCCTCCTCCTCTTCTCCCATGGTGCTTGGCGAAGCCCTACGGGATTGCCACGCTCCTCCACCACCACCACGCCGTTGTGCTGCTGCTGGATGGAGTCTTCCTCAACCTCTCCCTCTCTCCTTGCTGGATCAAGGCATGGGAGACGTCATCGGGCTGTACGTGTGTTGAACGCGGAGGTGCCGTCCGTTCGGCACTTGGTCATCGGTGATTTGAATCACGACGAGTACGACTCCATCAACCCCGTTCACTTGAACGCTTCCGCTTAGCGATCTACAAGGGTATGTAGATGCACTCCCCTTTCTACTCGTTGCTGGTCTCTCCATAGATAGATCTTGGTGTTACGTAGGAAAATTTTGAATTTCTGCTACGTTCCCCAACAACAAGAACCAAGAAACATGATGCAAGGATGCAATGGTTTGAGCTCTCTACTAACGATACGATCAAGCTACCAACTTGAGAGCCCCCCTTGATAGTATGGCAAACGATCCTATAACTCGGTCTCCCAACTACCACCACAAGACCGGTAAAATAGAAAACCTATCAAGGGAAAACCTTTGCCTTGCACATGGTCCACTTGAGCTAGATGAAGACGATCTTGACTCCCTCAAGTTGGACCACCTTTCTTGATTGCGTTGGCTCGATGAAGACTAGATGATTGCTCCCCCATAGTTCACTATGGGTGAGCCACTCTTCGGCACATCTTCACAAGTCCATTGATACCACAATGGATGGCAAGATTCAAGCACTTGATCTCTTCGTGATGCTCCACTTGAACTTGCACACAGCAATCTTGATGACGATCACCACTCGATGTCATCCTTTCCATGGGTTGTATGATATCTTCCTCTTGATGCAAGCCCATGGATACGTACATAACGCCACATACAACTCTCACATAGACCATGGGTTAGTACATAAAGTGCAATGGACAATGCTTACCATACCATGGGATCACTTGATCCCTCTCGGTACATCGTCTACGCTTTGTGAGTTGATCAACTTGATTCACTCTTGACTTAGTCTTGATCAACCTTGAATCTTTGCAAATCTATTCATTTGGATGATGTCTTGAAGGTAAACATGAATAATCACACAACCTTCTTCTTCAAGACATGCTTGCAATAAGCTCAACACTCATATGACCAATCTTTGGATAATTCCTTAACAGCACTTTGGTCATCACAAACTCTCATTGAAACCAACAAATGGACTCCAAGAAAAGCCTATGGGCATTCCCTTCAAATATAACTCAAGGCAACCATTAGTCCATAGAGATTGTCATCAATTATCAAAACCACACATGGGGGCACCACATGTCCTTTCAATCTCCCCCATTTTGGTAATTGATGACAATCACTTTCAAGAGAGTTTATACAAGGAATTATGCATCACTATTCAATGCACCAACCAATAATGCATGAGTATGAGATGCAAATGCTAAGGAAACAAAAACCAAAGCTACTCCACAAAACTCTCTGAAACTTCTCCCCCATTGGCATCGATTGCCAAAATGGGCGAAAATCTTAGAAGGCCAATATAAATTGTGGTCCTCCATAAATTGTGTATTTCTCAACAAGAGAGTGGAATGCAATACACATATCCAGCTGCCAATACTTGGGGGAAGACAAACTATATTGATGCCCAAAGATTGCAACAGAAAGATATGCCACAAAGACATAACAAAGAGAGACCCAAGCAATCAGAAGATACCAATTGAAGCAAGCAATCAACGGATATCAATTGAACCAACTAGACCAATGATCCTACATGCCACAAGAATAAAGATATTATGAAAAGCGCAAAGGAGTGTTCTAAAGAAACTAGAGAAGCTCCCCATGATTTGTGCACACATAAGAATTTTTGTATTTGAATACAAAGTGCACAAAATAGGATCATAGCTCCCCCAAAATCAATAGAAACTCACATCCAGTGCAAGTGAGCATATAGGAAACAAAGCCTAGCGCTTGCAACAAGCACATGGTTGAGCAACATGTAAAAGAGGCAACTGAAGAATAGGCTCAACCAAAAAGATGTGTGTGAGTCATGGCGAAGCACTTGAGAAGACTAAGATTAGGATGAGCATTAAGCATCAACATAGTCTTGAAAGAATGAGGCACACGGTGCAAGGCCTATCATTCCCACACACAACTGGTAAATGGGTTCACAAGCTTACTAATAAGCAAAAGAGAACCTATGCTTGTGACAACCCGTGGTGAAGATAGACGAGGGGAGGCTCATCAAGACAAGGGATACCAATTAAGATGGCAAAAACCTCGTACAGATAAGCAAGAGGAAAATAATCTTCACCACACAAGAGTGCAACAAGATGCAATGATAGAGGACACGCACTCAAGGCAAAAGCTTTCACGGAGCCACCAAAGAAATAACATAAGAAAGACAAGGTGGACGTGAAAGAAAATATATCAACTAGAGATGTAATTTATCTCAAGTGTATAAGGTTCTATGTAGACGAAATCATGATGATATATATATCTACAAAGAAGGATGTACACCCGAAATAGTTACAACACGAAGGAACAAGATATCCACAAGGAAGTCATAAATATACCAATAAGATATTTGCTTGAAAGCATAGCACTTGGATAGATATGGTCTTATTGTATATAAATGAAGTCCAAACACACATCCATCAAAGGCATCACAACTAGCAACAAGAGATCATCGTTGGGATGCTTTGAGAAAGGAAACAAGTATCACAAGATATGAAATGGATATCATGCCATGATGCAACCTACACAAGGTTGAATGCAAGAGGAGAAAGCATGAATAGATACTTGTTACCGAGATATCATTGGAAGGATGTAGTAGATACCAATTGAAGGTAGATAGTAGTTCATTGATCATCCTAGCTTGACTCCAATATGCACATGGTGCCAACACCTTCCTTGTGAGTGAGCCGAGCATCCAATGCATCTCCAAATGTTCCTAGAAGAGCAACACAAACCAAATGGTACCCAAACTCATTGGGACCAAATAGTTAGAAAAACCAATACATAGGACAAACTCCACATAAATATGTGCATATAGATATGAAAATGAATTTCATAGACATCTCATCCGATTTGAGACTTGGTGGAGATCCCCCTATATATTGAGTCAAAGAAAGAAAGCATGCCAAATAAAATACATGAAGTAAACATGCATGCTCAAGACTTTCAAAACCCGAAACCTAAAGAGAAAGAAATGCCAAGTGAAAAAGATACCAAATGGAGAAATCGTCACTTGGAAGATATCATTAAAGATACATCAAGGAATGAGATATCCATTGATACACACTAAACTAAAGATGTCAAACTCCCAAAGAGAGGATGGTTCCAAACAAACCAAGCTCTCAACAAAGTTTCATGATGGCACAAAGTACCAAAAAGAAATGGCTTGCCATCCACCAAAACACACTTGATAAGGATCACAAGAAGAGTGTTCTAAAGAAAATAGGATAGCTCCCCCACGAGTTATGCATTATATAGGATTTGCATTTGAATACAAAATGCACAAGGTGGGATCACTACTTTCACTATATCTAGAAAACACTGGACAAGAACAAGAAATAAACAAGATCCACAAGTGGTAGGGAAGACACCGGGAGTTGACACAAACCTTGGCAAGAGAAAAGGCAAATAAAAACAAAAGCCAAAGTAAAGATGATCAACAAATTCTACCACACATAAGTGACTACCAATTGTCAAAAGACAAGAAGTATTTGGAAATTATTCCCAGTGGTAGATAACAAGGACATCCAACATCATCTTCATAACAAACACAAGCAAATTGCAACTTTTAGAGCTAACATGCCACCTAGGAACAAGATAATCTACAATATCAATTCTAGGTGACAATATCTCAAATGTACACATTTTCTAGGCTTGTAATATGCACTTAGCATATTACTCCCCCATAATGTGATACCAATAAGAACTTAACAAGAGGCAATAAGAGGAACAAACAAGAGATAATTAATGGACTATTTAGAATTTGAATTTCTCATGAGAGATATACCACCTAGCGACTAGATAATCTTGTAATATCAATACTAGATGGTATTCCTCATGTACACACATTTATAGGATTGTGAGGTGCACAAAGCACATCACTCCCCCAAAATGGGATGTTCCATTAATCTCTCACATGAGCCAACTAGGATACAAACAAGAAGCATAAAGGCTCAACGCACGACACACACGTACATGGTGTGCAAACCAACACACACATACTTGATTGCTCAAGATAAGAAAGTTGGAATCACAACATATACAAACACATGCAAGGAACAAAACCAAAACATGCAAGGGGGCAAGTAACTTTCAATGTAAGCAATTTTAAGTACAAGTTACCGCAAGGAGGCACATTGGATATAAGATATAAACTTGATGATTCAATTGACTTGGCTTGAGACAATAAGAGTGATGAAGTCCCCTTAATTCTTCATAATGTAGCCAAGTCTCCAATGCCCTCCAACAACACCTATTGATCAAGTTTGAGCTTGTTGGTCCCCAACCAAGTTGGTCCTAAGAGGTTAGTCACAATAGGTTTGGCTACCCAAATGGTTCTTTGCTTGACACCACTTTGAGTACCAACAAACTTGGCAAACACATTGCCAACCTTACCCTTACCAAGAGAATAGATATCATCAATAATAATTGGGTTGGATAAGTTACCACTAGTGCATGAAGAAGCGACGTGACCTTTCTCACGACATAAGTAGCAACGTCTACTCTTCACTTTCTTCTCACTTGATTTCTCAATTTTAGAAGCATTAACTTGAGTCTTCTTGGGAAGAGGCCTTTCTTCAACTTGATGTTGAGCATGAGATTGAACTTGTGCCCTCTTCCCTTGTTGCTTGACACTAATGGCCTTCTTCTTCAATGGGCAAGATCTAACATGATGCCCTTCGACTTTGCACTTGAAGCAAACAATCTTGGCTGAATGCTTGACTTGTTCTTGGCCCTTCCTTTTGTTCATCTTGGACTTCTTCTTCTTATTGGAGTTGAATCCAAGTCCACCTTTGTCATTGGGGGATTTTTGCACACTCAAGATATTGTTGAGTGTGGATTTCCCTTGATGACTCTTTTCCAAGTCTTTCTTCAAAGAAGTGACTTGGGCCTTGAGCTCTTTGATTTCCTCTACATGGTTAGTCTCAACACAAGTACTAGAGGAAGTATAAGCTTCATCGTTAGAGCAACAAGGCAAGGAAAGCAATTCACCACAAGATGTACCAACATTGTGAGTAGATTAATTACAAGGACTAGCACATGGCAATATACTATTTTGAGTAGAAGTAGTGCTAGTATCCACATGAGGCTCACTAGATGTTACCTTAGCAATCATGGCCTCATGAGCTATCTTTAACACACTATGGGATACTAGAAGATCATCATGAGAGCTTGAGAGCTTTTCATGACTTTCTTCCAATTTTCCATAATTGCTAGATAGCACCTCAAGTTGAGCCCGTAGCTCAACATTCTCCTTCAAAATGGATGCTGCACAAGTAATAGAGTTAGTAGCACAAGCATCATCATTTACAACAATAGGAGAGGACAACTTGGAAAGCTCTTTTAAATAAGAAGCTTCAAGTTGAGCATGAGACTCGGTGAGTTTGATGAGCTCACCCTTGATGACCCTTGAGACATTTTCTAGGTGCTCAAAATCCTCAAGGAGTCTAGCATGAGCAACTTCAAGCTTACCATTTTTAGTTTCAAAAACATTGGCCACCTCAAGAGCTATATCATTAGATTCCTTCACTCTAGACAATTCTAGAGCAAAAGTCTCCTCAAGAGATTCCTTGGTGGTTTGTTCAAGTTCAAGAGCTTGAGAGAGGTCTGTAATCTCATTAGCGTAATCACGCCCATGACCTTCCATTTTCTCAATGGTGACCTCATGCTCCTATAGATGAGATTCCAACTACTCAATGTATTTCTTGCCATCAATGGCAATGGACATTATTTCCATGAAGTTGGAACGAGCAATTTTATTTTTATGAAGAGCTTTAAAGATCATTTCCCCCTTAGTTTTTAAGGAGGCAACATTATCATTCTCTTCATCATTATCCTCAACATCATCATCAAGAGACATATTGGGGTACAAAGTAGGAGATACCTTTGAAGCCCTAGCCATAAGGCAAAAAGCAATAGATGATAGGATCCCCTGAGGCACCATTAAACACCACATCTTGTTCCATGGAGTGTTCGGTTTCCGCTACATTGTTAGCACAACATTTCGAGGAAATAGATGCATTTTTATCATGGCAACAAGACATAGCAAGCATATAATCATGAGATCTAGTCAAGCAATTTCTACATGATATGCAAGGATTATCAACACAAGCATGTGAAACATTTGGAGTGCACGAAGTGTTAAAGCCCAAAGAGGGAGCATTGCAATAAGATAGTGATGAAGGATCATCCACAGTAAGCATATTATCATCATTGCAATGACCAACACTACTCACCATATCATTACCTTGTGGAAAACCACATGTAGGTGAAGTAGAAGAAGTTGAGAATACTATACGACCAGAGGTGGAGGGGGAACAATCATCCCCACAAAAATTGGACACACCATATTTATCTTGAAGCTTTGTCCACAACTCATGAGCATCCCGGAACGGCATGAGTTGAAAAATAACTACATTACTCAAAGCATCAAAAAGCACATTAGAAGCTTGAGCATTGAGATAAGAGTTTTTCTCATCCTCTAAAGATAATCTTTGGGGATCCTTTGGAGGAGAAAAACCCATATCTACAATTCGCTCTAAATTTGGGTCCATGACCCTAAAGAGATTAGGCATGCGAATTACCCAAACATCAAAATTTGTGCCATCGAAACTAAGAGTGTCACAGAATCCTAATCCCCTAGTCGACATCTTTACTCTCTAGGCGGTTAAGCCTAACAAAGAGAGACGATGCTCTGATACCAATTGGAAGATCGTGGATGTCGCCTAGAGGGGGGGTGAATAGGCGTTTTAAAATAATTACAGTTTAGGCTTGAACAAATGCGGAATAAACCTAGCGGTTAATTTGTCAAGCACAAAACCTAAAACAACTAGGCTCACCTATGTGCACCAACAACTTATGCTAAGCAATATAAGCAACTATGTGATAGCAAGATATATGACAAAGAACAATATGGCTACACAAAGTAAAGTGCATAAGTAAAGGGCTCGGGTAAGAGATAACCGAGGCACGCGGAGACGATGATGTATCCCGAAGTTCACACCCTTGCGGATGCTAATCTCCGTTTGGAGCGGTGTGGAGGCACAATGCTCCCCAAGAAGCCACTAGAGCCACCATAATCTCCTCACGCCCTCGCACAATGCAAGATGCCGTGATTCCACTAAGGGACCCTTGAGGGCGGTCACCGAACCCGTACAAATGGCAACCCTTGGGGGCGGTCACCGGACCTGTACACTTTGGCAACCCTTGGGGGCGGTCACCGGTACCCGTCAAATTGCTCGGGGCGATCTCCACAACCTAATTGGAGACCCTGACGCTTGCCCGGAGCTTTACACCACAATGATTGAGCTCCGAACACCACCAACCGTCTAGGGCGCCCAAGCACCCGAGAGGAACAAGCTCAAGGGCACCAAGAACCCAAGAGTAATAAGCTTCTCAACTTGTAACTTCCACGTATCACGTGGAGAACTCAAACCGATGCACCAAATGCAATGGCAAGGGCACACGGAGTGCCCAAGTCCTTCTCTCCCAAATCCCACCAAAGCAACTAATGCTAGGGAGGAAAATGAGAGGAAGAACGAAAGAAGAACACGAAGAACTCCAAGATCTAGATCCAAGGGGTTCCCCTCACTTAGAGGAGAAAGTGATTGGTGGAAACGTGGATCTAGATCTCCTCTCTCTTTTCCCTCAAGAACTAGCAAGAATCATTGGATGGATTGAGAGTTAGCAAGCTCAAAGAAGGTCAACAATGGGGAAAGAACATGAGCTCAAAGGATTAGGTTCATTGGGGAAGAAGACCCCCTTTTATAGGACCTCCCGAATCCAACCGTTATGTGCTCAGGTCGTGCACAAGCGGTACTACCGCTTGGAGGAGCGGTACTACCGCTTAGCATGGTCAAAACAGCCCAACGAGAGAGAAAACACGAGTTTTTGGTCCGGAGCGGTACTACCGCTTAGGAGCCACGGTAGTACTGCTCTGGAGTGGTACTACCGCTCAGGAGCCGCGGTAGTACCGCTCTGGAGCGGTAGTAAAAAATTACATCCGCTCTAGTCGCGGTAGTACCGCTGCAGCCTTTACCAAAACAGCCACAACTTTTGCAAACGGACTCCGAATTCAACGAAACCAAGTTTGTTGGAAAGCTAACAACATGGGCTAACACAATATTGATAGAAATATCAAGAATAAGCAAATGAGAAAAGATCCATAAGAAAATGGTGAGAACCCTTCATCGGATAAGACCGGTAAAACCTCCAACATCGAAAACATCATAGAAGACGCATGCGAACTCCGTTTTCGATGAAACCAAGCTTGTCATTGAGATGACCATAAGCTCTAAGACTCACGAAGATAACCAAACAAGAACCAAGAAACATGATGCAAGGATGCAATGGTTTGAGCTCTCTACTAACGATACGATCAAGCTACCAACTTGAGAGCCCCCCTTGATAGTACGGCAAACGATCCTATAACTCGGTCTCCCAACTACCACCACAAGACCGGTAAAATAGAAAACCTATCAAGGGAAAACCTTTGCCTTGCACATGGTCCACTTGAGCTAGATGAAGACGATCTTGACTCCCTCAAGTTGGACCACCTTTCTTTATTGCGTTGGCTCGATGAAGACTAGATGATTGCTCCCCCATAGTTCACTATGGGTGAGCCACTCTTCGGCACATCTTCACAAGTCCATTGACACCACAATGGATGGCAAGATTCAATCACTTGATCTCTTCGTGATGCTCCACTTGAACTTGCACACGGCAATCTTGATGACGATCACCACTTGATGTCATCCTTTCCATGGGTTGTATGATATCTTCCTCTTGACGCAAGCCCATGGATACGTACGTAACGCCACATACAACTCTCACATAGACCATGGGTTAGTACATAAAGTGCAATGGACAATGCTTACCATACCATGGGATCACTTGATCCCTCTCGGTACATCTTCTATGCTCTGTGAGTTGATCAACTTGATTCACTCTTGACTTAGTCTTGATCAACCTTGAATCTTTGCAACTCTCTTCATTTGGATGATGTCTTGAAGGTAAACATGAATGATCACACAACCTTCTTCTTCAAGACATGCTTGCAATAAGCTCAATACTCATATGACCAATCTTTGAATAATTCCTTAATAGCACCTCGGTCATCACAAACTCTCATTGAAACCAACAAATGGACTCCAAGAAAAGCCTATGGGCAAACCCTTCAAATATAACTCAAGGCAACCATTAGTCCATAGAGATTGTCATCAATTACCAAAACCACACATGGGGGCACCACATGTCCTTTCATCCTCAATGTTAGCGACTAGGTGGGTGGTGAGTGGGCCAAAAATTCCAGCTTTCCCGAGCTCCTCCCAAATTTAATCGTAGACGGATTACGATCGTATGATATTGAGAGCTTCTGAAATTGATCTGCCATCTCGTTCAGAAGTGTCTTTTCACTCTCATCCATGGCCCGTTCAATGGTCGGGTTCTATGGGAACTTTTGCCCGAGACCCAACCTGACATGACCTCGGGCTCTTGGTCGATCAGGCCAAATGCTTGATCCATAATGATAGTGCTCGGCTCTAGACTCAAGGCCGGCTCAGAGGTAGGTATGGCGTCGTTGTTCTGTCTGGGATAAATTCCAAGGCCTGGACATATGCGTTAATGTGAGTTTCGATCTAGTCTAACACCCAGCTCAAAAACACAAGATCACCGCAAGAATCTGTGGTATATTCCAGGTTCCAACTGGGGCGAAAGTTTGATCTGGCCGAGGTGACTAGTTGAATCTGCATAAAGGGTGATGATTCCGAAGGCAAAAAGCAGTCCCGAAAAGAAGGTCAAACCACATCTGATGTTGTCGTCAATCGTAAGGTGAGCCATCGAGCCGCTTTGACTACATAAAGGGACCTATATGGGCCACCGATGTCGGAGCTAAATTCAGCAGATCAAGAGAAGGGGTCTCAATCTGATAGTCTTGGCTAGATGGTAACATAACACAATGGGACACTGATGTTTACCCATGTTCGGGCTCTCTCAAAGAGGTAAAACTCTATGTCCTGGTTTGCTTGTATTAATTGTGAATGAGGTACAAAGTACAAGTAATCTTCCCTCTACGGTCCTGGCACCTTAGTGTATATAGATACCAGGGAGCCTAGGGTTAAAAATAAGACGGTTGTATCTAGGGAAAATACATCGGCGACTGTCTCAAAACCTTGGGGTGCACGCCAAGTCATCGAGTCATTCCTTCTTGGCTTTCTGGAACAAACGAACGAGGACTGCGAGTTGAGAGACTTAGGGGGTTATCGGCTCGGCCTACAGGCCAGTCAACCGACATGCCGTGCAACGCCTAATCCAGGACTCCGTCAATTGGTGAACATTCACTTTAGCGGATCCATCCCTATTCCCCATCCAAACCTAACCTACCGACATAACTTCATGCGAATCGAGATGTTTTGGATGGAGTGGGTTAATGAGAGATTTCCCCACAAGTCGGTCTATAACTCCCTCCCAACTCACATTTTAGCCCAACTTTTCCCTGGTGCATTTGGTCTACATTGAATAGAATGACTCGAACTCGCATGCCTCTCTTTTCTTGTTAGTTAGGAAAGAAAGACGATATAAACAACTCCATATTAGCGAATTGCCTCTGACTACTCTTCTCAGGCTGGTCAAACCGTCAAACTATATGTTTCCCATTCACTTAGCCAAGGCCTAGGTCAAACTATGTGTTTCCCATTCACTTAGTATATTTATTGGACAGATGGGCCAACCTTTTAAACTGCCTACTCATATATCCTCTTTTCAGTGACAACACTAGTACTACTATTTTCTCATTTCAGATATACTCTCCATATTAGATTTGACTAAAGTCAAACTTCATGAAGTTTGATCAAGTTTGTAGAAAAAATATGAACATTTACAATAACAAACTGCTGAATAAATAGGCAATTTTCCACTAATTTAATCCATAAATAGATGACTAGCATGGCATTGATAGAATTAACAACATATTGATACTAATCTAAACGAGCACGTACTACGCAAACAGTAGACAAATCTACACATAATAATCATGAGAGGGATATACGCATTATACCCTCCAGTAGGCCATGCAGAAGCCGCCACGGCGGTGGCGGCAGCAGCGGCATCCTCAGCGGCCTTCTTGTCGGCCTCAAGCTTCTCGGCGGCAGCACATTCGGCATCGCTGGACATGGTGATGATGAGGATGCGGACGTAGAGGAAGTAGACGAACAACGAGCAGTCGCGTAGTCGCTTCCCAAAAACCTATTCGCCCCTCTCCCGTACAGGAACCGGAGAGATGGGGTTTCGGAGACCTGCTCTCCCATCGACCATGTACGCGGCGGACGAGATGGAGTCACTGGGGGCAGCAGCAGCAAAGGAACAACAGTGGGCAGTGCGCGTGAGCAGATGTGATCTGTTCGTGACGGCTAGGGTTATGATACACCACACACTTATATAGGCGCAGCCGCGTGGAGAGATGTGGGCTCGACCCACGTCGGAGTCCGTGACAGCCCACGATCCGACGTCTCAGATCGTGGCCCAGCTGTCAGAAACTCTCCATTAGCGACTGGCAAAAATAAGCGCGTAGGTGTGTGCTCGGCTCGGCTCATTCCCTCAACCCACGGCGCGTCGTGACGAGGCGTGGTGTGGCGAGGTGGGCGGCGGAGGAGGAGTGCGCGAGGGCCTCTTCTATTCTCAAGCTCCAATAGCATGTAGAAGAGAATCCCTTATAAAGAGGTCCAACTCCTTCTCCACTAGCGGGGTGGGACTAAACTTCCCACTACACCTAGTGGGAATATGACCCACATGGGCCCTTAGAGATTTTCAGAAATTGCTAGACAGGCCTAAAGCCCACTCCAAATTTCAGCAATCCCCCACAAGACCTCGAGGGCCCATTGTGTCCTCTGTTCCAATTACTGTTTTGATATACCAGTGTTTTAGTGAAGACCTATTAAGGTTGAACTTCACCTAGAGCAAGCAGCTACACTTCTTCACAACTGAACAATGGACTAAGCCTTGAATTGTCAGTTTGGCGTAAAGAAGCTTCACCACATGTCTCACCAGTACTAGGCTGCCGAAGGCTGACCCCTCGGGTGGAGCATATAAGTCACACTCCTCGCCTATTGATACGTCTCTGTCGTATCTATAATTTTTCATTGTTCCATGCCAATATTCTACAACTTTCATATACTTTTGGCAACTTTTTATATTATTTTTGGGACTAACATATTGATCCAGTGCCCAGTGCCAGTTCCTGTTTGTTTCATGTTTTATGTTTCGTAGAAACCCCATATCAAACGGAGTCCAAATGGGATAAAAACGGACGGAGAATTATTTTGGAATATTTATAATTTTTTGGGAAGTAAAATCAACACGAGACGGTGCCCGAGGTGGCCACGAGGCAGGGGGCGCGCCTGCCTACCCTGGGCGCGCCCCTGACCCTCATGGGGCCCTCGTAAGGCGGTTGCTGCTCTTCTTTGGCCGCAAGAAAACTAATTTTTGGAAAAATATCTAGGCGAAGGTTTCAATATAATCGGAGTTACGGATCTCCGGATATAAAAGAAACAGTTCCAGGGCAGAATCTCGGAGCGCAGAAACAGGGAGAGACAGAGAGACAGATCCAATCTCAGAGGAGCTCTCGCCCCTCCCACGCCATGGGAGGCAAGGAACAGAGGGGAAACCCTTCTCCCATCTCGGGAGGAGGTCAAGGAAGAAGAATAAGAAGAAGGGGGGCTCTCACCCCCTTGCTTCTGATGGCGCCGGGACGCTATGGGGGGCCATCATCATCACCGCGATCTACACAAATACTTCCGCCATCTTCACCAACATCTCCATCACCTTCCACCATCTATATTCAGCGGTCCACTCTCCCGCAACCCGCTGTACCCTCTACTTGAACATGGTGCTTTTTGCTTCATATCATTATCCAATGATGTGTTGCCATCCTATGATGTCTGAGTAGATTTTTGTTGTCCTATCGGTGATTGATGAATTGCTATGATTGGTTTAATTTGCTTGTGGTTATGTTGCTGTCCTATTGTGCCCTCCGTGTCGCGCAAGCGTGAGGGATTCCCGCTGTAGGGTGTTGCAATACGTTCATGATTCGCTTATAGTGGGTTGCTTGAGTGACAGAAGCATAAACCCGAGTAAGGGGGTTGTGGCGTATGGGATAAAGGGGACTTGATGCTTTAATGCTATGGTTGGGTTTTACCTTAATGATCTTTAGTAGTTGCGGATGCTTGCTAGGGTTCCAATCATAAGTGCATATGATCCAAGAAGAGAAAGTATGTTAGCTTATGCCTCTCCCACATAAAACTTGCTATCGGTCTAGTAGCGTAGTCAATTGCTTAGGGACAATTTCACAACTCCTACCACCACTTTTCCACACTCTCTATATTTACTTTATTGTTTCTTTATCTAAACAGCCCCTACTTTTTATTTACGTGCTCTTTATTATTTTGCAAACCTATCCAACAACACCTACAAAGTACTTCTAGTTTCATACTTGTTCTAGGTAAGGCAAACACTAAGCGTGCGTAGAGTCGTATCAGTGGCAGATAGGACTTGAGAGAATATTTGTTCTACCTTTAGCTCCTCGTTGGGTTTGACACTCTTACTTATCGAAAGAGGCTACAATTATCCCCTACACTTGTGGGTTATCAAGACCTTTTTCTGGCGCCGTTGCCGGTGAGTCATAGCGTGGGGTGAATATTCTCGTGTGCGCTTGTTTTCTTTATCACTAAGTAATTTTTATTTGTTGTTCTTAGTTGTTCTCTATCTTTAGTTATGGATATGGAACATGAAATACCAAAATAATTAGGTGTACTTGCTACTCATGGAGATGGGGAACCTCCTAAAACCCTCGATGCTCGTTATATCAAAGAAATTATGTACTACTTTGATAATCCTGAGAAAACCCCATTCAATTCTGTTATGGGAGACACGTTGGATCAATGTGAATACTTTAGGGATTATCGCTTGACACAAAAAGGGAAACTATTGTGGGATCAAATTTATATGTTGCATTGGTATGCTCGGGATCTATGCTTGAGACATGATTATACTTGTTGCTCTAGGATGAAGGCTCCACACCTTCCCTTTTCATGCAAATTTAATGATGATAAAACCTTGGGTTCTTAGCTAATGGTATATATGATTACTATGATGTGGAACAAATAGAAGAATTCGTTGCTTTTATGGGTGCTTATGAGATTGAATCTATGTTTAAAAAGTTTGAAGATTTTGATGATTCAGTTTATAGACCTGAAAATTTTGCTATACTTAAATATTGCTATAAGAATTATGAATTCAATTCCGATATTGATGCATTTATTGAGAAAGTCTGTGTTGTCCAAGAAGAGACTAATATTTTGCAAGAGTCTATGGAAGAAGGAATTGAAGAAACTATGAGCTCATTGGATGAAAAAGATGATGACGAGAGCGAAGAACAAAAGGAGGAAGAGCGGATTAGCTACCCGTGCCCACCTTCTAATGAGAGTAACTCTTAAACTCACACATTGTTTAATTCCCTTCATGCTTCCCGAAGGATGATTGCTATGATAATTGCTATGATCCCTTTAATTCGTTTGAAATATCCCTTTTTGATGATGCTTGCTATGCTTGTGGCCAAGATACCAATATGAATTATGCTTATGGAGATGAACTTGCTATAATTCCTTATGTTAAACATGAAATTGTTGCTATTTCACCCACGCATGATAGTCCTATTATCTTTTTGAATTCTCCAAACTACACTATATCGGAGAAGTTTGCACTTATTAAGGATTATATTGATGTGTTGCGTCTTACTACTACACATGATGATTTTTATAGATATAATATGCATGTGCTTGCTGCTCTTACTTGTAATTATTATGAGAGAGGAACTATATCTCCACCTCTCTATGTTTCCAACACGATAGAATTGCAAGAAACTGCTTATACTATGCATTGGCCTTTACTTGGTGTGCATGAATTGTTCTTTTATGACATGAAGATGCATAGGAAGAGAGTTAGACTTCATTTTTGCTTGATATATGTTACTTTGTGCTCACTACTAAATTACAAATCATTGTTAATTAAAATTCGCTTTAATATACCTTGGGATCCGGGTGGATTCTTTACTTGAGCACTATATGCCTAGCTTAATGGCTTTAAAGAAAGCGCTGCCAGGGAGACAACCCAGAAGTTTTAGAGAGTCATTTATTTCTTTTGAGTTCTTTTATATAGTTTAAAAACAAAAAATAAAATAAAAGAGGGGAACCGATAACTTTTCAAAAAGGAAAGTGAAAGTGAGAGAGACAAGCATTGTTGAAGTGGAAGAGCTCCTTGAACTTTGTTCATCTCACAGAAACTTTGTGAATCTTAATTACAGAAACTTTTCATCAAAAATAATTATCCCCTTGTATAATTCCATTGTATTATAAAAATAATGTGCCAAGTTTTGCCTTTAGGATGTTTACAATGCTTGTTGGTTTGTACGGTGCAGGACAGAAACTTTGGCTGTAGTGCGCGATTTTACATTTTTTTGCTGGAACGTCAAATGGTTCTGATTGTTTTTTAAATGTATTTCTATACAATGTTTTTATTTTTCCTAATTTTGGTAGAATTTTTGGGGTACCAGAAGTATGGTGAATGTTCAGATTGCTACAGACTGTTCTGTTTTTGACAGATTCTGGTTTTGATGCATAGTTTGCTTGTTTTGATGAAACTATCAATTTCTATCAATGGATTAAGCCATGGAAAAGCTATATTACAGTAGACACAATGCAAAAACAAAATATGAATTGGTTTTCAACAGTACTTAGAGTAGTGATTTGCTTTATTATACTAACGGATCTTACCGAGTTTTCTGTTGAAGTTTTCTATGGATGAAGTGTTTGATCGAGGAGGTCTCGATATGAGGAAAATGAAGAGAGGCAAGAGCTCAAGCTTGCGGATGCCCAAGGCAGACCAAGTAAATATTCATGGAGACTCAAGCGTCTAAGCTTGGGGATGCCCCGGAAGGCATCCCCTCTTTCTTCAACAAGTATCGGTATGTTTTCGGATTCGTTTCGTTCATGCGATATGGGCAAGTCTTGGAGCGTCTTTTGCATTTAGTTTCCACTTTTCTTTTATGCACCATGCTGGTATGAGATAGTACTTGGTTGATTTATAGAATTCTCATTGCACTTCACTTAAATCTTTTGAGTATGGCTTTATAGAATGCTTCATGTGCTTCACTTATATCATTTGAAGTTTGGATTGCCTATTTCTCTTCACATAGAAAACCGCCATTTGTAGAATGCTCTTTTGCTTCACTTATATTTGTTAGAGCATGGGCATATCTTTTGTAGAAATAACTAAACTCTCTTGCTTCACTTATATCTATTTAGAGAGATGACAGGAATTGGTCATTTACATGGTTAGTCATAAAATCCTGCATAAAACTTGTAGATCACTGAATATGATATGTTTGATTCCTTGCAATAGTTTTGCGATATAAAGATGGTGATATTGGAGTCATTTTAGTGGGTAGTTGTGGATTGTAGAAATACTTGTGTTGGAGTTTGTGATTCCAGTAGCATGCACGTATGGTGAACCGTTATGTAACGAAGTCGGAGCATGCTTTATTTATTGATTGTCTTCCTTATGAGTGGCGGTCGGGGATGAGTGATGGTATTTTCCTACCAATCTACCCCCTAGGAGCATGCATAGTAGTACTTTGCTTCGAGGGCTAATAAAATTTTGCAATAAGTATATGAGTTCTTTATGACTAATGTGAGTCCATGGATTATACGCACTCTCACCCTTCCATCATTGCTAGCCTCTTCGGTACTGTGCATTGCCCTTTCTCACCTCGAGAGTTGGTACAAACTTCGCCGGTGCATCCAAACCCCGTGATACGATACGCTCTATCACACATATAAGCCTCATTATATCTTCCTCAAAACAGCCACCATACCTACCTATCATGGCATTTCCATAGTCATTCCGAGATATATTTCCATGCAACTTCCATCATCATCATATACACTAGACCATGGCTCGCGCGCGTTGCTGCGCGAGTGTTTTGATTTAGAACAATATGAATTTCTATAAATATATTATACAGGATGAAACGATAAAGTTTAATATTTTTTAGCAAGGGAAGTGTTTAAATTGAGTTGGTCCGCAAATATTTTGTTCAATGTTCCCCAAATCCCGGTCATGATGTTTTTTCGTAGCATTGAAATTGATTGGGCTGGTTGAACCTGTTTCGTACTATTCAATCTAACCGTGTATAAAACTGGCATGGCCGGGCATGCAATGTTGAATATTGGTGGGGTTCCTGTGTGCCTATCCTCCCTCTGTCGTCAATTTAATTTTGTTTCTTCACCACACGTTGATCTAAACAGCCTCCTTCTCATTCATAATATAGGGTTCACTTCACAATCTATCATCATTTCTAAATAGAATAGGCAGTGAAACCAGGAACCAAGAACCAAGTTCGTTCCTTGAACACTGTGGGTTCAACTTCATGTACGAATTAATACCCGTGGGATGCCAGCCCTGAAAACAGAGTGATAACATAATAGTATGCTGTCTAAAAAACATGCATATATTCAGACAGATTAGTGCATTTTAATCTGAAAGAGCTGACAGAAAGACCCTCAGCTAGCCAAAACAATGTTGAGAATTTAGCATGAACTACAGTATTCATATGGCAATGATACTTTAAGAGAGACTTGAGCAGAAGTATCCATATGAATCTTAGATATGCTATATGAATCTTAGATATTCCTAATACGAGTAATTGTCATGAATCATGATCAATCAGTACACTAAATTGTTGTGACAGGTGAAAGAAATGATCTGCACCGAGGTGGAGGAGCTGCAGGGAGGGGTGGAGCAGCATCAGTCACAAATTTATGGATTTATGTCAGGAGAATTGGCTTGAAAGTCAATCAACAAACAAGGACCATGAAGGTGTTATCCTTGGCCCTTCAGGAGTGGCAGTGCATCATGGCGCTATTGTACATGTAACATGCCATGGACATGATGAGAAGAAATCCCACAAAAAACAAAGGAAACACGGAAAAGATAATATAATTTGGGCATGAGCGAGGCTAAAGGTTGGAAAGGAAGGAAGGAGGCAACAATGGTCACACGGCTCACCTGATGTTTGTGCCACCGGACCGGAAAATGTCAGGGTTGGAGGCCAGCTTCAAGGCGCTACAACAATATGAAGTATATGTCACCCTTGCAAGGCAGGGATGCAGTAAAGGC
This sequence comes from Triticum dicoccoides, assembly GCF_002162155.2. Taxonomy (NCBI): domain Eukaryota; kingdom Viridiplantae; phylum Streptophyta; class Magnoliopsida; order Poales; family Poaceae; genus Triticum; species Triticum dicoccoides. The sequence continues at coordinate 640,274,434 of NC_041381.1, forward strand.
TGAGGCTGTAGATCTCGAACAGTTGGTCAAGTCATCAGTCATGCACGTGAGCTAGGATTCAGGCGGAGGAGCAGCGGAGAAATATCGCCGTTGTCGCCTCCGACCTGGGAAGAGAACTCGGAAAAGAAAAAAGCATCGCCATCGTGTCGTCGATCACCTTCTAGTGGATAAAGTGTTGTGAAGAGAGAAAGAAAGGCCAGAATGATGGGAGGAAGGTAGGTGATGAGGTGCAAGATATAAGAAGAGGAGGCAAATGGGTTAGTAACGTATCCTCCACCATGAGTAACTGTGCGTAAGGAGAGACAACAAAACATTACTCCGCCATCCCACACGGAATCTCAACCGAACAGCCAACACAAAGTCAGACCAAAACATAATGAAAAGGCCCAAGCAACCAGGAGACTCAAATATTGTTACGGGATCAGCGGCCCTACGCCAACTGGAGCATGTAGAGGCTAGACAAGGATCCGACGGCCAGCTATGCCTAGATCTTGAAAATGGACGGATGGGGAGTGTGATGGCCTGAGAGAGCTGCTGGAGTGCTCAGTTGTAATGTCTTTAAATGACTTGAGCATTTTTTGTCATATTGCTTTGCATGATCGTAAGATAGCTAGAATGATGTTTTCATGGCTTGTCCGTTTTTTTGATGTCATTGCTACGCTAGATCATTGCACATCCCGGTACACCGCCGGAGGCATTCATATAGAGTCATATCTTTGTTCTAGTATCGAGTTGTAATGTTGAGTTGTAAGTAACTAGAAGTGTGATGATCATCATTAATAGAGCATTGTCCCAAAAAAGAGAGAGGCAAAAGAAGCCTAAATAAAAAAAGGGGCCATAGAAGCCCGCAAAAAAATATAAAAAATAATAAAAAAAGGGACAATGCTACTATCCTCTTTTTCCACACTTGTGCTTCAAAGTAGCACCATGTTCTTCATATAGAGAGTCTCTTGAGTTATCACTTTCATATACTAGTGGGAATTTTTCATTATAGAACTTGGATTGTATATTCCAACGATGGGCTTCCTCAAAATGCCCTAGGTCTTCATGAACAAGCAAGTTGGATGCACACCCACTTAGTTTTAGTTTGAGCTTTCATACACTTATAGCTCTAGTGCATCTGTTGCATGGCAATCCCTACTCCTCGCATTGACATCAATTGATGGGCATCTCCATAGCCCGTTGATTAGCCGCGTCGATGTGAGACTTTCTCCTTTTTTGTCTTCTCCACATAACCCCCATCATCATATTCTATTCCACCTATAGTGCTATGTCCATGGCTTGCGCTCATGTATTGCGTGAGGGTTGAAAAAGCTGAAGCACGTTAAAAAGTATGAAACCAATTGCTTGGCTTGTCATCGGGGTTGTGCATGATGTGAATATTTTGTGTGGTGAAGATGGAGCATAGCCAGACTATATGATTTTGTAGGGATAACTTTCTTTGGCCATGTTATTTTCAAAAGACATGATTGCTTTATTAGTAAGCTTGAAGTATTATTGCTTTTATGTCAAATGATAGACTACTGCCTTGAATCACTCATGTCTTAATATTCATGCCATGATTAGATTACATGATCAAGATTATGCTAGATAGGATTCCACATAAAAAATTATCTTTTTTATCATTTACCTACTCAAGGACGAGCAGGAATTAAGCTTGGGGATGCTGATACGTCTCCGTCGTATCTATAATTTTTGATTGTTCCATGCCAATATTCTACAACTTTCATATACTTTTGGCAACTTATTATACTATTTTTAGGACTAACATATTGATCCAGTGCCCAGTGTCAGTTCCTGTTGGTTGCATGTTTTATGTTTCGCAGAAACCCCATATCAAACGGAGTCCAAACGGGATAAAAATGGATAGAGAATTATTTTGGAATATTTATGATTTTTGGGAAGTAAAATCAACGCGAGACGGTGCCCGAGGTGGCTGAAGGAAATATGCCCTAGAGGCAATAATAAAGTTATTATTTATTTCCTTGTTTATTATTCATGCTAGAATTGTATTAACCGGAAACATAATACATGTGTGAATACATAGACAAACATAGTGTCACTAGTATGCCTCTACTTGACTAGCTTGTGAATCAAAGATGGTTAAGTTTCCTAGCCATGGACAAAAGAGTTGTCATTTGATTAACAGGATCACATCATTAGGAGAATGATGTGATTGACTTGACCCATTCCGTTAGCTTAGCACTTGATCGTTTAGTATGTTGCTATTGCTTTCTTCATGACTTATACATGTTCCTATGACTATGAGATTATGTAACTCCCGTTAACCGGAGGAACACTTTGTGTGCTACCAAATGTCACAACATAACTGGGTGATTATAAAGGTGCTCTACAGGTGTCTCCAAAGGTACTTGTTGAGTTGACGTATTTCGAGAATAGGATTTGTCACTCCGATTGTCGGAGAGGTATCTCTGGGCCCTCTCGGTAATGCACATCACTATAAGCCTTGCAAGAAATGTGGCTAATGAGTTAGTTACGGAATGATGCATTACGTAACGAGTAAAGAGACTTGCCGGTAACGAGATTGAACTAGGTATTGAGATACCGACGATCGAATCTCGGGCAAGTAACATACCGATGACAAAGGGAACAACGTATGTTGTTATGCGGTTTGACCGATAAAGATCTTCATAGAATATGTAGGAGCCAATATGAGCATCCAGGTTCCGCTATTGGTTATTGACCAGAAACAGTTCTAGGTCATGTCTACATAGTTCTCGAACCCGTAGGGTCCGCACGCTTAACGTTACAATGACAGTTATATTATGAGTTTATGATTTTTGATGTACCGAAGGTTGTTCGGAGTCCCAGATGTGATCACGGACATGACGAGGAGTCTCGGAATGGTCGAGACATAAAGATCGATATATTGGACGACTATATTTGGACACCGGAAAGGTTCCGGGTGAGATTGGGACTATACCGGAGCTCCGGGAGGTTACCGGAACCCCCCGGTAGGTATATGGGCCTTATTGGGCCTTAGTGGAAAGGAGAGAGAAGGAGCAAAGGAGCCCTCCCAAGCCCAATCCGAATTGGGAGGGGGGCCGGCCCCCCTTTCCTTCTTCCCTCCCCTCTCTTCCTTCCCTCTCCTACTCCTAATAGGAAAGGGGGGCCAAACCTACTTGGAGTAGGATTGCCCCCCTAGGGCGCGCCTCTCCCCTTGGCCGGCCCCTCCTCCTCTCCCCTTTATATACGGAGGAGGGGGGCACCCCATAGACACACAAGTTGATCTTCATGATTGTTCCTTAGCCGTGTGCGGTGCCCCCCTCCACCATATTCCACCTCGGTCATATCGTAGCGGTGCTTAGGCAAAGCCCTGCATCAGTAGAACATCATCACTGTCACCACGCCATCATGCTGACGAAACTCATCCCCGACACCCTGCTGGATCGGAGTCCGGGGATCGTCATCGAGTTGAACGTGTGCTGAACTTGGAGGTGCCGTATGTTCAGTACTTGCATCGGTCGGATCGTGAAGACGTACGACTACATCAACCGCGTTGTTCTAACGCTTCCGCTTTCGGTCTATGAGGGTACGTGGACAACACTCTCCCCTCTTGTTGCTATGCATCACCATGATCCTTGCGTGTGTGTAGGAATTTTTTTGAAATTACTATGTTCCCCAACTGTGGCATCCGAGCCTAGGTTATATGCGTTGATGTTATATGCACGAGTAGAACACAAGTAAGTTGTGGGCGATACAAGTCATACTGCTTACCAGCATGTCATACTTTGGTTCGGCGGTATTGTTGGATGAAGCGGCCCGGACCGACATTACGCATACGCTTACGTGAGACTGGTTCTACCGACATGCTTTGCACACAGGTGGCTGGCGGGTGTCTGTTTCTCCAACTTTAGTTGAATCGAGTGTGGCTACGCCCGGTCCTTGCGAAGGTTAAAACAACACTAACTTGACGAACTATCATTTTGGTTTTGATGCGTAGGTAAGAACGGTTCTTGCTCAGCCCGTAGCAGCCACGTAAAATTTGCAACAACAAAGTAGAGGACGCCTAACTTGTTTTTGCAGGGCATGTTGTGATGTGATATGGTCAAGACGTGATGCTATATTTTATTGTATGAGATGATCATGTTTTGTAACCGAAGTTCGGCAACTGGCAGGAGCCATATGGTTGTCGCTTTATTGTATGAAATGCAAACGCCCTGTAATTGCTTTACTTTATCACTAAGCGGTAGCGATAGTCGTAGAAGCAATAGATGGCGTAAACGACAATGATGCTACGATGGAGATCAAGGTGTCGCGCCGGTGACGATGGTGATCACGACGGTGCTTCGGAGATGGAGATCACAAGCACAAGATGATGATGGCCATATCATATCACTTATATTGATTGCATGTGATGTTTATCCTTTATGCATCTTATCTTGCTTTGATTGACGGTAGCATTTTAAGATGATCTCTCACTAATTATAAAGAAGTGTTCTCCCTGAGTATGCATCATTGCGAAAGTTCTTCGTGCTGAGACACCACGTGATGATCGGGTGTGATAGGCTCTACGTTCAAATACAACGGGTGCAAAACAGTTGCACACGCGGAATACTCAGGTTAAACTTGACGAGCCTAGCATATACAGATATGGCCTCGGAACACGGAGACCGAAAGGTCGAACGTGAATCATATAGTAGATATGATCAACATAGTGATGTTCACCATTGAAACTACTCCATCTCACGTGATGATCGGACATGGTTTAGTTAATTTGGGTCACGTGATCACTTAGATGACTAGAGAGATGTCTGTCTAAGTGGGAGTTCTTAAGTAATATGATTAGTTGAACTAAAATTTATCATGAACTTAGTCCTGGTAGTATTTTGCAAATTATGTTGTAGATCAATAGCTTGCGTTGTTGCTTTCATATGTTTATTTTGATATGTTCCTAGAGAAAATTGTGTTGAAAGATGTTAGTAGCAATGATGCGGATTGGATCCGTGATCTGAGGTTTATCCTCATTGCTGCACAGAAGAATTATGTCCTTAATGCACCGCTAGGTGACAAACCTATTGCAGGAGCAGATGCAGACGTTATGAACGTTTGGCTAGCTCAGTATGATGACTACTTGATAGTTAAGTGCACCATGCTTAACGACTTAGAATTGGGACTTCAAAGACGTTTTGAACGTCATGGACCATATGAGATGTTCCAGGAGTTGAAATTAATATTTCAAGCAAATACCTGAGTTGAGAGATATGAAGTCTCCAACAAGTTCTATGGCTAAAAGATGGAGGAGAATCACTCAACTAGTGAGCATGTTCTCAGATTGTCTGGGTACTACAATCACTTGAATCAAGTGGGAGTTAATCTTCCAGATAAGATAGTGATTGACAGAGTTCTCTAGTCACCATCACCAAGTTAGTAGAACTTTGTGATGAACTATAGTATGCAAGGCATGACGAAAACGATTCCCGAGCTCTTCGTGATGCTGAAATCGACGAAGGTAGAAATCAAGAAAGAGCATCAAGTGTTGATGATTGACAAGACCACTAGTTTCAAGAAAAGGGCAAAGGGAAAGAAAGGGAACTTCAAGCAGAATGGCAAGCAAGTTTTCACTCCCGCGAAGAAGCCCAAAGATGGACCAAAGCCTGAAACTGAGTGATTATACTGCAAAGGAAATGGTCACTAGAAGCGGAAATGCCCTGAATATTTGGTGGATAAGAAGGATGGCAAAGTGAACAAGGGTATATTTGATATACATGTTATTGATGTGTACTTTACTAGTGTTTATAGTAGCCCCTGAGTATTTGATACTTGTTCGGTTGCTAAATATTAGTAACTCGAAACATGAGTTACAGAATAAACAGAGACTAGTTGAGGGTGAAGTGACGATGTGTATTGGAAGTGGTTCCAAGATTGATATGATCATCATCGCACACTCCCTGTATTTTCGGGATTAGTGTTAAAACCTAAATAAATGTTATTTGGCGTTTGCATTGAGCATGAATATGATTTGATCATGTTTATTGCAATACGGTTATTCATTTAAAGTTAGAGAATAATTGTTGTTCTATTTACATGAATAAAACCTTCAATGGTCATACACCCAATGAAAATAGTTTATTGGATCTCGATCGTAGTGATACACATATTCATAATATTGATGCCAAAAGATGCAAAGTTAATAATGATAGTGCGAGTTATTTGTGGCACTGCCGTTTGGGTCATATCGGTGTAAATCGCATGAAGAAACTCCATAAAGAAAGATTTTCGGAATCACTTGGTTATGAATCATTTGATGCTTGCGAACCGTGCCTTTTGGGAAAGATGACTAAAACTCCGTTCTCCGGAACAATGGAACGAGCTACTGACTTATTGGAAATAATACATACCGATGTATGCGATCCAATGAGTGTTGATGCTCGTGGCAAGTATCGTTATTTTCTGACCTTCACAGATGATTTGAGCAGATATGGGTATATCTACTTGATGAAACATAAGTCTAAAACATTTGAAAAGTTCAAAGAATTTCAGAGTGAAGTGGAAAATCATCATAACAAGAAAAATAAAGTTTCTACGATCTGATCGTGGAGACGAATATTTGAGTTACGAGTTTGGTCTTCATTTGAAACAATGTGAAATAGTTTCGCAACTCACGCCACATGGAACACCACAACGTAATGGTGTGTCCGAATGTCATAACCGCACTTTATTGGATATGGTGCAATCTATGATGTATCTTACCGATTTACCACTATCGTTTTGGGGTTATGCATTAGAGACAGTTGCATTCACTTTAAATAGGGCACCATCAAAATCCGTTTGAGACAACGCCTTATGAACTGTGGTTTGGCAAGAAACCAAAGTTGTCATTTCTTAAAGTTTGGGACTGCGATGCTTATGTGAAAAAGTTTCAACCTGATAAGCTCGAACCCAAATCGGAGAAGTGCGTCTTCATAGAATACCCAAAGGAAACTGTTGGGTACACCTTCTATCACAGATCCGAAGGCAAAACATTCGTTGCTAAGAATGGATCCTTTCTAGAGAAGGAGTTTCTCTCAAAAGAAGTGGGTGGGAGGAAAGTAGAGCTTGATAAGGTAATTTGTACCTTCTCCCGAATTGGAAAGTAGTTCATCACAGAAATCAGTTCCAGTGATTCCTACACCAATTAGTGAGGAAGCTGATGATGATGATCATGAAACTTCAGATCAAGTTACTACCAAACCTCGTAGGTCAACCAGAGTAAGATCCGCACCAGAGTGGTACGGTAATCCTATTCTGAAAGTCATGTTACTAGACCATGATAAACCTACGAACTATGAGGAAGCGATGATGAGCCCAGATTCCGCGAAATGGCTTGAGGCCATGAAATCTGAGATGGGATCCATGTATGAGAACAAAGTATGGACTTTGATTGACTTGCCCGATGATCGGTGAGTCATTAAGAATAAATGGATCTTCAAGAGGAAGACGGATGCTGATAGTAGTGTTACTATCTACAAAGCTAGACTTGTCGAAAAAGGTTTTTGACAAAGTTCAAGGTGTTGAATACAATGAGATTTTCTCACTCATATCGATGCTTAAAAGTCTGTCCGAATCATGTTAGCAATTGCCACATTTTATGAAATCTGGCAAATGGATGTCAAAACTACATTCCTTAATGAATTTATTAAAGAAGAGTTGTATATGATGCAACCAGAAGGTTTTGTCAATCCTAAAGGAGCTAACAAAATATGCAAGCTCCAGCGATCCATCTATGCACTGGTGCAAGCATCTCGGAGTTGGAATATACACTTTGATAAGTTGATCAAAGCATATAGTTTTAATACAGACTTGCGGTGAAGCCTGTATTTACAAGAAAGTGAGTGGGAGCACTACAACATTTCTGATAAGTATATGTGAATGCCATATTGTTGATCGGAAATAATGTAGAATTATTCTACAAAGCATAAAGGAGTGTTTGAAAGAAGTTATTCAAAGAAAGACCTCAGTGAAGCTGCTTACATATTGAGCATCAAGATCTATAGAGATAGATCAAGACGCCTGATAAGTTTTTCAATGAATACATACCTTGACAAGATTTTGAAGTAGTTCAAAATGGAACAGTCAAAGAAAGAGTTCTTGCCTGTGTTGCAAGGTGTGAAGTTGAGTAAGACTCAAAACCCGACCATGGGAGAAAATAGGAAGAGAATGAAAAGTCATTCCCTATGCCTCAGTCATAGGTTCTATAAAGTATGCTATGCTGTGTACCAGACCTATTGTATACCTTGCTCTGAGTTTGGCAAAGGAATACAATTTTGATCTAAAAGTATATCACTGGACAACGGTCAAGAATATCCTTAGTGAGGACTAAGGAGACGTTTCTCAATTATGGAGGTGATAAAAGAGTTTGTCGTAAAAGTTACATTGGTGCAAACTTTTTCACTGATCCAGATGACTCTAAGTCTCAATCTAGATACATATTGAAAGTGGGAGCAATTAGCTAGAATAGCTCCGTGCAGAGTATCGAAGACATAGAATATTTGCAAAATACATGCGGCTCTGTATGTAACAGACTCGTTGCCTAAACTTCTCTGACGAGCAAACATGATCATACCTTAGTACTCTTTGGGTGTTAATCACATAGCGATGTGAACTAGATTTTTGACTCTAGTAAACCCTTTGGGTGTTGATCACATAACGATGTGAACTATAATCACATACAGATGTAAATATTGGTGTTGAATCACATGCTGATGTGAACTAGATTATTGACTCTAGTGCAAGTGGGAGACTGGAGGAAATATGCCCTAGAGGCAATAATAAAGTTATTATTTATTTCCTTGTTTATTATTCATGCTAGAATTGTATTAACCGGAAACATAATACATGTGTGAATACATAGACAAACATAGTGTCACTAGTATGCCTCTACTTGACTAGCTCGTGAATCAAAGATGGTTAAGTTTCCTAGCCATGGACAAAAGAGTTGTCATTTGATTAACAGGATCACATTATTAGGAGAATGATGTGATTGACTTGACCCATTCCGTTAGCTTAGCACTTGATCGTTTAGTATGTTGCTATTGCTTTCTTAATGACTTATACATGTTCCTATGACTATGAGATTATGTAACTCCCGTTTACCGGAGGAACACTTTGTGTGCTACCAAACGTCACAATGTAACTGGGTGATTATAAAGGTGCTCTACAGGTGTCTCCAAAGGTACTTGTTGAGTTGACGTATTTCGAGATTAGGATTTGTCACTCCGATTGTCGGAGAGGTATCTTTGGGCCCTCTCGGTAATGCACATCACTATAAGCCTTGCAAGCAATGTAGCTAATGAGTTCGTTACGGAATGATGCATTACAAAATGAGTAAAGAGACTTGCCGGTAACGAGATTGAACTAGGTATTGAGATACCGACGATCGAATCTCGGGCAAGTAACATACCGATGACAAAGGGAACAACGTATGTTGTTATGCGGATTGACCGATAAAGATCTTCGTAGAATATGTAGGAGCCAATATGAGCATCCAGGTTTCGCTATTGGTTATTGACCGGAAACAATTCTAGGTCATGTCTACATAGTTCTCGAACCCGTAGGGTCCGCACGCTTAACATTATGATGACAGTTATATTATGAGTTTATGAGTTTTGATGTACCGAAGGTTGTTCGGAGTCCTAGATGTGATCACGGACATGACGAGGAGTCTCGAAATGGTCAAGACATAAAGATCGATATATTGGATGACTATATTTGGACACCGGAAAGGTTCCGGGTGAGATTGGGACTATACCGGAGCTCCGAGAGGTTACCGGAACACCCCGGTAGGTATTATTGGGCCTTAGTGGAAAGGAGGGAGAAGGAGCAAAGGAGGGGGCGCCCCCCCCCCCCAAGCCCAATCCGAATTGGGAGCCCCCCTCCCCTTTCCTTCTTCCTCTCCTCTCTTCCTTCCCTCTCCTACTCCTAATAGGAAAGGGGGGGCCAAACCTACTTGGAGTAGGATTGCCCCCCCTAGGGCGCGCCTCTCCCCTTGGTCGGCCCCTCCTCCTCCCCCCTTTATATACAGAGGAGGGGGGCACCCCATAGACACACAAGTTGATCTTCGTGATTGTTCCTTAGCCGTGTGTGGTGCCCCCCTCCACCATATTCCACCTCGGTCATATCGTAGCGGTGCTTAGGCAAAGCCCTGCGTCGGTAGAACATCATCACCGTCACCACGCCGTCATGCTGATTGAACTCATCCCCGACACCCTGCTAGATCGGAGTCCGGGGATCGTCATCGAGCTGAACGTGTGCTGAACTCGGAGGTGTCGTACGTTCAGTACTTGGACCGGTCGGATCGTGAAGACGTACGACTACATCAACCGCGTCGTTCTAACGCTTCCGCTTTCGGTCTACGAGGGTACGTGGAGAACACTCTCCCCTCTCGTTGCTATGCATCACCATGATCCTTGCGTGTGCGTAGGAAAAATTATGAAATTACTACGTTCCCCAACAGTGGCCACGAGGCAGGGGCGCGCCTGCCTACCCTGGGCACGCCCCTGACCCTCGTGGGCCCCTCGTAAGGTAGTTGCTGCTCTTCTTTGGCCACAAGAAAGCTATTTTTTGGAAAAATATCTGGGCGAAGGTTTCAATCCAATCGGAGTTATGGATCTCCGGATATAAAAAAAACGGTGCCAGGGCAGAATCTGGGAGCGCAGAAACAGGGAGAGACAGAGAGGCAGATCCAATCTCGGAGGGGCTCTCGCCCCTCCCATGCCATGGGAGCCAAGGACCAGAGGGGAAACCCTTCTCCCATCTAGGGAGGAGGTCAAAGGAAGAAGAATAAGAAGGGGTGCTCTCTCCCCCTTGCTTCCGGTGGCGCCGGAACACTGCCGGGGGCCATCATCATCACCGCGATCTACACCAACACCTCCGCCATCTTCACCAACATCTCTGTCACCTTCCCCCATCTATATTCAGCGGTCCACTCTCTCGCAACCCGTTGTACCCTCTACTTGAACATGGTGCTTTATGCTTCATATTATTATCCAATGATGTGTTTCCATCCTATGATGTCTGAGTAGATTTTCGTTGTCCTATCGATGATTGATGAATTGCTATGATTGGTTTAATTTGCTTGTGTTTATGTTGTTTTCCTATTGTGCCCTCCGTGTCACGCAAGCGTGAGGGATTCCCGCTGTAGGGTGTTGCAATACATTCATGATTCGCTTATAGTGGGTTGCTTGAGTGACATAAGCATAAACCCGAGTAAGGGGGTTGTGGCGTATGGGATAAAGGGGACTTGATGCTTTAATGCTATGGTTGGGTTTTACCTTAATGATCTTTAGTAGTTGCGGATGCTTGCTAGAGTTCCAATCATAAGTGCATGTGATCCAAGAAGAGAAAGTATGTTAGCTTATGCCTCTCCCACATAAAACTTGCTATCGATCTAGTAGAGTAGTCAATTGCTTAGGGACAATTTCACAACTCCTACCACCATTTTTCCACACTCGCTATATTTACTTTATTGTTTCTTTATCTAAACAGCCCCTACTTTTTATTTACGTGCTCTTTATTATTTTGCAAACCTATCCAACAACACCTACAAAGTACTTCTAGTTTCATACTCTTTCTAGGTAAGGTGAACACTAAGCGTGCGTAGAGTCGTATCAGTGGCAGATAGGACTTGAGAGAATATTTGTTCTACCTTTAGCTCCTCGTTGGGTTCGACACTCTTACTTATCGAAAGAGGCTACAATTATCCCCTACACTAGTGGGTTATCAAGACCTTTGCCTGGCGCCGTTGCTGGTGAGTCATAGCGCGGGGTGAATATTCTCGTGTGTGCTTGTTTGCTTTATCACTAAGTAATTTTTATTTGCTGTTCTTAGTTGTTCTCTATCTTTAGTTATGGATATGGAACACGAAATACCAAAAAAATGTGACGCCCTCGATTCAATCGTACACTAATCATACACGCAAATGTGTACGATCAAGATCAAGGACTCACGGGAAGATATCACAACACAACTCTAGACACAAATTAAAATAATACAAGCTTTATATTACAAGCCAGGGGCCTCGAGGGCTCGAATACATCAGCTTGAATACAAACGAGTCAGCGGAAGCAACAATATCTGAGCACAGACATGAGTTAAACAAGTTTGCCTTAAGAAGGCTAGCACAAAAGCATCTACGATCGAAAAGGCAAGGCCTCCTGCCTGGGAGCCTCCTAACTACTCCTGGTCGTCGGCGTCCGTCACGTGGTAGGAGGCACCCTCGGGGTAGCAGCAGTCGTCAAAGGTGGCATCTGGCTCCTGGACTCCACCATCTGGTTGCAACAACCAGAAAGAAGAAAGAAGGGGGAAAAGGGGGAGCAAAGCAACCGTGAGTACTCATCCAAAGTACTCGCAAGCAAGGATCTACACTACATATGCAACATTATCAAAGGAAGGCTGTATATGTGGACTGGGCTGTAGAAATGCCAGAATAGAGAGAAGGTCTAGTCCTATCGAAGACTAGCATCTTCTGGAAACCACCATCTTGCAGCAAACAAGAGGGAGTAGAGTAGCATAAAGTAAAGCGGTAGTAGTGTTATCAACCTCGGCCAGAGATCCTTTCTCGACTCCCTGCGAGAAAGCAATCCCAGAGCCATACTATCCAGTTATCATCACAATCAAATCCTCATCTCCATCCAGTTCTCATCACAAGTATCCAGTTCTAGTTGTATCGATCGGGATACAACTCCAAGTGTCCGTTACCGTAGGATAGGCTATCGATAGATGTTTTCTTCCCTGCAGGGGTGCACCAACTTACCCACCACGCTCGCTTAACTCCGGCCGGACACACTTTCCAGGGTCATGCCCGGCCTCGGCCAAACAATACGCCGCAACCCAACCTAGACTTAACAGAGAGGTCAGCACGCCGGACTAAACCTATGCCCCCAGGGGTCATGGGCCATCTCCCCGGAAACTCCTGCACGTTGCGTACGCGGCCGGTGAGCAGACCTAGCTACCTCCTTCAACAAGGCAGGTGCTTGCGTAGTCCAACCCGGCGCGCGCCACTCAGTCGCTGACGTCTATTAAGCTTTGGCTGATGTATACGACGCAGAACGCCCATACTATGCCCACGTGATGGTTAGTGCTATCAGGCCAGAGGCCCCTCGGATCAAATATCCAAATCGTAGTGGATTAGGAACGCGCGGTAACAAGCAGAGACTCACGAAAGAGGTGACCCCGTTGCCCCGTCTCGAGGACTTGCGGCAAGGGCTAAGAATGCCCGGCCACGCCTCGTAATTATCTCACGGGCACCTTCCAGGTCAACCCGTCTCCACATCACTTTCCAAGTAACAGTTGTAAAGTCCAAGTATCCGTGTGTCCAAACATCAAGAGGAAAAACCCAAGGAATCACCCCCGGTGGGTTCCACTCAATGTAATCATCAAGGTGAACGTAGAGGAATCACCCTCGAGGTTCACACTTGAGGGGTT